>NC_092808.1:33178078-33493078 GCF_040954645.1 Diabrotica undecimpunctata
CGCGCTATCTCAGAGTTATGCTTCAATTTTCTGTTGGTTAATGGATCTAAATTCTTCGTCAAACCAATCTTCGTAATTTTAGCCTGGTTAAGTTTTAAAATGCCTTTAGCCGCTGTATGGATAGTTTCCTTGCATTTGGTCCAGAGTTCTTCTATACTTGGAAGTAGAAGAGATACAAATGTAAATAAAAGAAAATATCTGGCGTAAGTCATAAATGTTTTCTTGTACATGAACTGAGTTGCTATCAACAAGACCTCACAGATACTTCATCTAAGGACTAGCAACCCTAGTGGAATGCTACGTTGCCATGTGATCAATTCCTTTTATAACTTAAACATCACAAAAGGTGAAAGAAATAATAAGTTAGACTTACTCACAATCAATTTAATTTTAAATTGATTGTGAGTAAGTCTAACTTATTATTTCTTTCACCTTTTGAAATGGACTCACACAAGCAACACATTCATGATTTAAACATCACAGTTTTAGAGTATCAAAAATGGAATTCAAAGTTAATCTAACTACATTTAAAGGATTTTTTACCCACAAATTTAGTAGCTTCAAACATGTATATCCAGGTAGCACTGATGATGGAATAGTTATTCCGAAAAAGTTTTATGATGTAGTCCGATAGGGCTTTTATATTAATATACCTTTTATAAAGAAATTTTTTAAATAAAAAATTTTATTAAATAGAGTTTTGGAAGAATTTGAATACCGCCTTGGTTTTTGTAAGGAAGTAAAAGGCATGCAGTTTTAACATTTAATTTAATTGTAAGATGTATTGTGTTACTCAAAATAAAAAATTGTAATAAACATTATATAAACATTGTAATAAAATTGTAATAAACATTTTTTTCAAATTCACGAACTGATTCTATTGAAAAAATAATATAATCGTTCCATTTGATAAAACATCGGTGACTTCATGTACATAAAAATGGTGACGTCATCAATATTTCGAATTATATAAGCCTGTTTGTGTAAAACTTGAGGTTGCTGGTAAAGTGATTAGAATAATAAAAACAAAAAAATTAAAATGCAATATTTTGATTGTGAATAAATTAGCAATTCATTTAACAATCATGAAAATACCTGGCGTAACTCATTAATGTTATCTGTACAAAAAAAACACTTAGAGTTTGTGTTTTGTGTAAAACTAGAGGTCGCTGGTTTAATGAAATTAGATTAATAACGAAGAAAAATGCAATATTTTAATTGTGAATAAATTACAAGAATTAGCTGGCTTTACTTATTGCTGTTATCTGTACAAACAATAGAACTTACCTTTGAAATATTGGTGTATTAATCGTAGTCAGTGGAGTAGAGTTGTATTTGCCCCTCGCGACGTCCGTGACACCGGGGCACGATACGACGTAACCGGTAAACCCAGGATGATTACTATACGCTGTCTCGATAGGAAGTGCGTCTTGAGATGGTCAGAACAATCCTCTGGTCGTTCTTAGGTGGTCTATGGAACAAGTGCTCTCCCATAAATCAGCGCTATTGTATGGCGCTTTTAAATGGCGATAATCTAACTTTATGGTCACTAAAAAATGATACTTTAGTGGTTTCTGCGTTTGCGACGCAATTTTTAAAATAACAAGGAGAAGTCAGATTCTTTGAACTTAAAAACAGACATGTGCTTAAGCAAATTTAACAATGAGATTTTACTGAATAGAAGAAAATAATATCTTTTAAAGTAAAGTAGTTAGAATATACCAATAAATGAGATCATATAGTACAGTAATAAAAGTAAAAAAAATGTAAAATATGAAAGTAAATACTAAATACTTTCCCAAACAGTTTGAATATGTTGTATTAATTTTAGCTAGAGGAGTAAAATAGTGGAGTGGCTGTAAAATCCCATCGAATATGAGAAATGCAGGCATTTTGTTGCAGTTCAAGAAGAACGGAATAAAAACTCTTGATATTAATAAAGAGAGAAACGGACATCCAGAAATATGTCCTTCGGCATAATTCTGTAGAAATAATACCGAGAAAAAACAATTTTATACCTTATTTTATAATATTATAAACATAACCCAGTAACACCAACGCTAATATACATATTCCAGCATATTTATGTTCGCAATTCACTTTGATATCCTTCATATTCAGTTGAATTACACTGCAGTGTTATTTCTACATGAGTTTTGTTATTCTGCAGTTGAATTGAACCATACAAGTCTGGAAAATAACTGTTTGTTTTGTTTATTGCCCCGTTATTGTTCGAGAATGTGTCGGTATGAATGTTTCTCGTTGGGGAAATTTATTTTTGTAGCAAAGGTTTAGAGGGAATTCGAATCACAATAAAAACGTATTGAGGTAATTATTTTTAATAATAAAAGTAATAATTGACGACAATAAAATGCTAATTAAAAATAATAGACATTTAGAAAAATGGTACCTATGTATTCATAATATATAGAGTATATTTGTGGAAAGAATAAATAAAAACTATTTTCTTTTGTTCCATTGACTATGTGAAACGTACTTTTCCAAAGCATTGATACTGCTGCTTAGCTTTTGAAACTCACTAATAACATCTCTTTCCAACTACGTGTTGAATGTATGTATAGCGTTTCCAATCGTCCAATCTCTGATTCCCTTGTCTCTGACATCTTTCATCACTACATTTCTCAATTTTTTTCTTGGCCTTCCTCTTTTTTTTTTGTCCTCAGGTACTCTCTAACCAATATTCTTAACTTGTCTACTACCTTGCATTCTTTCTAGTGGTCCGAGCCATTCTAGTCTACGTTTTTTCACTACTTTTGTTATTGTATGGTTAGCATACAGTTGATACACTTCTACATTAGTTCGTCCATTCATTCTCCCATACTACTTTTTCACCAAACATTCTGCGCAGCATCTTCCTCTCTTATGCTTCTAATCTGTTGTGTATTGTTTTGTTCACATAGTCTATGTTTCGGCAGCATATAGCATTGTGAGTCTAATAATAGTTTTGTATACTCTTATTTTTGTATTACGAAATACACCTTTAGCTTTAATAATTTTGTTTATGGAGGCAGCACATCTGGGCTCTTGGTCAGACTCAAGTTGATTTCAATTTCTTCCTTACATGTCTGATCAATAAGGGTACCTAAGTAAATAATATATTTAGCCACCATCATCATCATCATCATCATTCTGGCTTTACAAACCTGCGTGGGTCCTAGTCTCCTTAAGAATTTCTCTCCAGTCCGTCCCTATCCATCGCCTTTCTCCGCCAAGCAAGTATTCCCATATTTCTCATGTCTTCATCGATGTTATCAAGGAACGTTATTCTGGGTCTTCATCTTCTTCTCTGACCAATGGGTCTATCAAGGAGCGTTTTTCTAGCTTGGTCAGTTTGTTTCATCCGCATTACATGCCCCACCTCACACGTCCTATTTTAATACGTTTTACGATATCAGGTTCCTGGTATATTTTATAAAGCTTGAAGTTGTATCGTCTTCTCCACACTCCATTGTCTCCACGCGTCGTTGCGTGCTTATTTATATATACTTCGTTTTGTTGGTGTTTATTATTAAACCCATTTTTGTAGCTGATACTTTTAATGCTATATACTCCTCTCGTTTATCCACCTTCTCCTATTCTTTAACTGATCCATCCTCCACCTTTAATTTAAAGGAGCCCCTGCAGTTTATTCCTTTTTTGGTCAACATTTCCATGTGCTTGGATTTATTAATATTAACTTTCAGTCCCATTTTAAAGCTTTCCCGAGTCAGTGTTTTTGCTATACTTGCCAGTTCTTTTCCATTTCTGGCAATGAGAACCACATAAGCAGCGTACATCATCATATGTGTCGTCCAAGGCGTGCTTACAATAATAACATAACAATAACATTTCTTACTTATCTGCCTTTAGCTAATTAAGTAGCGCAAATAAGCTAATTAAATCTAAAAAGTTTATTAAGAATTATTAAAATAACTGAGTTTTGATAAAGCTGCTTAGCTGTTTTAGTTTCCTATGTATGAATAAACAACTAAGAATACTTTTTCAATATAACTTTGTCCTTGTTTGTATTAACTTCTCTATTTCAGTTCCATCGATTCAGCTTTTCAGATTATGCAATATCATAACCTTCTTATCGGTGAATTCACACTCCCACAATTGCCACGACCTTTTTTCTTACAACGTAACTTCTTTTTTACTGCTTAGTTCAGGAAAAACACGTTAATCTCTGGCACCTTGTCCTAAGACCTTTGTACCATACCCTGTTTTTTCATTAAACACCCAATAAGTTCTGTTGCCTCAATTCTGGTCTGGTAGTCTAGTTTATTCACCTTCCCTTTTTTGTGTAGGGGTTTGGTTAAACGATAATGTCTAGTCACTATTTCGGTGACCGTTTTAGTCTCTCGTTTTTTGAGGCCTACAAAGGTTTCTCCCGTAGCTTGTTTTGATAAAAAATCTGCTCGTTCATTCCTATACACCCCTTCATAACCCGGCACTTGTTTTGTATTCCCCAATAACAACAGAATGGAATGCAACAATTTGACTTTTTTATTATCTGATACTCGACTATAATAATAACTATAATAATTAATTGATTTTTCTAATTGATAGTGTTTTGCGCCTATGACCGGTTGAATAGTAGAGGTAAAAGTAAACCGTAATTTTTACTATAACAAAAACAAAACTTCATTTTTTATTTTCAAAATTCTACCAACATACAGCATGATTTCTTCTTATTTAATATTTTAACATTCTTTGTATCGAGAACTATGACTTCAATCCTTCTTGTCTCCTTATTCTCTTGTCGAAATATATAGTAATAAGAAAGATTGACTAGTACAACAACAACACGTTATTGCCCTTGTTTGCCCCATAAACATAATAACGATGCAACGTCTCGTTGTCAGCGCCGCACATTCATCATCAGTAATGATGGCAGCGATGGATGAAATGTTAGCTTTATCGATATCTTGACTGATTTGTCCGAGTTGTTTGCCGCAACTGAAGGAGCGTTTGTCTTTGCTCAGATATCCCTCCCTTATTTGTTGATGGATTTGATAACTCTTGAATCGACGTGTACATACAGGAAATTTCGCAAATATTTGTTTACGATCGGATGGAAAATTAATGCCGTGATTTAGAGGATGTTTTTGTGAAAATATTAAGTGATTAAAATATTAACTTCGCTATAAAGCTATAATACATTATCTTTCTTCTTCTTTAAGTGCCTTCTCCCGATAGGAGGTTGGATATCATCATCATTATCTTTACTCTATCTACTGCTGCTCTGAAGAGTTCTATAGAACTGCATTTAAACCAGTCCCTTAAATTCTTCAACCATGATACTCTCCTCTCAGAGAATTGTTTTGTTTACACTTTGATAAATGCCTTCTTCTTTATTTTTAAATATCCAATTTCATTGACTTACATCCTACAAGATCTTATGTTGGTTTTATAATAGTTTTCTGTTTCATTGGGATTTTTCGGACACATACCATTCTTTTCCGTCAAAGTCATCTAGCCTACTTTATCTATACTGTATACTTCACCAAATATTTCTCTATCGTTATGTAATACTAGTACTAAATAAAACTATTATATTTTAACATAATTTCCCATCCAAAGTTTTCATCTTATTTGTACTTCCATCGCCATCTTCAATTACATATTGTAGATACAATATTTCAGTTTCAGTTTTTGTTCTAATTCAAAGGATTTTATATTGGAAATTTTTAATTATCTTTTGCATTGACCTCCGCTTTAATTCTACTCACACGTGAAATTTCTCACTTTCTCTTACATTTCTAACACTAGTTATTCTTGAAGTTTTTTCTTATTCGTTCCCCTTTAGAGATACTGAAACCTGAGTTACAGGTTTCCTCAAGGTCAACATTTCTCTGTTCGTATATTGCTCCATTCTTGATCGAATTTCTGATTCTGGATTTAGATCTTCAGTAATTCAGACTCCAGAAGTATTTCATTTTTACTACTTGTTCAGCATCTTCATCTGTATCCTTGTTATGACTTTATCCATCTTAATGATCTTGGTTTTGTTTTCTTTATATTTCATGTTAAACCACACTGTTCCCCAGAATTTCAAATTCTGTTTAGTAGCGCCTGTAGGTCTTTTCAACGATAATAACTGTATCGCCGGAATAACGAATGTTATTTATAGTTTCACCATTTATCTTGATCCCTTCTGTATAGTTTCAAGTGCTTGTGTAAATAAATCTTCGGAGTATATATATATACACTAGTGGCCAAAATTCTGGAAACTTTACAAAAATTTTAGTTTTGTTATCAGCATTCTTCTTTTTCACAACACTTATGTTATTTATAAGTTTATCTATAATTTTATTGCACCGTTTTATGCTTCTACTTAATATTTAACATCTATTTAAAAAAAACACTCTAAAAATTTAAAAACAAATAAAACAACAGCTGTTATCTATTAGTAGATAAATTTAAAAAAAATGGTGTGCAACGGTTATTATCAAGAAAATTGGTATTTGGTGGGATAACCTTTATTTTTTAGGACAGACTCGATTCTGCGAGGCGTGGAGTTCACGAGATGAGCCAAATTTTCTGGTATAATAACTCTAAACCAGGTTTGAATAATGACAGGCCAAGACACGAGAGCAACGTTATAGTTTCTCAACCGTTCTATGTAAGTCTTCGCCGTATGACAAGGCGCTCCATCCCGCTGGAAGATGCATTGTTGGGAATCCCCTTAAAACAAATCTCTGATAGTCGGCAGCAGTTTGGCTTGCAGCATCTCTTCCTGATATTTTTTTGCATTAATATTGCCCTCTATTACTGCTAAACGTTAAACTTAATTAGTGTCATACAAGCCCATACCATGACACTCACAGGACGCTTCATAGTGACCTTAGCACACTGGGGCAAAAGGTCTTCCCCGGTCGGCGGTGAACAAACTTCACTCCGTCACTTCCGAAGATCAAGATTCTGGTTTTATCACTCCAAATTACCTTACTCCACTGTTCTTCTGTCCATCATCTGTGTATCAATGCGTTTTTGCCTCTGTTTTTTGTTCACAAATGGCTTCGTTTTAGGAGTTAGTGCTGGCAATCCATTTTCACACAACTTTCTTCTGATAGTGCGGTCCGATATTTGTAAGCCAGTTGATTTGGCAATAACATTAATTTCTTTTGCGGATCTGCGACGATCTTCTAAAGAAAGTCGGCATATTCTACGCTCATCGTATTTACTAACTTTCGGTTTCCTGCATGTTTTTGTTGCTGATATTGTCATTCTAGCATTATAATAACGTTTACAAACTTTCATCACACCTGATTTTGTGGCGCCACCACCCAATTTGTTTGCTATTTCTTGATATGTGTAACCTTCTTCTAGAACGATAATTACTTTGGCTCTCTTTCCTGGCGATCAGTTAAGATGTTTTGGGTTTCTTGGTGTCATTTTCGTTGAACCAACACTGATGTATTCCTCTCCGACAATTAAACAATATCACCTTAGTAACAACTACCTCAAGTCACTTATAAACACTGGAGTCGCACGAAACTATACTAAACGCTTTCAACTGGGCGTTGACTGACTAATAAAACCCTGACACAATACAGTATTGCCAATGTTGCCAATCACAAATCTCGAATTTTCGGGTTCTAGAATCTAGGTTTTTATTTCTATATTTTCTTATTTGTTTCATGATTTCCAGTAGTTCCAAAGGTATGCGGCTTTCTTCTTTCTTTTGTAGGTTTTGTTCTATGTGTTTATAACAGCTTTGCTCCACATAATGTTCACATTCTCAGTGTTTTTCATTTCTAATGTTATGATTTTCATTTCTTTATTTGTACGAGTTGCATGTTCAGTTCAGCATGTGTTTCGTTTATCCTAAGCAACTGTATTTTGCCAATCTTTAATTGAGAGAGGAAATATGTCAAGGGACACAAAATGCAAACTTTATTAAAGGATAATACGCCCAAAGCCCAAAGCTGCGATACAGGAACATCCGCAATGACGACGCAAAATTAGCTGATATGAAAGTTTGAAAGATCAGTATCGGGGACGTTTTATGGCGGAGTTAAAGAATACGATTCATGGGGAGAGCAAGATAATTTTGAACTTTATAGATTTTTAGTAAGGTCAATTTTGTTAAAGCCATAAAAATATACCGCCTAAGATAGGTGGGTCACGTGATGCTGATGTATGGAAGTGACCTTAAGCTAAGATGCTAAACAAGCCTATCGAAGGGAAAAACTGGTGACGATCTAGACGCTTAGATATTTAGACGATATAGAGGTTTTGAGTGAGTTTGGAATGAGTGACTGGAGAAAATAGGCTTTCGACATGAAAGGATGAAAGGATGTTTTGAGGTAAGCCAAGGCTTACGAGGCTGTAGCCTGATGTAATGATTTTTTTTGCACTACATTGAATATGTCTTCCTTCCCTCCCTTTTAATCTCACAGTCATCGCTGATCTCGCTTCCACTTTGACAATCTTATACATAAGTGGTGGTTAATCATCAGTATTACATTATAACAATATGTGAAAAATTTTATAAAACGTATTTTTTATTCGGAAACAAATCCTTGAACGTTTAAACAAGCATTTTTTGTTACACCATTGTTACCATTGTTCTTCTTCCTTCTTGTATGTAGGCTTTAAGGACGCGCTATCTCAGAGTATTAGCCTCCTAAATTGTTAAAATTATCGCACCATGTTTTTCTTGGCCTGCCAATACCTCTTTGTCCAATTGGGTTCTTATCTCGTACTATTCGTACTATCCTATCCTCTGCCATTCTATTAATGTGTTCGTTCCACTCCTCCCATCCCATTCCGTTTTGTCACCCATCCATTTATGTCTTCTATATTGCATGCTTTTATGTTTTCGCTTCTCTTCCTATCCAACAGACTTTTTCTTGATATTCGTCAAAGTATTTTCATCTCTGTGGTTTCTAGTAGTGGTCTCGTTTTAGATGTGTCAGGTCTTGTCCCCGCTGTGTATGTTAATATAGGTCTAATTTCTGCTTTATAGTTTCTTGTTTTTGTGTATTGTCTTAGGTGTTTGTTCTTCCAGATTGTGTCATTAAGAGATCCCGCCGCTTTACTTGCTTTTAAGCTTTTTTGTCGTACTTCTTCTTCAACACCTCCGTAACTAGCTATATCTATTCCCAGATATCTAAACCTTGCTTCCTGATTTATTATTTTCCCAGTAGATATTGCGGCACTTGGCGCTGGGAAAATTTTACCGACCGTGGGAAAAAGCGGCATCCTTTGATGTTTGCACCTGCTCAGGTGTTCGGGTGACATCACGCTTACTGACAAGTCGAATCATTTTTTCTTTTCCTTTCTTTCCTCTTCTTCTTTTTCTTTCGCTAATCTGTTCATCTCATGTTACCTTCTTCTATTCACTAATTGAACGTTCACTGCTTGACAGGGGAACTCAATATTTTATACACTGTTACATATAAGCTTTCGTTCTTTCGTCTAGTGCTCGACACATATTTTTTCGCCCAGTACTCTACATAGGTCTACGATTCTTTCCTCCAGTGCTATACATAGGTCTACGATTGTTTCCTCCAATGCTTTATACAGGTCTTCTTTTTTTTTGTCCACGGCTAGACACAGATCTTGTCGCAAATCATCAAAGTGGTGTCCCACTGCCCAAATTAGATAACCAATATTTTCTTCTTTTCGTCCGTTGTCTACTTTTATATTTAGATGCTGATATATACAAGGTAAGGTGAGAAAACACAATTCATGTTACAGTGATAGTGGGGATATGATCACAGACGGTTCTTCGATAACCATCAGACAACAATTCCCCGATGCATATTAAAACATACAGAGAACACTTTACGTACTCAACTCAATAAGTGACAGCCCGGTTTGTAAGCGAGTCTGACAGACACCCTAAGTTTACAGTACTACTCCCACAATGTGGTACCTGGCGTGTTTCTGTGCGGCAAAAGTGGACCATCCGTTTATACTATAAAGGGGCCACCAAATATTCAACGTTGAAATGTGATATAATGTATCAATATGATCAATTATTAAAGAATAGTGACCAAAACTCTTGCGAGTTGCATACTATATTTTATCTACGATCATAAGTTAATTATTTTAAAAAATCCAGAGTATATAATATACAGAAGAAATTTAAACGGACAGTTTGAACAAAAATTCAGTCTTATCAGCAGTCAGTACGGAGAAGGTGCTACTGACAGAAAATGATATTAAAATGGTAGGTAAGCGAAGGAATGAAATTGAGTGAATATATTATGAAAAAAAAAAACATATATTGAAGGCAAACGTAACCAATTCGGTTCGAACAAATTTTGTTCTTAACAGCATCCACCGCTAGTCGGTACGGTTACACGACCGCCGGAAGAGGTTTTGTTAGTATGGGACAAACAGTCAGTATGAAAGCGAAATGATTGTCTTTTTTCCATCACACACTTAAATAAACATTTTTATTGATTTTATTAGAAGATACTTAAACTGAAAACTAAACTCCTGTTGGGTAACTGGCCATTAAAAACATACTTAAAAATTAACTCAGGAAAGCAGACCATTAAGATTTGTCGATCGATTTTCTTATTATTATTTTAGGTGACAACACGAACACTAGATCCTAATTTAATAAGATCGGTTCATAATTCGCCAATGGTCCATATCACATATCTTTGTGAATATTAAGTTTCAGTAGATGTTTTTTACGATCTAATGCTAGACAACTTTGTTACATTTTATTAAAAAGATGGCAACATGAACACTAAATCCTAATTGAATAAGATCGGTTCCTAATTTGCCAGTGGTCCACATCAAATATCTTTGTGAATAATATGTTTTAGTAGACGTCTTTTTACAATCTGAGGCTAGACAACTTTTTTTTACAATTTAGTAAAAAAGTGGCAGCACGAACACTAGATCCTAATTTAATAAGATCGGTTCATAATTCGCCAGTGGTCCATATCAGATATCTTTTGTGAATAATATGTTTTAGTAGACGTCTTTTTACAATCTGAGGCTAGACAAATTTTTTTTACAATTCAGTAAAAAAGTGGCAACACGAACACTAGATCCTAATTTAATAAGATCGGTTCATAATTCGCCAGTGGTCCATATCAGATATCTTTGTGAATAATATGTTTTAGTAGACGTCTTTTTACAATTTGAGGCTAGACAACTTTTTTGTTACATTTTATTAAAAAAAGTGACAACACGAGCACTAGATCCTAATTTAATAAGATCGGTTCATAATTCACCAGTAATCCATATCAGATATCTTTTGTGAATAATATGTTTCAGTAGACGTCTTTTACGATCTGATGCTAGACAACTTTTTTTACATTTTTATCAGATAAAAACGTAACAACTCGAACACTAGATCCTAATTTAATAAGATCGGTTGATAATTCGCCAATGGTCCATATCAGATATCTTTGTGAATAATATGTTTCAGTAGACATCTTTTACGATCTAATGCTAGACAACTCTTTGTTACGTTTTTATCAGAAAAATATGGCAACACGAACACTAGATCCTAATTTAATAAGATCGGTTCATAATTCGCCAATGGTCCATATCAGATATCTTTGTGAATAATATGTTTCAGTAGACGTCTTTACGATCTGATGCTAGACATATTTTTGTTACATTTTTATTAGAAAAAGGTGGCAACAGGAACATTTGATCTTAATTTATTAAGATCAGTTCATAATTCACCAGTAGTCGCTAACGGATATCTTTTGGTAGTCTTAACATCTTCTAAAACTTAATGAACAAATTTTATGATATTTAACCCTAATATGCTATACATCGTTTTAAGATCTTTAAATTAATCAGTAACTCATAACAGATACCTGGTAACGTTGTTTTACTATAAAAATTTTAAAAGCCAACTACAATATGTGATAGAAAAACAGACAACCAAATAGACGCTGGATAATAGAGAACGGAAAACTAATTTATGAAAAATTCTTAAAAGACACATTTAATACTAATATAAAATATGTACATATAACTAAATAATAAAAAGCCGTGTATTAAAACTACAATAATCAATAATATTAACACTATAAATAAATTTATACATATTTTTAAATTTTCATTTTCTTATAACCAAAAGGAACGGAACTAAAATCTTCTAAAAATTTTCTTTTTGTAGAATGTGGTCGATAATTTTTATGGATTTCCTGTGTTATGACTTGATGTTCTGTTGTTCGTCTAACTTGTTTACTTATGATTTTAATACCTTCCGACTTTACAAGTACCATCTTTTTAATAGTATCAAAATTAATTAATTGCGAGTTTAAATAATTAAGGGAAATTCCCTTAACTTTGCAACAAAATTTTTCGTCACCATTAGGAAGTATGTATTTATAAGCATAATTTTTGGGGCCTCCAGAAACGAACTCCGAAATATGACCACCACTTAGCTCATCAGTTAAATCACCAATACAGTCACCGGTAGGAAGATCAGGCAGACCGTCTCTGGAAATGTACACAATTGAATCGGTATCATAATATAAAGTACGCTCGCCCACCATGTCTAAATAGGAATACAGTTTGAGGCGGGCTAGAGCCGTAACGTATGAGGCCAGAACGACGTTTACAGTGGAAGACATTGAAAATGCTTCTTCCACATACTCCCACGTAACAACCAGTGTTTCCTCGTTTACAGGAACCACAGTATTTACATAGATCGAGGGATTAATCATCATAGCAAAGAATTCTTTAGGATTGTTTACAATAGAAGTTTTGGGAAGATTTTCTCGCTGTGCAAATTTACCCCAGAACGAATTAAGCATTAATTTAGCTAACGATCTAAGGCCAGGATTCGCCGTTATTTCGGTAAACTCTAACCGAACGTCTTCTATCTGGAGAAACTGTTCGATGTATCGGTTTTTTTCTTCGGCTGTTACACAACCACGGGGCCATCCTGAAGCTTGCTGCTTGATTTTGATGAATTTATTCATCATGTCGGAAAAGAGACCATTTTGATGTTTTGACAATTCACGGGTTTCGTACGACCAGATTTCGTAGGTCTCAACTATTTTGTAACCCTTTTCCAAAGCTTTTACAACTTCTTCAATTACCCATGTTCCTGTAAGTGACTTCTGTTCGTCGGAATGCTGACATTCTCCTTGCATAAAGTCCTCGCTGCATTTACGACAAAGAACAAACATGCATTTATTGTTTATTTTTGCGGGTAGAACAGGATGATAAAGGTTTGAGGGAGGAAGTACTTTACACTTTATTAAACCAGATACTCGTGATAAATCTATATGCCGGCATTCATCTCCTACAAAAATTTTAGGATGACCTAGAGGAAATTTTCCACGCTTACATACCCAAGGGTATAGGGAACAAACATCGACATATTTAATCTTTTCATTTTCTTGAGCCTTATAATACTCCACGGTGTTACCAGTACGACCACCATACAAAGCATCCCTAGCATTTATAGGTTGAGTTCTCATTAAGGGGTGATCCTCAGTAAATGATTTTATCTCAGGCGTCATAGATTTTCTGAAGGCACACTCCCAGATTTCAACGACTTCATATCCCAGAGATTTTAGATATTGATTTTTGGCAGCAGTTCTGTCATAACGATTTTCCATGCAGTGTGAAGGATCGTCATGAAGAGGAGCCAATCTGTTTTCGGGATAACATTGGGGACAACCATGATAGTAACAACCCTGAAATTCAAACACGATATTTTCGTAAAGACCATCCACTTTACAAGTATTAATAACAGCCTCAAATCCTCGTGCAGCATGCTGTATTTTAATATTACGCTGTTTCTCTTCCCAAAGTAGCCACTGCAGAGCTATTTTTGACTGATTATCTTTAAAACGATAACCACCTTTAGGAATAAGACCTATTGTGTCAGATTGTAGAAAATTTCGCCTAAATACTTTACTACAAGTCGAGGCTACGGTAGTAGCTTCCATAAAAGGACAGACATTTGACGTATTCAATAATTGTTTCCTAAATGTAAGACAAGCCTGTGTTAATATCATGACATCGGAAATACAATAGTCAACGATCTCTTTCTGAAAATCAAAAACATAACCGTTAGCAACTTTAGCAGTATGCCAATTTATTAACTTATCACGTGCATCCTTCTTCAAATTATCGATATCATAGAATTTTAGAGAAGGTATAGGTCCGAGATAAGATTGATTTTCCCCTTTATTAAACAAATGTGGGAAATAGCCCTTTTTTAACTCTGTTAAACCAAAAGCTTTTGGTAAAGCTGACAAGGCCATAGGAAAATAATTAAGACTGTCGAGAAAACGGACATTCCCAACACTCATCGAAACTAACTTCGTACCCCGCATGATAAGATCAGGGGTTAAATCGGTCTTTGTGAGGATGTAATTCAACACGAACTGATTATCGAAACCCCCTCCGTTATGTGCCAAAACGACAACATTCTTAAATTTTTTCCTAATTTGAAAAACATATTCAATAAAAATAGAAATAACATTTTCGTTTAAAACATTTAGACGAAAACCGCATGTTTGACAAAACTGTAATTTTTCTTCCTGAAGACAATTGTAACATCGCTGACTAAATACACAGAGATTTGGTTCTTGAAGAAGTGAACCATCTAGCAATATTTTTTCCTGACGAGTCTCAAGATCATAAAAAATGAACAAAAAATCTTTTGAGGGAGGTTTACCAGAATCAGGCTGCATGTAACAAAGATGATCTGATGGGTAATTTTTACCACAAGTTTTACAGAAGATCTCCCCACAGATATGACTTTTAGTGTAGATTTTGTAACATTGCTTACACCTTTTAATTTTGTCACATATGTCGTTAATGTGAACGTTGAAACATACCTCACCATAAAAGTCCCGGCCGCATTTATCGCAGGGAACTTTAACAGCTTCTTTGGAACAAGCTGGTGAACGACGACATGCAAAGCACGTATCAACGCAGCTGTGTCCGTCTTTATGGTCGTAGGGTTGATAACATTTATCACAGAAATACGTACTGATAAACGCACTGGTCAGTGGACCGAATTACATTAAAATGACCTTTATGAAAGAGAAGGTTTAATTTTGGTCCGTAAGTGTGCCCCTCATAAATGACATCACGTCCCTTAGTTCCATATCTATAGACCACAATCTTATAGTCTGTTAGATATGCCTGAAACTGTTGCAACTCAGGAATTCCAGCTCCCTCACTAGGAATAACAACACCAGACCTATCTATTAACTGCAATGCTCTTTCCCGTTGTATTTTCCCTCTATCGCGACATATTTTTGTAAGTTCAGGGTCTTTGTCAACGTAAGCTTTGGCTACAACCAAAGCGTATGCAAGACATAGGTTATCGTTGTTTTTAATAACAACAATTCCTCGCCGTTTAGAACACTCCTCTTTAAATGAATTGTACTTACGACCTCTACCCTTTCCAGTAGGCATTTTTACGGTAGTAATACCAAGACAAAACGTTTCGGTGTTTAAACCGGTGCTGTTGCTCTGATATATGGAACTTATGTGGTTCCATATATCGTCAACTGTCACCTCTGAGGCTGGTTTTAACCTCATCCATCCCTGACCTCTAACGAAATCCTTGGAGCAAAAAGTGAAACCGACCTGATCATGTGGCAAAATATTTACAGTACCCTTTCGAACAATATCCTCGATGGCCTTTTTAATCCAACTTACGGGTTCCTCACCTGGCGGTACATCCTTAATTTTAAATTCCAGAGTTCGTCCCTGGACACCAAATTTACGGATTTTTGTGGTTTGATCTCTGACAATTAAAAACTTTTCCATTTTACGTATAATAAACTTATAAATTATTGTAAAATCAAAAAAATCAAAAAGTCAAATTTTTCAAAAAAAATTATTATACTCACCAAAGTACGTCTGAACACTAGAAATATCTGGAACAGACTAAATAAAATACTTTAACGTAGGGTATAAGGTAGACTTCTAGCTGGACGGAAAACTGAACGATAATTCCAAAGGCCCCAAAAAGGTTTAGATTTATGTAAAAATGTGTAAGAATCAATCTAAAAGAGTAGATCTGTTTAAATTTATAAATTTGGTTACACCTTAAAAGTGGGTAACAGTGCTACACAAAACCAAACATGAAAGTAGTGGAATAAGCGTTGTATTAATAAAAAAAAAACTATACCTCACTTGATCGTTTATTGTAGCGGCCACAATGCCTAAACCGTGCGATTGAAGAACGGCGTGAGATTGTCAGGATGTACTGCAGAAGTTAAAAACATGTGTGAAGTATGCAATATACACGCGCTATCTCAGAGTTGAAGTAAAAAGCACATCAAAAAAAAAATTGTAAAGATATTAAATACTATGGACTTAATATAAATGTCATATGCTATAAATATCACAAAAAAAATTATGAGCGAGAAAGAAGCCATTTATAACATGTTGCTAAAAGCTTTGAAAAAGGTTCAAAGTTCAAACTTTCCCGAATTATGTAATTTTAAATAATTCGTTAACAATTTATAATAAAAATACTAAAAAGTAACCTTTTGTAAAATATATGTAAGCATCAACACAGAACCCGGCACTAATAACATTAGGTCAAAATCGGGGTAAATGGATACCGTTTACCACTAAATTCTGGTCTATTAGTTATAAGGCATTTAAGAAATAGCAGTATCAATACGACAAAACTTGGTCCAGTATGAAATTTATGGTAAAATTACGGGGCGGTTTGTATTTATAAACAATTTAAAAAATTTAAGAGAAGGTGCATGTAAGAAGGAAAAGAGCTTTCCCAAAAAGTTTATTTATAGTGATTGTTAGAATTAATTCGGAAGTTTTAATTTGGTATCTTTTCTACTTAGAATTTATTTATTGGGAACAATTATTTACACAAGTAACACATCTCGAGAAAATTTATAAATGGACACTTTCGATAACCCTTAAAATATATATTTACACAAGATTTTTCGCATTTAATATTTTTGCGGTTGTAGTGTATATTTCAATAGATATAAAGGACAAAAACGTTTATCATGTATAACAAAGTTGTAAACGCACAGTAAAAAAATTGTCAAACTTTTCCGAAATAAAAGAAAAATTAATAAAAGTATAGTATTTCTTGAAGATATATTTAAAAGATTCGTAGCTTACTTGAAAAATGTTAAGATTTTTCACTAATATTTTCTATTTTTAAATTTGTTTATCTATACATACCAATAAAAAACTGCATATATTTTAAAAACTATAACGATTTACCTTATGAACTCCCTAATAACTGTTAAGTAACCACATATACAATAAAATATATTTTTTAAACCTACAAAACAAGCAAATTTTCATGTGTGATATCATACAGCAAAATTAAAATACATTTACCGATTTACAAGAAATTAATCAACAGTTTGAATTTTTAAATTAAATCTTATTTGTGTAACCTGCCTTCATCAATTTGACACATTTGTAAAGAAATCACTATAAGGTAAAAAGTAAATGGCCTATAAATCAAATATATACACTTTGTAATACCTGTGACAAGATTTTCTCATCTCTGAGGTAAAACAGTTAAGTAGCATAAACGCCTAATTTAATTACGAATATTTATAAAAATCACGTTTTAATACAGTTAAACTAAATATATTTAACTGTCTCTGAATAACTTATTATTTTGTGACATGCATGGCCCTAACAACCCTATTATGCAATTTCGAAAGGGTTAAGACAGCTTTTTTCTTTGATCGTATTTATTAATTTTCTCGATTGAACGGTAACGTAGAAAAACTATAAAAATATATCCCTTTCTTTCTAACTCCTTTTGTATACGTACAACTACTTTAAAGATTTTTCAAATATAAAAACCATCTTAGTCAAAAAAAATAAAAGCAATATTTTTTAATTATGTTTTAACAGAACGAAAAATTTTTAATATTAAAAAAAAAATTTCGTTCATTTTAATTAATTCGGTAGTACTAATATAGAATACCAAATAACGAGTAAACTATAATAGGTATGTAAATATAAAACCCAAGACCAATTTCAAGAAATTCCTATATAATTTTAAAATGTTCATTTCCAAGATCCATTTATAGCATGGTTAGAACTAATTAAAAATGTATAATTTAATATTATCTTGAATTTAATGGTTAGTTAGGTATTAGGAATAGAAATAGGTACCTATGGGCGATAATTGAGAGATTTATTAATAAAGCTAAACTTTTGGGAACTCCACTACGTATGACCTTTTTAGAAGATTTGGTTACAAAAGAATTTACACTATTTTTATAGTCATTAATTTATATATATATATATATATATATATATATATATATATATATATATATATATATATATATATATATATAAATAAAAGTATCTTAACTTATTTGAAGAAATTGATGGATGTATTAGTACTTTTCAAAAGTTGTAACTGCAAAGTTAAAATTTGGCCAAATTACCGAAATAAAAGAAAAATGTTGAAAGTATATAATTTTATGAAGATATACTGAAAAGATTCAAATCTTACTTAAAAGTGTAAGATAATATTTTTCTTTGTTTTATAGTTTATTAAAATTTATTAACCTTTACATACCAATAAAACAAACGGCATATTCAAAAAAACTATAACAAAGATTTACCTTAACGCACTCACTAACAATTATTACCAAGCAGCCACAAATAAAATAAAGATATTTTAAGTAAACAAAAAAAATAAGAACAGTTATCACCGTCAACGCGTTAATTATTTCTACAAAACCAATTATTATTCGAAGTAAAATATCATTTAGCTTACCTTTAATAAAAAATTCACTAAATCACTAGGTTTGTTACTTTACCACAAAATACTAATTTGAACTCATACCAAATATCGACTATTGTTTTATATATAGGTTAAGAATACAACTTGTTATGACAAGAAAACTGGGGGTGAATGTATTCAAACGCATGTGCTCCTCAAAATGCGGGATACAAAAGTATTAGTATCCATGCCATTGACCTCCTCCTCATTTTGCCCATACACTACTTTTGCATCTCGCATTTTAAGGAGCAGGTGCGTTTTAATACATTCACCCCACTTTTCTTGTCATAACAAGTTGTATTCTTAACCTATATATAAAATAATAGTCGATATTTGGTATGAGTTCAAATTAGTATTTTGTGGTAAAGTAACAAACCTAGTGATTTAGTGAATTTTTTATTAAAGGTAAGCTAAATGATATTTTACTTCGAATAATAATTGGTTTTGTAGAAATAATTAACGCGTTGACGGTGATAACTGTTCTTATTTTTTTTGTTTACTTAAAATATCTTTATTTTATTTGTGGCTGCTTGGTAATAATTGTTAGTGAGTGCGTTAAGGTAAATCTTTGTTATAGTTTTTTTGAATATGCCGTTTGTTTTATTGGTATGTAAAGGTTAATAAATTTTAATAAACTATAAAACAAAGAAAAATATTATCTTACACTTTTAAGTAAGATTTGAATCTTTTCAGTATATCTTCATAAAATTATATACTTTCAACATTTTTCTTTTATTTCGGTAATTTGGCCAAATTTTAACTTTGCAGTTACAACTTTTGAAAAGTACTAATACATCCATCAATTTCTTCAAATAAGTTAAGATACTTTTATTTATATATATATATATATATATATATATATATATATATATATATATATATATATATATATAAATTAATGACTATAAAAATAGTGTAAATTCTTTTGTAACCAAATCTTCTAAAAGGTCATACGTAGTGGAGTTCCCAAAAGTTTAGCTTTATTAATAAATCTCTCAATTATCGCCCATAGGTACCTATTTCTATTCCTAATACCTAACTAACCATTAAATTCAAGATAATATTAAATTATACATTTTTAATTAGTTCTAACCATGCTATAAATGGATCTTGGAAATGAACATTTTAAAATTATATAGGAATTTCTTGAAATTGGTCTTGGGTTTTATATTTACATACCTATTATAGTTTACTCGTTATTTGGTATTCTATATTAGTACTACCGAATTAATTAAAATGAACGAAATTTTTTTTTTAATATTAAAAATTTTTCGTTCTGTTAAAACATAATTAAAAAAATATTGCTTTTATTTTTTTTGACTAAGATGGTTTTTATATTTGAAAAATCTTTAAGTAGTTGTACGTATACAAAAGGAGTTAGAAAGAAAGGGATATATTTTTATAGTTTTTCTACGTTACCGTTCAATCGAGAAAATTAATAAATACGATCAAAGAAAAAAAGCTGTCTTAACCCTTTCGAAATTGCATAATAGGGTTGTTAGGGCCATGCATGTCACAAAATAATAAGTTATTCAGAGACAGTTAAATATATTTAGTTTAACTGTATTAAAACGTGATTTTTATAAATATTCGTAATTAAATTAGGCGTTTATGCTACTTAACTGTTTTACCTCAGAGATGAGAAAATCTTGTCACAGGTATTACAAAGTGTATATATTTGATTTATAGGCCATTTACTTTTTACCTTATAGTGATTTCTTTACAAATGTGTCAAATTGATGAAGGCAGGTTACACAAATAAGATTTAATTTAAAAATTCAAACTGTTGATTAATTTCTTGTAAATCGGTAAATGTATTTTAATTTTGCTGTATGATATCACACATGAAAATTTGCTTGTTTTGTAGGTTTAAAAAATATATTTTATTGTATATGTGGTTACTTAACAGTTATTAGGGAGTTCATAAGGTAAATCGTTATAGTTTTTAAAATATATGCAGTTTTTTATTGGTATGTATAGATAAACAAATTTAAAAATAGAAAATATTAGTGAAAAATCTTAACATTTTTCAAGTAAGCTACGAATCTTTTAAATATATCTTCAAGAAATACTATACTTTTATTAATTTTTCTTTTATTTCGGAAAAGTTTGACAATTTTTTTACTGTGCTTTTACAACTTTGTTATACATGTTAATAAACGTTTTTGTCCTTTATATCTATTGAAATATACACTACTAACCGCAAAATATTAAATGCGAAAATTCTTGTGTAAATATATATTTTAAAGGGTTATCGAAAGTGTCCATTTATAAATTTTCTCGAGATGTGTTACTTGTGTAAATAATTGTTCCCAATAAATAAATTCTAAGTAGAAAAGATACCAAATTAAAACTTCCGAATTAATTCTAACAATCACTATAAATAAACTTTTTGGGAAAGCTCTTTTCCTTCTTACATGCACCTTCTCTTAAATTTTTAAATTGTTTATAAATACAAACCGCCCCGTAATTTTACCATAAATTTCATACTGGACCAAGTTTTGTCGTATTGATACTGCTATTTCTTAAATGCCTTATAACTAATAGACCAGAATTTAGTGGTAAACGGTATCCATTTACCCCGATTTTGACCTAATGTTATTAGTGCCGGGTTCTGTGTTGATGCTTACATATATTTTACAAAAGGTTACTTTTTAGTATTTTTATTATAAATTGTTAACGAATTATTTAAAATTACATAATTCGGGAAAGTTTGAACTTTGAACCTTTTTCAAAGCTTTTAGCAACATGTTATAAATGGCTTCTTTCTCGGCTCATAATTTTTTTTTGTGATATTTATAGCATATGACATTTATATTAAGTCCATAGTATTTAATATCTTTACAATTTTTTTTTTTGATGTGCTTTTTACTTCATATGCCTTAGGTATATTGCATACTTCACACATGTTTTTAACTTCTGCAGTACATCCTGACAATCTCACGCCGTTCTTCAATCGCACGGTTTAGGCATTGTGGCCGCTACAATAAACGATCAAGTGAGGTATAGTTTTTTTTTTATTAATACAACGCTTATTCCACTACTTTCATGTTTGGTTTTGTGTAGCACTGTTACCCACTTTTAAGGTGTAACCAAATTTATAATTTAAACAGATCTACTCTTTTAGATTGATTCTTACACATTTTTACATAAATCTAAACCTTTTTGGGGCCTTTGGAATTATCGTTCAGTTTTCCGTCCAGCTAGAAGTCTACCTTATACCCTACGTTAAAGTATTTTATTTAGTCTGTTCCAGATATTTTTAGTGTTCAGACGTACTTTGGTGAGTATAATAATTTTTTTTTGAAAAATTTGACTTTTTGATTTTTTTGATTTTACAATAATTTATAAGTTTATTATACGTAAAATGGAAAAGTTTTTAATTGTCAGAGATCAAACCACGAAAATCCGTAAATTTGGTGTCCAGGGACGAACTCTGGAATTTAAAATTAAGGATGTACCGCCAGGTGAGGAACCCGTAAGTTGGATTAAAAAGGCCATCGAGGATATTGTTCGAAAGGGTACTGTAAATATTTTGCCACATGATCAGGTTGGTTTCACTTTTTGCTCCAAGGATTTCGTTAGAGGTCAGGGATGGATGAGGTTAAAACCAGCCTCAGAGGTGACAGTTGACGATATATGGAACCACATAAGTTCCATATATCAGAGCAACAGCACCGGTTTAAACACCGAAACGTTTTGTCTTGGTATTACTACCGTAAAAATGCCTACTGGAAAGGGTAGAGGTCGTAAGTACAATTCATTTAAAGAGGAGTGTTCTAAACGGCGAGGAATTGTTGTTATTAAAAACAACGATAACCTATGTCTTGCATACGCTTTGGTTGTAGCCAAAGCTTACGTTGACAAAGACCCTGAACTTACAAAAATATGTCGCGATAGAGGGAAAATACAACGGGAAAGAGCATTGCAGTTAATAGATAGGTCTGGTGTTGTTATTCCTAGTGAGGGAGCTGGAATTCCTGAGTTGCAACAGTTTCAGGCATATCTAACAGACTATAAGATTGTGGTCTATAGATATGGAACTAAGGGACGTGATGTCATTTATGAGGGGCACACTTACGGACCAAAATTAAACCTTCTCTTTCATAAAGGTCATTTTAATGTGATTCGGTCACTGACCAGTGCGTTTATCAGTACGTATTTCTGTGATAAATGTTATCAACCCTACGACCATAAAGACGGACACAGCTGCGTTGATACGTGCTTTGCATGTCGTCGTTCACCAGCTTGTTCCAAAGAAGCTGTTAAAGTTCCCTGCGATAAATGCGGCCGGGACTTTTATGGTGAGGTATGTTTCAACGTTCACATTAACGACATATGTGACAAAATTAAAAGGTGTAAGCAATGTTACAAAATCTACACTAAAAGTCATATCTGTGGGGAGATCTTCTGTAAAACTTGTGGTAAAAATTACCCATCAGATCATCTTTGTTACATGCAGCCTGATTCTGGTAAACCTCCCTCAAAAGATTTTTTGTTCATTTTTTATGATCTTGAGACTCGTCAGGAAAAAATATTGCTAGATGGTTCACTTCTTCAAGAACCAAATCTCTGTGTATTTAGTCAGCGATGTTACAATTGTCTTCAGGAAGAAAAATTACAGTTTTGTCAAACATGCGGTTTTCGTCTAAATGTTTTAAACGAAAATGTTATTTCTATTTTTATTGAATATGTTTTTCAAATTAGGAAAAAATTTAAGAATGTTGTCGTTTTGGCACATAACGGAGGGGGTTTCGATAATCAGTTCGTGTTGAATTACATCCTCACAAAGACCGATTTAACCCCTGATCTTATCATGCGGGGTACGAAGTTAGTTTCGATGAGTGTTGGGAATGTCCGTTTTCTCGACAGTCTTAATTATTTTCCTATGGCCTTGTCAGCTTTACCAAAAGCTTTTGGTTTAACAGAGTTAAAAAAGGGCTATTTCCCACATTTGTTTAATAAAGGGGAAAATCAATCTTATCTCGGACCTATACCTTCTCTAAAATTCTATGATATCGATAATTTGAAGAAGGATGCACGTGATAAGTTAATAAATTGGCATACTGCTAAAGTTGCTAACGGTTATGTTTTTGATTTTCAGAAAGAGATCGTTGACTATTGTATTTCCGATGTCATGATATTAACACAGGCTTGTCTTACATTTAGGAAACAATTATTGAATACGTCAAATGTCTGTCCTTTTATGGAAGCTACTACCGTAGCCTCGACTTGTAGTAAAGTATTTAGGCGAAATTTTCTACAATCTGACACAATAGGTCTTATTCCTAAAGGTGGTTATCGTTTTAAAGATAATCAGTCAAAAATAGCTCTGCAGTGGCTACTTTGGGAAGAGAAACAGCGTAATATTAAAATACAGCATGCTGCACGAGGATTTGAGGCTGTTATTAATACTTGTAAAGTGGATGGTCTTTACGAAAATATCGTGTTTGAATTTCAGGGTTGTTACTATCATGGTTGTCCCCAATGTTATCCCGAAAACAGATTGGCTCCTCTTCATGACGATCCTTCACACTGCATGGAAAATCGTTATGACAGAACTGCTGCCAAAAATCAATATCTAAAATCTCTGGGATATGAAGTCGTTGAAATCTGGGAGTGTGCCTTCAGAAAAACTATGACGCCTGAGATAAAATCATTTACTGAGGATCACCCCTTAATGAAAACTCAACCTATAAATGCTAGGGATGCTTTGTATGGTGGTCGTACTGGTAACACCGTGGAGTATTATAAGGCTCAAGAAAATGAAAAGATTAAATATGTCGATGTTTGTTCCCTATACCCTTGGGTATGTAAGCGTGGAAAATTTCCTCTAGGTCATCCTAAAATTTTTGTAGGAGATGAATGCCGGCATATAGATTTATCACGAGTATCTGGTTTAATAAAGTGTAAAGTACTTCCTCCCTCAAACCTTTATCATCCTGTTCTACCCGCAAAAATAAACAATAAATGCATGTTTGTTCTTTGTCGTAAATGCAGCGAGGACTTTATGCAAGGAGAATGTCAGCATTCCGACGAACAGAAGTCACTTACAGGAACATGGGTAATTGAAGAAGTTGTAAAAGCTTTGGAAAAGGGTTACAAAATAGTTGAGACCTACGAAATCTGGTCGTACGAAACCCGTGAATTGTCAAAACATCAAAATGGTCTCTTTTCCGACATGATGAATAAATTCATCAAAATCAAGCAGCAAGCTTCAGGATGGCCCCGTGGTTGTGTAACAGCCGAAGAAAAAAACCGATACATCGAACAGTTTCTCCAGATAGAAGACGTTCGGTTAGAGTTTACCGAAATAACGGCGAATCCTGGCCTTAGATCGTTAGCTAAATTAATGCTTAATTCGTTCTGGGGTAAATTTGCACAGCGAGAAAATCTTCCCAAAACTTCTATTGTAAACAATCCTAAAGAATTCTTTGCTATGATGATTAATCCCTCGATCTATGTAAATACTGTGGTTCCTGTAAACGAGGAAACACTGGTTGTTACGTGGGAGTATGTGGAAGAAGCATTTTCAATGTCTTCCACTGTAAACGTCGTTCTGGCCTCATACGTTACGGCTCTAGCCCGCCTCAAACTGTATTCCTATTTAGACATGGTGGGCGAGCGTACTTTGTATTATGATACCGATTCAATTGTGTACATTTCCAGAGACGGTCTGCCTGATCTTCCTACCGGTGACTGTATTGGTGATTTAACTGATGAGCTAAGTGGTGGTCATATTTCGGAGTTCGTTTCTGGAGGCCCCAAAAATTATGCTTATAAATACATACTTCCTAATGGTGACGAAAAATTTTGTTGCAAAGTTAAGGGAATTTCCCTTAATTATTTAAACTCGCAATTAATTAATTTTGATACTATTAAAAAGATGGTACTTGTAAAGTCGGAAGGTATTAAAATCATAAGTAAACAAGTTAGACGAACAACAGAACATCAAGTCATAACACAGGAAATCCATAAAAATTATCGACCACATTCTACAAAAAGAAAATTTTTAGAAGATTTTAGTTCCGTTCCTTTTGGTTATAAGAAAATGAAAATTTAAAAATATGTATAAATTTATTTATAGTGTTAATATTATTGATTATTGTAGTTTTAATACACGGCTTTTTATTATTTAGTTATATGTACATATTTTATATTAGTATTAAATGTGTCTTTTAAGAATTTTTCATAAATTAGTTTTCCGTTCTCTATTATCCAGCGTCTATTTGGTTGTCTGTTTTTCTATCACATATTGTAGTTGGCTTTTAAAATTTTTATAGTAAAACAACGTTACCAGGTATCTGTTATGAGTTACTGATTAATTTAAAGATCTTAAAACGATGTATAGCATATTAGGGTTAAATATCATAAAATTTGTTCATTAAGTTTTAGAAGATGTTAAGACTACCAAAAGATATCCGTTAGCGACTACTGGTGAATTATGAACTGATCTTAATAAATTAAGATCAAGTGTTCCTGTTGCCACCTTTTTCTAATAAAAATGTAACAAAAATATGTCTAGCATCAGATCGTAAAGACGTCTACTGAAACATATTATTCACAAAGATATCTGATATGGACCATTGGCGAATTATGAACCGATCTTATTAAATTAGGATCTAGTGTTCGTGTTGCCATATTTTTCTGATAAAAACGTAACAAAGAGTTGTCTAGCATTAGATCGTAAAAGATGAATACTGAAACATATTATTCACAAAGATATCTGATATGGACCATTGGCGAATTATCAACCGATCTTATTAAATTAGGATCTAGTGTTCGAGTTGTTACGTTTTTATCTGATAAAAATGTAAAAAAGTTGTCTAGCATCAGATCGTAAAAGACGTCTACTGAAACATATTATTCACAAAAGATATCTGATATGGATTACTGGTGAATTATGAACCGATCTTATTAAATTAGGATCTAGTGCTCGTGTTGTCACTTTTTTTAATAAAATGTAACAAAAAAGTTGTCTAGCCTCAAATTGTAAAAAGATGTCTACTAAAACATATTATTCACAAAGATATCTGATATGGACCACTGGCGAATTATGAACCGATCTTATTAAATTAGGATCTAGTGTTCGTGCTGCCACTTTTTTACTGAATTGTAAAAAACAGTTGTCTAGCCTCAGATTGTAAAAAGACGTCTACTAAAACATATTATTCACAAAAGATATCTGATATGGACCACTGGCGAATTATGAACCAATCTTATTAAATTAGGATCTAGTGTTCGTGCTGCCACTTTTTTACTAAATTGTAAAAAAAAGTTGTCTAGCCTCAGATTGTAAAAGACGTCTACTAAAACATATTATTCACAAAGATATCTGATGTGGACCACTGGCAAATTAGGAACCGATCTTATTCAATTAGGATTTAGTGTTCATGTTGCCATCTTTTTAATAAAATGTAACAAAGTTGTCTAGCATTAGATCGTAAAAAACATCTACTGAAACTTAATATTCACAAAGATATGTGATATGGACCATTGGCGAATTATGAACCGATCTTATTAAATTAGGATCTAGTGTTCGTGTTGTCACCTAAAATAATAATAAGAAAATCGATCGACAAATCTTAATGGTCTGCTTTCCTGAGTTAATTTTTAAGTATGTTTTTAATGGCCAGTTACCCAACAGGAGTTTAGTTTTCAGTTTAAGTATCTTCTAATAAAATCAATAAAAATGTTTATTTAAGTGTGTGATGGAAAAAAGACAATCATTTCGCTTTCATACTGACTGTTTGTCCCATACTAACAAAACCTCTTCCGGCGGTCGTGTAACCGTACCGACTAGCGGTGGATGCTGTTAAGAACAAAATTTGTTCGAACCGAATTGGTTACGTTTGCCTTCAATATATGTTTTTTTCATAATATATTCACTCAATTTCATTCCTTCGCTTACCTACCATTTTAATATCATTTTCTGTCAGTAGCACCTTCTCCGTACTGACTGCTGATAAGACTGAATTTTTGTTCAAACTGTCCTTTTAAATTTCTTCTGTATATTATATACTCTGGATTTTTTAAAATAATTAACTTATGATCGTAGATAAAATATAGTATGCAACTCGCAAGAGTTTTGGTCACTATTCTTTAATAATTGATCATATTGATACATTATATCACATTTCAACGTTGAATATTTGGTGGCCCCTTTATAGTATAAACGGATGGTCCACTTTTGCCGCACAGAAACACGCCAGGTACCACATTGTGGGAGTAGTACTGTAAACTTAGGGTGTCTGTCAGACTCGCTTACAAACCGGGCTGTCACTTATTGAGTTGAGTACGTAAAGTGTTCTCTGTATGTTTTAATATGCATCGGGGAATTGTTGTCTGATGGTTATCGAAGAACCGTCTGTGATCATATCCCCACTATCACTGTAACATGAATTGTGTTTTCTCACCTTACCTTGTATATATCAGCATCTAAATATAAAAGTAGACAACGGACGAAAAGAAGAAAATATTGGTTATCTAATTTGGACAGTGGGACACCACTTTGATGATTTGCGACAAGATCTGTGTCTAGCCGTGGACAAAAAAAGAAGACCTATATAAAGCATTGGAGGAAACAATCGTAGACCTATGTATAGCACTGGAGGAAAGAATCGTAGACCTATGTAGAGTACTGGGCGAAAAAATATGTGTCGAGCACTAGACGAAAGAACGAAAGCTTATATGTAACAGTGTATAAAATATTGAGTTCCCCTGTCAAGCAGTGAACGTTCAATTAGTGAATAGAAGAAGGTAACATGAGATGAACAGATTAGCGAAAGAAAAAGAAGAAGAGGAAAGAAAGGAAAAGAAAAAATGATTCGACTTGTCAGTAAGCGTGATGTCACCCGAACACCTGAGCAGGTGCAAACATCAAAGGATGCCGCTTTTTCCCACGGTCGGTAAAATTTTCCCAGCGCCAAGTGCCGCAATATCTACTAATATATGATACTGTTCATAATATTTGTGATAATTCGGAAATTGACATTTCACAGCATCTCAAACGAAAATGCACTAATGTACGAAGTTACAGCTGAGACGGAGAAAGGAGAAAAAACATTTTAAAATTTCTACACAGTTCAATATTTTACAAATATATTAGTGAGTACAGCTTGATTTTTATATTTATTAAGTTAACAGAAACTCCGCTTTTGGCACTAGTGGGTGGATTGAGTTGCTCAAGGTGTCACTGATAGTCTCAAGATCAGTTAAAGGAGGAGAGTTGGGCAATGGACCAGTCATCTGGCATCTCATGCGAATATAAGACCTACAAAAGCCACAGATAGGACAGTCTTACCGTCGACGGCTCAGGCAAAGAAATATGACTCCAACGTCACTGCTAGATGAACTTGGTAAACATAAAATAAAACTATAATATAGTTCTTATAGCTACAATACAAGAAACTAAAAGGCTAGGAAACGAAATAAAAGACCCAAAAGCACACCAAACGAATATATGTCGAAAAAAAAAAAATAGAAATAAAGATTTGGAGTGGTTTTTGTAGTTGATATCATCAAGACAATTTTAGATTTCAAAGCAATGCTTGAGATAAACCAAAACTACATTTTTTAATCTCTTAATTAGCCCTTAGCTCTATAGAAGAACAAGATATAGCAATAAAAGAAGGGTTTTAAAGAGTTTTAGAAGCAGTTAGAAATGACATCTTACGCATCACAAAGAAGTACAATTCTCAAGAATGATCAACACAGATCCACTTCATCAAAACACCAATGAGAAACGGGTAATTATGAGCCAAAAATTTTTTGCTAACCTGAAAATACACAAAGCAACATGTTGCCAACAAACTGAACACTACTTAATAGACCAAGAGACCGCCACAAACATCCTAGATGTAAAAGTCCAAGAGGAGCATGTTGTGGATGTGATCATTTATTGGTACGGATAAAATATAGATGCATAATCTAAAGAACCAAAGATAAGCACAAACAAGCAACAGAACAGCTAGATATTGAAAACTGAGGCAACAAAATGCTAAACAGAACTACGAGACAGCAATAA
The DNA here is from genome assembly GCF_040954645.1 of Diabrotica undecimpunctata. Taxonomy (NCBI): domain Eukaryota; kingdom Metazoa; phylum Arthropoda; class Insecta; order Coleoptera; family Chrysomelidae; genus Diabrotica; species Diabrotica undecimpunctata. The sequence goes on from NC_092808.1 coordinate 33,207,820, forward strand.
CTCAAACACCGAAAACACAGGGGACATAGACAATGAAGAGCATCGGAAAGCATTAACGGCAATAGTAATAAACATAGTAGCAAAGACCATAGACAAAAAAAAAAAAAAAAAAACTGGATGGTTGGTACAATGAAGAATGTAAGTGGGCCATACAAGACAGAAACGAAGCACATTAGAAATGTATGGGACGAAGAACTAGAAAAAACAACTTTTGAGGAAGCATGAAGGAGGGCGAACTAAATATGCAGAAAAAAAATTCAAAAATGATATGGAAAATGGAACAGAACCTTCAAAGTAACGATCTAAGAGAAGCATATAAAAATCTTCGAAACCTAAGAAAAGGATACAACCCAGATCGAACAAGTTTGTGTAGAAATCAAGAAGAGTCAATTAGTAAAATAGCAGAAGTCAAATTTGTTCGGAAAACCCATTTCCCAGCTCTGTTAGGAACACAAGAAACTGACCATTCTCTGGAAATGCGGCAACGAGGAAACAAGATGAAGAAACACGAACCCCGACCCTTGAAGAGGTCAAACAAGCAATACAGGCGCAAAGACTATAATAATCGCGGAAATTATCAAATGTCACTCCCATACGCAAACCGTGAAAAGATGGGAAGAAGGGCAAGGATGTAGACTTGCCAAATTTAACAACAAGTAACCTTGAAAAGTCAGCCTCAAAGAAGTACTTGGGAATGACCAGGAAAAACCTACGCTTGACAGTTGGTTTTTTAACTGGTCAAGTAAACACCTCCACACACTGGGGCTAGTAGATACACCTCTATGCAGGAAATGTGAACTAGAAGACGAAATTGTAGAGCATGTCCTATGTGAATGTCTGGAGTTATCGTTAATACGAGAGTACGCGTTCTGCGAGTCCTGGCATACACCTGCCCACATAAGAGAGATGTCTCCTGGTGACTTGTCCACTTTTCTAGAAATGGCAGCATGGACAATGAGCTAAGGACAACAGCTACAACCTGGGAGTAGTGATGAGAAGGTCACGAACGATCCGTTCACAAAGGTCGAATCCTTTCGAAGACCCGTGATTGATACAATCACGTTCTGTGACCCTATGGTTCAAATAACCCTATGAAGTATGAATGACGCTGTCTTAGTGTTTACGAAACGAACTGTGTGATAGCGACACGTTGATCGGTCAATTCATGGCGCTCCTAAATTAATTGGAATGGGGAAGCTCCTACTGAAGGTTGATAAGTACCTTGGTGAACCTCTACAGGCTAGAAAGGACAATAAATTGCAATGGTGGGATCAAAGGAGTCATATTTATCCCCATCTATTTGAGTTGGTCAAGAAAAAACTCTGCATTGTTGCTACGTCGGTTCCATCAGAACGATTTTTTTTTAAAATCGGGACGTACTTTGACAGATCAACGAAATAGATTAAGTGGAAATAAAGTTTCACAAATTTTATTTGTAAACGCAAATTTATAATTTTTAATTATTTTTGTTCGACACGAAGTGCTCACATTTCTGTATTTTTTGTCTTTTATTATTTTTTGTTTATAAATTTGTAGGAAATAAAATCCATTTTAATTGTTGCATTATGAATTATTCATAAACATAACAATATCGAATTTGTCCTTAAACTATATTTCATTCTTAAATTTATATTGTTTTGAAGCTATTTTATTGTGGCATTTTAAAGTAATTACTATTTAAATGGGAATAAGCCACAATTTAAGCTTAAAGTACGTTTATTGACGTTTCAATTTCAATTTCCGAAGTGGAAATTGAAACGCCAATAAACGTACTTTAACCTTTAATTGTGGCTTATTCCCATTTAAATAGTAATTACTTTAAATTTATAGTTTTAACAATATCGAATTCTACACATAAACAACAATATAATTAAAGTCGTTCTGATAAACGAATCTCTATGAACCGGTCCTGCATTATCATAAATTGATATACTCTCAGAAAGATTCATAAACATCACAGTATTAAACTCTACACACTTGACCTTTACACAACAAATTTAATTAGTCGTTCATATGAACGGATCATTTTATTGATTGACCTGGAAGACTCGGGTCACCGAAACGAACCAGGTATTCCCATCACTACCTGGGAGGATAATCTATCACTACCGCATCACCGCTATCACTGGGAGGATCACTACCGCAATGGGTCAATTGTGGCCTAAGTGCTGTGGACTTAACTCGCCCTCCCTACTCTACAGATACAGATGCAAAGAAACAAAGCGCCGGGATTCGACTATTTGCCCTTGTAACTGTTCAAATTAGGCGACAGACACCTATCAATACAGATATATACATGCACTCGCAGAAATCCTCGTATAAGGGATACGATAACAATATCAATAGTTATGAAACCAATATGAAGACAAATGCTAAGAAAATGATCAAGAATAGTGTGACCAATATTCATCCAGATGGCAAACGTTTTAACAAGACTTAAATTATAAATACATAAAAATATATAAAAATTATTGAATAAGCCAGCAGAATACATAAAGAAATAAGCAAATAATGATTACTTCTGAACTCAATTAATAAATAATAATTACTTACAAATATGTGGGTTCCCAAATCCTTCTAACTTTTTCTTGTTTAGAATTAAATTCAGTCACTTGCATCAATTCTTGTACTGCTCTAAATATTGTCCAACAACGATCATTCAATTCGATTTCTACATCAGGAATTCCAGGCATATTTGGACCCTTCAGCAACAACTGCAATTTCGGCTGAGGCAGTAGCTCATGATCTGATATTGAGGGCGTTTCATTTTGACCAGGAGCAGGGACTTCTAAATCTGTAAATAATTTTTCATTTATATATCCGTAAGTTATATATCTGAGAAAGTAAATATTTAGAATATACATTAAAAAGGAAAGGGCTATGGTAAATTTAAATTAAAACATTTAATATTTCATATTATAGCATGCCGTTTTGGCGAGAAAAGATCAAAAATATTACATATCTACCATACGACAAAGCTAAATTAGCCACCAAGGACAAGGCGTGGATATTTGATTTCCACTCCGCTGAACGGTGCTGCCAGCTAATTGTTGTTTTTCGCTAACCTATAACCATTTCCATTATGAAAGAACTTTTATATCAAAAATGTATGAACTCATATCTATAATTTGCTTGCACTTTTATGACCAAAGTAAAAAATTTTAAAATGAGTATTTTATATCTAAATGACTTGATCATTTTTTAGATGTTTCTTTCTACAGTATTTGCATTGGCTTCCTTTTGACAAAGTTGCAAAACAGAAAAAAAATATCGAGTATTACTCTATAATGTTCGACATTTTACTTTTTAGTTTTTTCGTCATGTTTCTTGTAATGACAGGACAGGACTATAGTTACAGACAGACATGTTATTATCACTGGCCGCCCCCTCCGTCATTTCCTTCTTTGTGGCCTTCGCGGCTCAAATTAGATGTGTTGTATGGTACACATAAAATAAAAATTGGTAAATAAATAATATTGAATGTGCTATGACTATCTGAAATATAAATTTTGTTCCTTCTGTGTTAAATATATAAATAAATACGTTAATTCAATAATTTTACCTGTAGTCTGATTGACATTGGTCCTTCCTGGTCTGGGATCGAAGGCAGGAATCAAAGCAGAAAACTGTCTCTTTAACACAAATTCATCGTCCCATGATCTTCTCTTCGTAGGTCTAGCTTCAAACGTTTCCTCCTCCATAAATGACAACAAATTTCTCGAAACCATCACTTCTTCATAATCGGCGTCGTCTTCGTTTTCATCGTCATCGTTGTCATCGTCATCTCCCATTTCTTCGTCGTCGTCGAGTTCGGCAAGTAATGTTGGCGCCCTGCAGGATTCCAAAAAGTCTTCTAAAGATACTTGTTCACTATCACTACTGGTTGACGTTAGGCTCATTGTAAGAGCTTGACTCCACCCTTGCACAGCTCCAGCTGTCGTTGATATACCACCAGTAGTGTTACCTGGGTTATTACTGGTAGATAAACTTGGATAGCTCTGAGCAGTACTAAGTAAGCCACTAGGGAAATTGCTCGATAACGCTAGACGGACTAGACTAGACACTGAATTGGGTGCACGTGGAAACAAGGAACTGCTGTTCTGGTTGTTTTGAGCGTTGTTGGCATTCTGAGCATTGTTGGGATTGGTATTGGATGCATTTGAAGATGTTACTGAAGCTAGGGTGCGTCTTCGAGCTAGAGCTGCAAACGTTTCGAGCAGGCCTGAGAAATTCAAGACTAATTTTTAATTAGTGTTGCATGAGAAACCCTATCAATTTAATATAGTCATTTCTAAAATATGGTAAAAAAGAGCATTGATCCAATAACTAAAAAATTATAAAATATTACAATCACAGTAATTAGATGTAGTTTACAAATTTGTGTTTTGTTAACTACAGGCTACAGATTTTTTGTGGAAAAGTGTAAGACTTGATGCCAACGTTGTATAAAAATTGCTTTATTGTCTTATTGTTGACTAAGTATTAAAAACTGTATATATTTTTAATTGAGTGAAAGAAGAGAATAAACAAATGCTTTATTTTGGAAATGAATTCCTGCTCTCAACACTTTTCCTGCCTTTCCCTTCATTAACCAACTCAAACTCACAAACACCGATACTTTTCAATACATTGCTTACTGACAAAATAACAGTTTTGTCATAAGGCCAGGCTCCTCCAAAAAACGTGTTTTTTACTATAAATTTTATTTACAATACAAAAGATATTTGAAAATCAAACTTTTTACAACTACTTGAGAAAATTGAATCTTTTTTTCAAAATAGCAGCTTTGAACATGGCTGTCCAAACTCGTCCAATTTGTTGGTGAGTGTGATTAATGATTTCTTGGAAACGAATCATCCGAAAGCACAAAACAAAATTATTTCATATTCTGTATCGAATTGGCTATGGTCGGCACTACAATGAAATATTTTCACGGAAAAAAACCAAATAGAGGTTTTTGGATTTTTCTACCTCTTCAACTGTTTATAACTTTTTTAAATATACTAAAACAATTTTTAATTGAAAGTGATTAATGGGCAACATCGCACTTAAAGCAACGAAATCATATTCTAGTTTGCAGAGGCGTACCAAAATAAAATTTTAATTAATTATTTAAACACATAAGTAATTACATAAAAATTAAATCTAAGACCGACATAATTATTGAATTATCATGTGTCTTTTGACAGGTATCTTATAGTTGTCTAACAAAAAAGGTAAAATTTTATTGTTATTAGAAAGTACCTAATACAGTACTTAAAAAAACAAATGCAAAATACTTATTTTTTTCATTAGACTAAACAATCTGAAATTTTAACATACGATCTCGTTATTATACTTCATTCTCTAGTTATAGAATTGTAAAAGTAAAATTGTCTGTGTGCTGTAAACTTTATATATGTTTTTTTTTCACTTGATTTTTGAATATGAAATGAAGAGGGCACCAACTATTAAAGAGTTAATAGCTTTGTTAGAAGAAGACTCAGATTGTGAAAATACTGATTCACTTGATGTGGTTTATGTGCCGCCGGAATCAGATGAAGTTTACGATGTAGAAGACATTGATGATAATATTATTTGTGAAGAAGGAATACAATCGGATATTGCAGGTACATATGAAATACAGTGATTGGGAATTCTGATTATGATATTCGGATATTCCTCTGAACCACAGATAAAACTTCCAAAGAAAAAACCAAGCAAAAATAGTAAATATAAGTTTGTTCCAAGTTGGGTAACAACAGATACTCCTTCGTACTCAGTAGTAATTCAATATCAGTCTGATTGATATTTAGACAATATAAAAGTCGACCATGGAGGCAAGTCATATATTGAAGTTTTTTCACTCTTTTTTGATAAACAAGTAATTTAGAGCATCCTATATTTTACAAATATTTATGCATCGCAGAATAACCGTAACGATTTTGAAATGAATGACATAGATATAAAAAAAATTATTAGCATATGTATATTTTCTGGTTATCACACTCTGCTTCAAATTGATATGTATTGGTCGAAGGATGAGGATAAAGAAGTGCACATTATAAGAGAAAGCATGAGCCGACATAGATTTCGTTTAATCAAACATGAAAAGAAGAGAATAGTGAAGAAACCGCTACATTAGTGTCAAACTAGTACATAGACGTCGATCTAAATTTGCTTCAGACAATAGAAAAGAAAAGAGACAATGGTGCAATAATGTCGAATGTGCAAAACTAAAGGTCGTGGCATATTATTGTGCACGTTGCGTTTCCAGCACATATCGTTTAGTTTCCGAAAAATATAATTTAAATGGTTTTAAATATGAATAACGCACACTGTCCGGGACATAGGACAAAATTTGATGTACCCCTATTTTGGGATACGGAGATTCCATATTTGATATTTGCCAGATTTGTCATTTCTCTTATATTATTAGTAACTTTTGTTTTTCAAATTCATCACCCTGTATATTCAGTCATTATTGGAATCTCCTATTCAATACGAGTTCAACCATATGTAACACTTATGATTTTATGTATTCCGGAAAGTCTTAAATACATAAAACAGTGTAAAATATGTAGATTTTAATAAATTTAAATATTTAAATGTAGAATGCTGAGATTTTGACATTTGTTCAATATTTACATTATTAAATAAAACTGACACTAGTTGTGTTTCGAAAAGTTCTGCAAGATAAATTCCTTCTCTAAAATGGCTCTTAACGAAAAAGAACGAATTACTATTCTAATGATGAGAGGGTACAGTGACAGAAAAAGATCTTATTGTGAAGTAGCCAACTTGTTCAATATTTTCTCAAACCGATCTCCTATTCATAAGGCGACGGTACAAAAAACTGTAAACCGATTTGAGGAATCTGGAGAAGTAAAAGATAGATACCGATCAGGTAGACCGAAAAGAGTTATGAATGACAACAAAACTTTAGATATAATGCAAAGTTTTGTTGAAGATCCACATACATCCTCACGCAGGGTTGCACAAGTACATGATGTAGGTCGCTCTTCAGTCCTACGTGTATTACGTAAGAATAAATTTAAACCATACAAAATTAACTTATTGCTGAATAGAAGAATTAGGTGAAGATGACTTCGATCGTAGATTAGAGTTTACTGAGGTAATGATGATTAAATTGAAAATGATGCACCATTCATGCACCACTCTTCGAGTGATCCTTAATTTATATTGGATTAACGATCGTACTCCTTCTCTCTCTCTCTCTCTCTCTCTCTCTCTCTCTCTATATATATATATATATATATATATATATATATATATATATATATATAATAAAATACAAATAAATTATAATAAATTATAATAAACTGTAAAATAATCATAAATACCTGCTGTTGTTGTGGGTTCTATCTGACTATTGGACTCTGTAGTTAAGTTCGGAACACTAACACTCATGGGATTCACGACAATCGTATTATTACTACTGTTTTTAGCATTATTAGTATTTGTCACAGCCTCATCTTTATCACTACTACAATTGCCACCCTTGACAGAATCAGTTTTTCGTCTTAGCGGTTTTTCGTCCTCAGTTTCCGAATTACCCGACACGGAGATACGCACACTCGACAACGGATTTATTTGACTGCTTTGCCCGAGATTTAACGCTGATTGCAGGAGTTCTGCAGACAAAAAGTTATTGGTATTATTTCTGAGCATATCAGCACCTTCGCGGAATTTGTCTAAAGCTTCAACGGCTTCTACAAAACTTTGAGCTGCGGCGGCAGCTTGGGAATTACTAATTTTTGAAGTGCGGTTGGATTTGTTAATATTCAATGTAGAATTGCTGTTTGTCGTTGACTTTTGAGAATCACTCGCTGAAACAGGACCAGCGTCGCATAAAGCCAAACTTTCTACTATTGTCGCCAAATCTGTTGAGTTATTTATGGTAGAGAGATCGTTATGGGGGTCTCGTAACGGGTGTACCACTACGGACAGTTCACTTTCATTCGAAAGAGCTTGAGATTCACTTGTTACAGCTACAAGTGCTTCATTTCGAGCAACCGATAATACACTCTCGGCAATAGTTTCCGCAGCTTGTTTTGCTGCTAAATTATCGGCCGAAGCAGCTTGTTCCGTACTAGCAACTGAAGTTTTAGCATCTGTAGCTTCCGGTAAACTAGGCGTTGAACTACTTTTTCTACTAGTCAGCACGCTCTGTTTATCTTTATCGTTTTTCTGTTTATTGGTGGAACATTGTTTCGATGAAGAAGCCATGGCTGTTTCCACATCGTATCCTGGAGCTAGTTTCAGATCATATTTACCTTCAGCACCCATACGGTACGAATTTGATCCACCATGATCCCAAGTGACATCGATCCACCCACTGTGAAGTTCTCCGGTAACAGTACCTGAATAAAAAACAAAAATTAACCTTTTTGCTAAAATAGGTTATAATTTTATTAAACAAGAGGTATTTTTTTATCAAGCAAACATCGTGCTAGAAAAATCTAAAACATACACAGAATTAGATTATCAGTGCGGATTCAGGCCAAGTCGCTATACTATTGATCAGATATTAACTATAAAACAGATAATAAAAATGCTGTAAGTTTGATCGTGAGCTTCATTAGATGTACATAGATAAAACAGGCATTTGATAGAGTATACAGAGTCAGATTGTGGACAGCGATGCAAGAACTTGACATTCCAAAAAAAGTGGTAAATTTGATATAGATGTGTACGGAAGGGATACGATTTAAGGCAAGGGACAACAATACTCTGAGATATTTGAAATAAACAGTGGATTAAAACGGGGGATGTACTACGGTAGAGAGACATGGACAATAGCAAAGGCAATCGAAGAGAGACTACTTATTTGAGAAAGGAAAATCCTAAGAAAGATCTTTGCGCCAGCGCTTGATGGAGCAATGGTACAGTATAAGATAAGAACTAACAAAGAGCTGGAAATACTATACGCAGACGCCAACATAATAAAAGAAATTAAGTCCAAAAGACTCCAGTGGACAGGACACCTCAGAAGACCTTCTGACGATAGAATAGTAAGAGGTATGGGAAGAAGTCCTAACTGGAGGACCTCGAGATAATATTGCAGGAGACCTTAACGATATGGAAGTAGAGAATTAGATGGAGATTGCACAAAGCAAAAAGGGATCTAGTTGTTCGTCGACCTACGGAAAGCCTACGACAGCGTTCCACTGAAGAAGCTGTGGCAATCAATGGAAAGCACGAATATTAATATAGAATTAATAAAAGCCGTCAAAGTGCTATACAACCAACCAATAACAAAGATAAAAGCAGGGACACAAATAACAACAGGATTTATAACATCAAAAGGATTAAAGCAAGGATGTTGCTTGTCTCCCACTTTATTTAAAATATACATCGAAAGTGCTTTAAAAAGATGGAAACAAAAATGCAGGACAATGGGGATACCGCTCACCAATACTATGGTATATACGCTTAACTTTGCAGACGAACAAGTAATAATGGCTCAAGATTATGACGATTTAAACTATATGGCACGAAAATTAATTGAAGTGTATGATATATGGGGTCTAGAAGTAAATATAAAGAAAACCGAATATCTGTGCATTGGAGCAGAACAAAAAGATCTCATATTAGACGATAACACTACGATAAAGCACTGCTGTGACTACAAATACCTAGGTATCACTATTTCACAAGATGGAACATTAGACAAAGCCATAAGAGAGAGAAATACGTCAGGGAGAAAAGCCATCACAATGTTAAACACCATTTTATGGGACCAATCCATCAACAAAGAAAATAAAAAGAGGATATATGAGACTATAGTAAAAAGTATCACTTTATACAGCTGTGAGGTATGGCCACTGAAAGAAAGAACACTGTCAACGCTGAAAGCGACGGAAATGGATTTTTTTAGAAGAGCCGCAGGAAGATCTAGAAGAGAAAGGATTACCAACGAACGCATTAGAGAAATAATGGGAATCAAACGAACAATCACAGATGACCTAACAACAAAACAACTTATCTGGTTCGGACACATACAAAGAATGGACGAACAACGAATGCCAAAAGAAATACTAAAGTGGCAACCAGAAGGAAAGAGAAAACGAGGTAGACCGAGAAAAAGTTGGAGCGAAGGAATAAATAAAGAACTGAGAGAGAGGGCCATAGAAGAAGATCTATGGAACAACCGGTCTAAGTGGCGATTGGAAGTCGGAAAACGTCGGAGAACGTTATAAACCGACAAGTAGTAGTAGTAGTAGTAGTAAAAGGGGATCTAGGCATATTGTCAAGTCGGAAAAAGCCCACGCAGTAACCCCACGGAGTAGCTAAGTAAGTAAGCATTTAGTCATTATAATATCCAAAAAATACCAAGAAATAAAAAATCGGAACGATTCTGTTAAGATGCATACTTCTTTTTGGAACGTCAGTGGATAAAAAGTTTATCGGTTAATGACAGGTATATTTGTACCTGACAACTCATTATCCAAGGAAAAATAGAATAAATATATACAATTTTAACAATAAAAACTTATATAACAATAAAACACTGAAACCTTTTGTTTTTAAAACTTCCTCAACATTTTTTATAAATTCTTATCACTACAGCTGTTTCGACAGCGTGTCTTTCTGAAGTGCAGCTGCCGAAACAGCTGTAGCGATAAGAATTTATAATAAATTATGTGGAAGTTTTGAAAACAAATGTTTTCAGTGTTTTATTGTTATATGAAATGAATTTCCATCAAGTAACAGTCGAATCCATCACTTAATAAAAACTTACCTTCAGCTGGAGGATTGCCGTCCTGATCTCTCCATTTCCAATCAACGCCTCTAACTACTCGTGCTCCAACTGTCATATGTTTAAGCAACTGCGACTTAACCAAACGCCGTTGCTTCCTCAAATGTGCTTCTTGTTCTTTATGTGCTTTGCCCATATCTTCACAAACACTTGTTACTTGTCCATAGATTTCGAAACCGGACAAACTTAGATAATGGGTCTGACCTGAAGCATTTTTACCAGCCTGCTGTATTCTAACGTGTCTCCAACCTTGAGCTTCTTCTTGTGAAACTTCTATTGGCCAAGTACCAGTACTACCAGGATCATTTAATGACATGTCGTGCGTATGAGTATATAGCGTGGTCCAAGTATTACCGTCTCTGGACATCTGGAAATGCCAATTTCTCAAGGCAGATCTTCCGTAACCTCTGGCGTGGCGTAAAGTGTAAGCTGTCGGAATTATATATACTCCTAGATCAATGCTGAACCATGCACGTTTGTCATCGTTGGTGTGACAGTTAAGTGCAGATGTATCTCTAGATAAAATATCTTCTACTCTTCCATAAGGTAGATTTCTGGCATCTGAACTAGTAACAGTTACCAAACCATATTGTCCTGGATTTACCCATTCAGAGCTCGTTTTGCCATTGGTTCCTATGAAGTATATTAAACCGTTCTCATCAAAATCATGGGTGTGCTTGAAAACTTGATATTTTGATTCTTTCAACTTTTTGAGAAATTGAAAAGTGCTGCGGTCATAATCGTACCATTGCTTTGCCACCATTTTCAGTAGGTACCTTTCTAGTTGAGATACTGTTGCTAAAGGTTCCATTTTTAAACTCCTTCCCGATCGGTCTATTAAGGTACTGTCACCGGCGGCTTTTTCCAACCTAAATCTCAGTCTTCTTGTTAAGATTTGAAGACCATACCCAGTTCCAGGTGTATCATACAAATATACAGGTAATTTTTCTATACTCTCAAGGACAGATATTAATTTATGGACTAGTATTAAAATAGGAGATTTGTCTTCATTAGACTTATTTCTAAAACATTGTTTAAATACCTGCACTCTCTGTTTTTGGAACTTGCTCATTTTGCTTGATTTTAAACCTTGTTCCCAATAACTGGTTGAAAGGAGAGACAACAATGCTTGTACTAAACCAGAACTGTGCAATTCATACGCCGATACCACTCCATCCTCCTTAAGAATTTCTGTTAATTCTTCTAAAGCATTGTGAAGTGTTTCCTTCCAAGAGTTGCCTCCTTCTCGATTGTTGCCATATGAACATTGTTTTTGACAAGCGCGTTCGATATGAGCAACAATATTTCCTAGTTTAGCTACAATACCTCTGGGTTGAGCTTGGGCTACTCTGAAGTATTGTTCGTAGATTTGATGAGCTAAATACTTTACTTTCATTTTTGTGGCTTCTAATTTTGAGCGAAGGCGTTTTCCTTTCTTATTTGTCCAACCGGCCGAGAATTCGGGACCTAAAAAAATAAAAAAATAGGTTAGCAATATAAATGCAAAGTACAAATCGGTTAATAGATACCGGTTTACATATTAATGTTATTTTAATACAAATAATATTACCTAAATATGTTTCAGCGATGAAGGAATGTTTTGTTCCCCTGTTAGATTCAAAGATGAAGCCAGGAAGGTCTTCCCTTAAAATGGTTGTTTGTTGTTGCCCATCTGAGTTATGAATGTGAATTTCAGCATCTTTTCTTGATGTTAATGACCAGTTTCCTACTACTAATCGTGTGGTACCAGGCTTTGATAGTAACGGCGTAGAATTATTGACGCATCTAACTGCTGAACGCGCCCTCTGCAATTTTTCTAGGAACTCCCCTCGATTTTCTGAAGAATAAAGTATCACATGTTACACATAAATTGAGGCAATATTATTAAATAATATAAATTGCAATGTTAAATATGTGTTAATTAAGACTATACTTAAGAAAATATATGCATGTATTTCATGTTAGTAAATTTTATTTTTTACGACAGAAATATCGCTAACATTTAGCAGGTGTAAAGAGTTTACCGTTAAAAGTAATTTTTTTTCAAATGCTTTGTTTTTGAAAAGTTTTCTTTTTCCATTATGATAAATTAACAACATGATAAGTTATTAATAACATCCTTAAATTTAGTACACGCTTTTCTGATCTTTTTTGGTTTTAAAAAAACTTTATATCCATTTCTTTTTACGACGCCCCATCGACTTCAATCTCTATTCATAGTGTCCAATTCAAGTTTTTGTTTCAAAAATTATTTATAACTCCTATCTTTTAATATTTCCATATCGTCTTATTTGGTTCACTCAAGAAGTTTTTATAACAGGTTAGTCTAACAAGTTTTTTTATCAAAAGTGACGATTCTATTAAGAGGAATATATTCTTAGTCTTGCCATAAATATTGATACAAGTGTAAACGCAGTTTATACGGTTGACAAACCGAACGCAGCCAAAAGTTATGTTGACATTACTGACTATTGACATTTACACTATAAACCGTATTGCTGTCATTGCTCTTCATAAGAGCGGAACAGAAAGAGCTCTTCTTTTTAATTACAAACCCGGTAAATATTAGACGTGTTTTTGTGTATCGTACTATGTTGTTTTTGGGTACGAGAGAAATAAGTGATCGTAAAAGAGTAGGCTTCGCGTGGCTCGTACGCCATAGGTTAACGCACGTAGGTCAAGAATTAAGGGAAATTCTGTCCAAAAACAAAAAATGGCTCGAGAAATGGATACTGCACCGAGAACAATGAGTCGCAATATCAAATAAGACTTGTGACTTAAGGCTTCCAAACGACAAACAGGACAACGCCTTACCGTCGCATTAAAACAAAATGGAAATAAAAATCAAGAAGCCTGTTGTCGTTGTACGGTAAAGAACGTTATAAAAAATTCCTTCTACAGATGAAAACATTTTAACTGTTGAGGAAACTCCCAATAGAGGTGGGTCACCCATGGAAGCCCGCGAACTAGTGGTAAGGATCAAATGAGATCACTTCTTTAAATTTTTGTAAAGAGGGCGTTAAAGCAGCGGCCAGAAATTATCAAGGGGACATTTTAACAAATTAAGTGGAGCCCCTAAACTACACTATATTTCAAAATCGACCATGTATATTTCAACTGGGCTCTGCACCTGCGCATAAGGCCAAAGTTACTCAACAGTGGCTTGAAAATCATATACACCAATTTATTAGTTAGGCAGACAGAATGAACGCTTCAACTGCATCCAAATGGTCGTGTTCTTACACTCGTACCATAAACAAAATAACAAAAATTTTTCTTTTGTGTTTTTTTAAAGAACTTTTTAAGTTTTTTTTAACTTTTAAAAACGAAAAAATTGTGTATTTTCTACCAATGTACTTTATAAACTTGACCATAACTGAGGATGGCTTTGCAAGCCGAAAGCGCTCAGCTAAGAATTAAAAAAAATGTACACACTTCCAAAACACTTTTCTTTTCCATTTTTTAATTTATTGTTTTGTAGTTAGGAGTAGGTATACAACGCTTCTTTGTGTGTACTCAATAAGTGATGATAAATCCCGAATACTCACGAAATAATATGTGGGGACTTTAACGCTAGAGTAACGAAACAAGCTTATAGTAAACTGGGCGAAATGTATAACTATGTGCTAACAGTACGACTTTTCACAGTTGTTGGAGGAAATGACGAACTTGAAAGTAAATCCAGTTCTCACTAAGGCTACTCCAAAATATTATGATGAATATTAAAGCAAGAAATAAAACATGAATAGAAATTACCTCTCCATTTAAAACAACGAAAGGTTTGAGACAAGGATGTAGTTTATCACCAGTCCTATTTGAGATTTATCTAGACAGATCTCTACAGAAATGAGTGAGGAAGTGCCTAATCATGGGTATAACGGTGGAAGAACAGAAGCTTTTTACACTCTTCTTTGCTGATGACCAAAGAGTGACCGCGGAAGATTAAGGCGATCTGAGCTATATGATAAATAAATTAAATGAATATAAAGCGGCGAGCGTAAAATCAATACGGCAAAAGGTAAATATCTAATAATGGTCAATGATGAGATACCTGATTTAGATGTAGAAAATGAAAAAAAAAACAAGGGTGTAAAATCCTGTAATTATTTAAGGGTTAGTTTCAATAAGAAAGGGAATAGTGAAGATAAAATCAAAACGAGAATAAATAAGGATATGGCAATGATACGAGTGTTAAACTCCTTTCTCTGGCAAAATTCAATCAAAAAACTAACAAAAATACATATTTATACAGTGTTGTACAAAGTCCACAAGGAAAATGAATTTCTTGTCGGCTGTATACCATAAATCGCAAAAAAGTTAATTTAAAAATCCTTTATAAAAGGTATATTTATTTAAAAGAATCCTTTCGGGTTACATCACAGAATGTTTTCGGAATGGCTATTCCATCATCAGTGATTTTGCTAGACATACTTTACTTTATCGTGTCCGGACATGTCATTCATAAAATTTCGGCCCAGTATCGGGCTACGTCGGTTCCATCTTGGTTGGCGAGCCACAAATCTTCAAGGGTACATCGATGAGGACAGTTTCTGCATGTAAGATGTTCCATATTCTGTGTTTCTCCACAGTCACAGTTCACATCATCTTGATCGATTTTTCCCCATTTTGATGTTTGATTGTTTGATTTTACTGGGGCGACCCCTGTTCTTATCCTATTCATAGTTTTCCACGTTTTAAAGTCTAGGGACTGGCCGGTCCATTGAACCTGGGGAAGAGGAAAATACCCAGGCGGTTCATCCTGCACTGTTCCAAGGAAGCTTTTCCTAGATTTTAGTCGCTTTCGTGGTGTTCGAAACTTTGTATAGGCATGCCGCTCGTCTGCGATCTGTTTAATTTTCTCTATGTGCTCTGCAACGCCTCTGCGTGTTGAGGGTTCTGTAAAACCCACTGCTTTATATAGATTTGAGAGTGGCGTTGGTTTCATACACTCCGTTACTATCCTGCATGTCTCATTTAGCGCAGTATCAACTTGTTTGGTGTGGGCAGATCTGCCCCAAACGGAGCACGCATATTCAGTAGTTGAGAAACACAGTGCCTGTGCCGTTGTTCTTAAAACGCCATTACGTGCGCCCAATTTACTTCCCGTTAGCTTTCTGAGTATGCTGTTCCTAGTTGTTACTTTCCTTCTCGTTTTTATGCAATGTTGTCTGTAGGTGAGGAACCGGTCCAGAGTTACTCCAAGATATATAGGTTGGTTTGTGTGTTCTAATGTATTACCATTCCACGCAATTTGTAGTTTTCACTTGGCTTCCTTTGCGCGAAGGTGGAAAGCGCAGACTTGGGTTTTAGAGGGATTGGGTCTCAGGAAATTCTGCAGGTAGTACGCTGTCATCGTTTTTAAGGCAGTTTTGAGTTTCTTCTCCACTTCTTCAAAACTATTTCCTTGAGCATATATTGCAAGATCGTCAGCATAGAGGAAGTGCTTGGTTTCGGTCGGCGTAGGTTGGTCGTTTGTGTATATATTGAAGAGCATTGGTGCTAAAACACTTCCCTGTGGAAGGCCATTTTTTTGAACTCTCCACCTACTTACTTTACCCTCCGAAAAAACGTCTGTTTTTCAGTAAGCAATATACGACCTTACCCAGATGGTGGTCATTGAGAGTGTCGTATAATTTTCGGAACAATGTTTTGTGCCTTACTGTGTCATAGGCTGCTGTCAATTTGCTAGACATAGACATTGCTTTACTAGACATAGATGTGTTGAGCCACTAACTATTACGGGTAAAAACTCTGTAAGTGTAATTAAATTAGTTTTAAATTAAATTTTTGTTGATATTATAGGAGGTTTTAAACGGAATTTACTTTATGGCAACGTAAGATTTGGGGTTGCAGCGACCCCAGTTTGGGAGTCTTACGTTGCCATGAAGTAAATTCCGTTTAAAGCTTCAACATATTATATTATCAGCAACAATGTAATTTAAAACTAATTTAACAACATTTCAAGGGTTTTTACTAGTATATTTAATAACTTCACACATGTGTGCCTAGTAAAAGCACTAATGATGGAATAGTTATTCCGAAAAAGTTTTGTGATGTAGCCAGAAAGAGTTCTTTTTACTTTTTATAATGGAATATTTAATTAAAATTTTTTTTGTTGTATAAAGCGTTACATTTAGAGGTTTGGGATGTTACCAAAGCCAATAAAAATAAACATATGATGACAGAGATGGATTATTTAAGACACAGTTGTGGTAAATAAAATCTAGAAAGGACCAGAAACGAGCAAATTCCAGATGAAATAAAGCTAGATCGTAATATAGGAGAAGAGATTGACAAAAGATAGTTGACATGGTTCGCACACGTAAAGCTGATGCCAGACGACAGATGAAACCGAAGAATATAAGAATGGTTTCCCCCAAGAAAAAAAAAAGAAAGGACGATTTTGAAGAAGTTGGCGTGACGATATCGATGAAGCAATGACATCAAGGAACCTAGGACTGAAGAGCATGGAAGATGGGGACGGAGAGACGGCGGTTAGTGGAAGAGTGGAGTGAGTTTCAAAGATTTAATAGCATATAATAGTTACAAAATGTATCTAGCAGCATAAAAGCTTCTTATTACTATTATTAACAAGTTTATATATTTAAAACTACAGTTTATGTCATTTGGCTAGCCAGTTCCAAATAAATAACACAATATTTTTCTCGTTGCAGCACCATGACAATTTGCACAGAAATAGCGCATCTGAAAATGTTTTGGTTAGCATATAGATATTTTATATTTGACAACAGCGCTTTTTAACAGAACTTTAAGGGTTTAAAGTAACCAAATTTAGAAAAGAATATTGTTGATATATTTTGGTACCATATAGCGTACATAAGACATATTTTAATCCAAGAGTAAGAGGTACTTAACATAGCTGTAGTTGTCAATGAATAGGGTTAACACCAACTGATATGCAGGTCAGGATATTTTAAAAAGAGTGAGACCCGATTGTGTACTTACGCCTGAATGTTAGTGTTAAATGTGTGCTAATAATTTATTATTAGTGAAATCTCGAAGTAGGTAATTAATATAGGAATTGTTGTCGCAGCCTAGAATTAATAATTTATAATATTGTATGTGAGACTGTTTTGCTGATTACCAGTAAGGAGGATTTACAGACGTTATTAGTATGTTGGAAAATTGATGGTACTAATACCAATGGTAATAATTAGTATGATGATACTTGATTGACATTAAAGAGACCATTCCGCAACAAGCGTCAGAGACACTAGACCGAGACAGACGACAGATAGGTGAGACCGATTGTCGTCTCTTCAAGTCTGTGCTCAATATTATTATATTAAGGTCGTTCTGCAGCTCGAGATAGAGACAAACGACTGTCGCCGATCTGTATCTCATCAGTCCCCTTTAAGAGCAGTCGTGGAGTCGCTGTTTAAGCACATATTGTACATGACTTCTTATTGAAAATAATAAACTCGAAAATAGAATAGTAGAAGAAGAACTCCAAGTAGAATCCTGCAAGGATGTTATCGTCTTAGAAAATATCAAATGCTTCTTCGCGCCTTGTTTTAACTATAGCATTTATACACTTTCGTTTTTTCATTCGAAACATGTAATACGAGAAATATATCGTCATTTTATCCTTCCAGTAGCCTTTTAAAGAAACACGCAATTTTTCTACATCTGATATACTGAAGTATAAACGCGCGTTTTGCGTATGCCACTTGTGTTGGTCATTATACTAATTTTAAGGAGCGACAGTTCACTGGGTGTCTCGGTCTCGCCTATCTGTCACCTGTCTCGATCACTTATTGCGGAATGCTACCTTAAATTAAGGAAAAAAACAAAATAAACATTGAATCATAACCTAATCATCATCGTGATAAATGGGTAACTTAGATACAATTTATTTAATTTGAAGTGGTGTTTTTGATGTTTGTTTGAACATTTGCTTCTTGTTTTTCAACTATAAAGCATAATGATCACTCATTGGTATGGTTTTATATTTTTAATAACCTTTTTTCCATTAATATCCGGTTTTGTCAAGAATGACAAGGCACATATTGAGAAAAAGGAAGACGCATTTCTCAAGAGCGACAAAATATTGAATATCATCAGACAGAATGATCAAGAAGAAGGCCGAGAATAAGATGGAGGGAATATGTAGAAGAGAAGATAAGAACTATGGAGAGAGGAAATATGTAAAGAAAACTTACGATGAACTGATCCCTTACACAAAAAGAATCTTCCAATGAAAACAGTTTTCACGTGATCTTAACACAGTAAAACCACGATATAACGGACCTCTATTTAACGGACTTTGGATATAACGGACAAAAAATCCGGTCAAAGTTAAAAAAGAAAAATAAAAACGTACTGTTAATATTATACCCGATATAATAACCATTATATGGTTTCTTATCAAGCTGGCCGGGAAATCTGCTACAATTAAATTAGCAAATCATATGGACATACCATTTAGAGCAAGTGATGGATGGCTCTGGCGCTTTCGCAAAAGGCACGGAATCGTGAATAAAAGAATTTACGACGAAGCTTCAAGTGCATCAAAAAAAGAAATAGAACCTTTTATGCAAAAATTTGTAGAACATATAAGTAACGAAATGCTATTAGAATCTCAGATTTACAATGCTGACGACACTGGTTTGTTATGGCGTACTTTGCCTGAAAGCCTCCAAACATAAAAAATCAAATTCTGGAAGAAAAATCAGCAAGGACGGGATCTCGGCACTGCTTTGTGCTATCGCCGATGGATAGCATAGATTTACTCCTGTAATGGTTGGCAAATCTCGTAAACCTAGAGTTTTAAAAGATATAATACATCATCTGCTCGTTTCATATTATAGCTCTAAGAAGGCATGGTTCACCTCAGATATTTTCAAAAATGGGTTTTTCGAAGAATTTGTACCTTCAGTAAGAAAATGTCATCATCATGATCATCATTTTGGCTTTACAACCCTGTGTGGGTCCTAGCCTCCCAAGAATTTTTTTACAGTCGTCCCTATCCATCGCCTTCCTCAGCCAAGCACGTATTTCCATATTTCTCATATCTTGATCGAGAAAATGTCAAGAGAAGAAATTAAGAATACCGCCAGAAGAGGTGAAATGATTATTTCTTTTAGACAACGCTCCTGCTCACCCCTTTGAAATGATTCTATGTTCAGAAGATGGCAACATTAGCTGTATATTTTTGCCAAAAAATACAACATCGCTTATTCAACCCATGGGTCAAGGAATAATTTTGGCAACCAAACGAATATATCGCAGAAAGTTTTTATACGAAGTAATGGTTGTATTGCACGATGGAGATAATGCAGAAGATACAAGAGGGCAGCGTACCGTGCCAAACTTAAGGTCTTACAATTAAAAATAACAAATTTTTAATTTTGCTTTAGCATGGGAGGTGAAAGAACAAACATTAAAAAATGGTTGATAGAATTTGTTTGATGGCCAAGATGCAGACATAGATTTAGAAGGGTTGGAAGTTACTGATTTCTGTAGGACAATACATAATAATGCCGGAGAACATGCAACTAAGGAAGATGTTTTATAATGGCTAGAATTAGATGAGGGTGGCCCTGGGTATAACATATGACTGAAAGTGAAATAGCAGATGAAGACTAAAAACTAATAACATTTATTGATTATTTATCAGATAACGAAGTTCAACTATACTCTACGCGTTTTCGTAATTTTGGAGAGTTGATCATAAAAAAACAGCAACTTGATTCCTTTTTCAAAACAAGGTTACCGACAGCAAGCGCGTCGATATCAACAGCAACGTCACCTCACGACGAATCTCTAAAGACAATTAAATAGAATTTTATTTGTATTTTATATATATATATATATATATATATATATATATATATATATATATATATATATATATATATATATATATATCTAAATACAGTGTACATACATATTTTCAAAAAAAAAAAAATTATTTTAAACATATTTTTATATAACGGACTTTCGGCTTTAACGGATACCCCCAAGTAGTCCGTTATATCGAGGTTTTACTGACACTTAGTATGTATGTATACTGTTTATGTTTTAATCATATTCATACTTGCCTTGGTCAAATTGTTTTTATTGTGATTTTATTCAATACTTTGTATATAAATATTTTTTAGACTATGTACTTAAAACAAAAAATCGAACATCCAATTTCCTGTTCAAATTTTAAGCTTAACGACATTTCTGTTAACGAAACTGTTTTCCAAAGCTTATCAGTATAGCTATTATGGCACAATTAATACATTTCAAATTACTGATGTATTAGATTTTCTAAAATCATTCATTCGTATAAACAAATAACATAAGTTCAGCAAGCTTTTACACAGAAAATAGATAAAATTAAACAGTAAAAGCAAAGCTCGTACAAAGAAGCAAACTAATAATAAAGTAAAAATAATAAAAAATAGCCCTCTTACCTTCAGTTGTAAGGGAATCAGCTGCTCGACCTTTCCCTATAATTCGGACAAACAAATCAACATCACGTTACCACATTGCAAATACTCAAAAAAAAAGAAAAACATAAAATTACTAGCTTTAATGGAGATATCAAAAAACTAAACCAATGTTTCCAAAACAGTGTTTAAGTAAATACATATTATCTTGTGTTTTATTAATTTTATGACAATTAGGGATTAATGTATCATCTAATTCGATTTAAACACTTTCGAGTCCTTCCACACATATAATTGATTTACAAGGTTAAACATAATTTTCAGGGTATATTACACTAAAACCGCAGCATATTGATGTTTGCCACTGAAGTAACTACACTCAGGTGCAAAAAAAATCAATCCATTCCTTATTTCTTATTTATTTGAAGTTGTATAATTTTAGCGACATTAAATTACGTATGTAAATTTAGGTGTACCCTCGTATACGAGAAATAAAATAATATTTTTAATATTGCTTTTTATATTTCTTAAAACAAATTGATATTTCAGGTTTTTGTCAAAAAGGGTCTGAAGCAAGTAGATATTTATTGAATGTTGTTTTTAATTCAACAACCATACTAGTGTAGTGATTTTATTTTCAAAACGTGTTATATTTTTATTTAATTATCCTTCCTAAATGTCTCTAACTCCGACAGATGCTGCAAGAGCGGCGACTTTAGTTCAAGATGGTCGTAGCCAATATTATGCAGCTGAAATGTTGGGTGTTAGTCGATCTTTGGTTCAAAGAGCAGTTCGGCGTTTTAGCGACACCGGTAACTTCACAAGAAGACCAGGATCAGGTCGTAGAAGGGTAACATCCGAAAGAGATGATCGATTTCTGGTCTCATCATGTTTGAGAAATCGGCATCTAACTTCAGTTGAACTGGTAAATCGTCTGAGTGAAGTGAGAAATGTGGATGTAAGCAGATGGACAGTTCGTCGACGACTTGTAGAAGGTAATTTATTATCCAGAAGGCCAGCCCTATCTTCAATACTATCCATAGAACATGAAAACTGGAGTGATGCAGATTGGAGCAATGTATTGTTCTCAGATGAGTCCAGATTTTGTCTAAGGTCACCAGACGGCCGAGAAAGGGTTTGGAGAAGACACGGAGAGCGATATTTTCAATGTAATATTGCGGAAAGAATAAGTTATCGGGGGGGGGGGCTCCGTTATGGTTTGGGCTGGTATCAGTACAGACACCCATACTAATTTAGTTATTGTAGATAGAGGTTCTATGACTCCTGCAAGATACATAACAAGTATTTTAGATCAGCATGTGGTACATTTTGCTCCTTTCATTGGACCTAACTTTATTTTTATGGACGACAACGTGCGTCCTCACCGTGCTAAAATCGTCAACCAATATATAGAGGAGGTGGGAATTGTCCGTATGAACTGGCCAGCTTGCAGTCCCGATCTAAATCCCATAGAACATCTATGATATGATGGGAAGACGTCTTCGAGCACGAGTACCCCGTCCAAACAACTTGGCTGAACTTACAGCGGCTCTTCAAGAAATATGGGACCAATTGGATCAATTTGATATCCAGAGGTTAATTACCTCAATGCCTAGACGTGTACAGGCTGTTATAAGAGCCGGAGGGGGAAACACTAGATATTGATTTATTATCAATGTGTTTCTTAATTTCAGAAAATTTTGAATATTCTTGTATTTTTGAGTTTTGGGGTATACCTCCATAAATAAATGATTTTTTTGGATAATGTGTAAAAATTATTTTAATCTAACATATACTTTTACATATACCTGATTTAAAACTAATATCTTCAAACGTTTTCTTTTTTCAGCAAATAATACCCATGGATCGATTTTTTTGCACCTGAGTGTATGTATATAATAAAATGTTTAAATTTCTTAACATATTCATCTAACACGTTGTTGGCTAGTGTCACATTACGAAATCTACTATAAGTTACATTGACTACTTTATTCATATATCCGTTCAAAAACTGTAATTTTAATTAGTTACCATCCAGAACCCATTCAGACATAGTGTGAGGGTCAGCAGCAACCCCTAGTGGGAGTATTACGTTGCCATGTAGGTTATATGAGAAATACTCAAACATCAAAACATTAGTCAAAATTTTACCTTCACGTTTGCTTTAAATCAAATGGAAATAATTCTTCCAGGTAACAAAACACTGATGATGGACTTTTTCGTCCAAATCGTCAGACTTTCTATGATAGTGTATTATA
Organism: Diabrotica undecimpunctata; assembly: GCF_040954645.1. Taxonomy (NCBI): domain Eukaryota; kingdom Metazoa; phylum Arthropoda; class Insecta; order Coleoptera; family Chrysomelidae; genus Diabrotica; species Diabrotica undecimpunctata. The sequence continues at coordinate 33,231,240 of NC_092808.1, forward strand.
CAGGAAGATATTATAATCTGTTTCTCTTTGTAAAGTTTTTTTTCTATTACGAGGTTCTTCTTTGGCTACTTATTCGTTATTGTTTTCCTTCTTCATGGGTAATGTTTTGCTGGATTTGCCGTTAGGTTGTTTAACTTGACCACCGATGGACTTAAAAAACACATCGCTGGATTACTTACGCCACTGTTATTACAACAATTAATGACAATAACTATATTCAGCTTTATTTGTAAGTATGCCTTTAAGGTTCGATTTATTTCTTTACGTTTTACAGCGTTTATGCCTGAGCTCACGCGACGCTTATAATTCGCAGCTTAATTTTGAGTGCTGGAAGCCCTATTTGGTTCTGAGCATCTAGCTACTGTGTAGGTTATCCTATGGTTGTGAAGTGGTACATTTGTTTATTGTTAATTATTTCATATTTATTTAGAGGCGGTATTTACTATCCTTTACTTATTATTAATATAGAAGTTTTAAATTAGATACACACTTTATAAATGACAACACTGCGCGCCGTCGACTTTCCACGAACCTGCTTCGTTGACCCGTCGCCAATAATTTGTCATTAGAGTGGTTGTTTAAAGCGATAACAGCGTAGATTTTAAATTTATTTTTCTTAACATGTCTGTTTATACGCCGGCAGAAAAAGTTCAAATATTAAAATGCTTTTATGGTGAAAATTTTGGACAACAGTGTGTAGATTTATTTTCTGTGTTTTTTGAGGAAAGACCAATTCCATGCGTACAGTTAATTTATAATATTGTTAAACATTTTGAGAAATGTCTCAAAAATTGCAGAAAATGTAACGCTTAAGAAGTGTCACTAGAAAAAGTTGAGGACAGAGAATATCGGGATAAACAAATTCGTGCAATAATCGAGGTAGATTCAACACGTTCAAGTAGAAGCGTTGCTAGAGAGTTAGATGTTACCAATGGTACTGTAACGAAAGTATGGAAAAAGCACGGTTACAAGAATTTTAAATATTCGAAAACGCAGCAGCTTTGTCCAGGCAATTACTTTCGAAGAATGGAGTTTTGTGAAACTCTAATACCGAAGGCACATAATAGGTCCATTTTTTATTGAGGGCAACTTGAATAGTAGAGTATACCCCGATTTGTTACAGAATCATGTTCTTCCCGCTATTCTCAATCTTCTTGATGTAAATCTGGAGAATGTTTGGTTTTATCAAGACGGCTGTTCAGTTCACAACGCTCGAATAATTATAGAGTATTGAAACAATACTTTCCTGAATCAAGTTATCAGTGGAAAAGGCGATAATAAGTGGCCTGCGCGATCTCCAGATTTTACACCCATGGACTTCTTTTTTTTTTTAAGGGGACATTTAAAAAGCATCATCTACGATCATCCTGAGGCTAAAGCCCAAAATTTGGATGAATTAAAAAAAGAGAAGTCTGCAATTCTGTTACAGCAGAAACTCTTTCATTTGTCCGCAGAAGTTTTTATGACAGATTGGGATACTGTTCAGCCGTAGAAAATCAAATATTTGAATCATTTCTGTAGGGCATAAAGATTTATTTCTTATTTTATTAGGAATTATATTTTATTTTCAATATGAGTATATGTTTTGTTTTATATTTTTAAAGAAACGCGCTTTTATTTTTAATTCAACCACAAATTTTTTTTTTCACATTATTAAAAACCGATACAAATTCACCGCCTTGTAAAAGTGAGTGTATGTTTATAGAGTTTATGTACTCTAAGAAATTAACCGTATATACGTAAAAAACAAACATCGAAGGATGGAGATGTACATCCCATGCGTTGTTATGTGTTACTAAATTTTTTTTTCTTTCTGTCGTGGTGTCGGAGGGATCGGTGAATTACAATTACCTCGTACGTGGCAATGTTGCCGATTTTAGCGCTTTATGTAGTGTGCAACATCGATGTAATCCAAAACTTAAGGTACTGTATATAGTTGAAAACGTGAGGTATTGTTTCATTTCCCCTGTTTCATATACCATTAATTAGTGTACTATTATTATTATTTACGGCTTTTGGTCAGTACTGCAATACTTTGGTAGGTATGGAGTTGTAGTCTATAGTAGGCGTGGGCCATGGGCCAAATTTGCCTGGCGCCCAGTTAACACTCATTGAATTTATAAGGAGTTATGCTTAACGAATCTCCCCAGCTCCACTTGAGCTTTGCGGGCTACACCTTTGTTGTCATTCGACAGCAGGTGTAGCAACGTAGCATCTGCGCACGCGCGGCGAGTTGTTACAACGACAATAACCTATAAATGCAAATACATTTTGCTGAATTTCAAATTAAAATCCTATTTTCTTTCCCATCATACGTTGATTTGTTATTTATTTTCCCTTTAAGAATTTAGAGAAGGAACTCTAACTGAAGCAGAAGATCAAGATGATATCCACTACATGTTACGAAAAATAGATAAAGAATATACTAAGTGGGGCTTATCAATTAATCCATCAAAAACAGAGTACGTAGTAGTGGGAGGTGAAGGAAAGCACTTAGAACTAGGAAGCAAACAAATTCAAAATACTGATAGCTATAAATATCTCGGTGTAAACATTACAAACAATGGTCGGAATACAAAAGAAATAGCTACTAGAATTGGTCAAGGAAATTCAGCAATACGTCAACTGAATAGTATACTTTGGAATAACCACATCACCCGAAACACAAAAATTAGGATATACAAAAGTACCATAGAAAGCATTGCTACATACGGTTCAGAGCTTTGGATAATAAATAAAAATGACGCATCCAAAATAAAAGCAATGGAAATGAATTATTGGAGAAGATGTTGCCAACTCACTAGAAGAGATAGAGAGAGACTGAAATCAGAGAGCGTATGGGCATAGACATTGACGTCCTGGAAACTATAGAATGCAAAAGGCTGAAATGGTATGACCATGTAGAAAGGATGAATGATCAACGATGGCCAAAGAGAATGTTACAGTGGATCCCCACCAACTGCAGGAAAAAGGGAAGATCAAGAAGATCGTGGAGACAAGAAGTAAAAGGTGCAATGGAAGATAGGGGTCTACAAGTAGATGACTGGAACGATCGCAAGCGTTGGAAGCTAGGTTGCGAGAAACGGCGGCAGCTGTAATAAACTCGTTATATTACAGCTGCAACTAATATATATATATATATTATATATATATATATATATATATATATATATATATATATATATGTATATATTTATATACTCTAGGGTATATTTATAATCAAAATTTGTGCAATGCAAATAGTTTAACAAATTGTAAATATATTTTACAGAAAGATTATGAAGAGTAATGTTTTCTCCCTATGACAATTAAATAATATTTGCAAGTGTAAACAGTGAGTTCCCTATATTAAAAATAACCTGTCTGATTAATAGGTTATGTCATAAAATATTTAACATTTATATATAATCGTATTTTTCGTCGGTATCCTATCTAACAGAGAATTCAAACGTTAAATTTTGCAGTTCATGTGAGCTGTACTATGTATTGTACATCTACACTATATGCAGATCCGATCTTGTCGCACAATTCAGTATAAAATTAAAATAGTCAATGATTCATTTTTTCTGGTATGACTTTACAACTTTACTTAAAACGCCGTCTACACTCTCGATCGAAGTTCTTCGGACGAAGTGTCGAAGTGAATTTAATCGAGGCGAGTTGACTTTCTGCATAGAATGCGAGTCGCATGAAGTACCTGTCTACTGGCCGCTTTAAACTGAGCATATTCTAGCAAAAGATCAAGAACGTGTGCTGTGAAAACATGAACAACTGGAATTATAGAACTTAAGATGCATTATACTCCATTATTGCCGGGTAATACGTACGAAAGGAAACGTCTGTTAATATCAAAATTAGATGATCATTTTGCCTATTTAAAATCTGACGAAAATATTTTAAGGTAACCACATACTAAAAATTTTCATCATTTAAAAACAAAAGTAGAGTTTTTTGCTTTCCATCTCTTATGGTTGCATTATCATTGTTGGGTTAAATTTTTGAATATAGATATTAAAATTTATGTCAATTTTAAATGGTTTCAAGTTTCCAAATCAATATCTTTTGAAATATAAGTTAATATCAATATTTACAACAAATATAACGTTAGTTCAACACTGAATAAAAATACTATTAGTTTTAGCGTTGGAATAACCATTACCTTGTTCACTGTATAATTGAATATCGCAAACGTGTCACTATTATAACAAGGAAAGCAAAAACAAAACTAGTTAAAGCAAAACCGAAAATAACAAGCATGAAATGTATTAAGTATTTAGATTAACAAATCAAAAAATACATATTTAATTCAACCAAAAGGGAAAATGGACAGTCAAACTATATTATGCGAGGATTGCCTTTGTAAACTGGAAATGTTGTTTCTATGTAAATATAATTAAAACAAAGAGTTATCAATTTTATCTGGACAATCGTATTAATTTTTCAAAAGTATAAAATTTAATAACCAAATCTTCGTAATTGAAATAGTACAAATTGCCATTCACACGCTTCATTACATCGCCATCTAGCTCAACATAATTTTAACATTGATTGTCTCACTAATCTGATCAATTCTATTTGTTGTCTTGACAACCTCAAAGACGAACTTTCGTAATTTCAAGATAACTTTATCTCGAACGGTTACGACAGTCTACAATCCAAAAGATAATTTATCTAGACTTAAATAGCCAGAACTCGTGGCTGAAAGACCTGAGGAGATGGTTTGACCGCTTATTTTCCTCAGTTTCCAAAGCTGCAATTGACATTTGGATCGCCAACCTTCGAAAGGAGAAGGCGCAATAAGAAGAAGAAACTTAAATCTTCCTAGATATCCACGAATCTAACCAATTCAAGATTTAAAAATTCTACTGTAAGCGTTAACACTTTTCCTGGAGCAGCTGTCCCCTCAGACCATAACCTCCTGGTCCCAAAAATGAAACTGAGCGTAAAAAAGAAAATAAAATCCAAAAGTTCTAAGGTAAATACTCAATTACTCAAGATTAATGAAATCCGAGCTTAGGCTTCAACTCGCATCACTCAAGAAACGAATAAATTAACATCAGAAATGAAAAACACTGAGAATGTGAACATTATGTGGTGTAAATCAAATATTCTGTTATAAAAACACAGAAAGAGACCCTACAAAAGAAAACAGAAAGCCGAAACCCTTGGATGACTCAAGAAATACTGGAAATCATGGAATAAAAAAGAAAATATAAAAACAAAAACACAAATAAGTACAGAGAAAAGCATAAATTAATAAGGAACAAAATAAAAGAGGCTAAGGAAAAGTGGATGATGGAAACATGCAGCGAAGTGGAAGAATTGCAGAAAAAGATTGATCATTATAATTTACATAAAAAAGTGAAAGAATTATCTGAAAAATCACGAACAAATACACCTAACGGATTAATTGATAAAAACAATAAACCTACTAATAACCCAATTGAAATAAAACAAGTGTGGACTAAATATATTGAAGATCTTTTCATAAACACAAGAACGGAACCAACACAAATTGATAAAGAAAGCTCCAATAATATTAAAATCTGTCCAACATGCTATAAACAACTCAAAATCTGGCAGAGCCCCTGGGCCAGATGAAGTTCATATCGAGCTGATTAAACTTATAGACGAAGAGAATTTAAGTGCAATAACTATACTATTTAACAACATATATTTGCCCAAAAATGTCGAGACCAACAAAAAGATCTTTTCGTTGCGTTTATAGACTATGAGAAAGCTTTCGACAAAGTTAAACATAACATTCTCATGGAAAGTCTAAAGAGAAAAGAACTCAACAAAAATGACATTCACATAGTGAGAAATCTCTATTGTAACCAACAGGCTGTGGTAACATTAGATGGAAATGACATGGATGAGCAACAGATAAGGAGAGGAGTGAGACAGGGCTGTGTACTTTCACCATTACTATTTAATATATATTCCGAAGAGTTATTTACGCAAGTACTTGAAAACTGTACAGAAGGAATCAAAATAAATGGTGAAAATATAAATAACATCCGTTATGCTGACGATAATAAAGAAAACAAAAACCATGGTTATCAGTAAGAGGGGCAAAGGCATTACAAGGATCCAGATAAAAAATGAAGATATTGAGCAAGCGGACAAAATGAAATACTTAGGAGTCTGGATTACGGAAGATCTGAATCCGAAATTCGCCCAAGAATAGAGCAATCAAGAGCAGCCTTTTTGAAGATAAGGAAATTTCTGAGTAACCAAAGACTCAATCTGCAAATCCGATATCGGATGGTAAAATGTTATATCCAATCTATTCTTCTTTATAATAAGATCTTTATAATCTTTAAGATACCATGAACCAATCATATTACGAACGAAATAGTGTTGCACAGAATGGGAAGAGACAGAGAACTTTTGACCACCATTAAAAGGCGAAAGACAGCATATTTGGGGCACATACTTAGAAACGATAAGTACGAGTTGTTGCAGCTGATTATGAAGGGTAAAATAGAAGGAAAAATGGGTCCAGGTAGACGACAAATATCCTGGCTAAAAAACATTCGCGACTGGACCGGGTTAAACACACAGACGCTCTTAAGAAGAGCAGAAGATAGAGACGAATTTGCAATGGTTATAGCCAACCTTCATTAGTGGAGACGGCACTAGAAGAAGACGATATCCACGTATCCGAACTCGGATGTTATTCCTCCTGAATCTGTCGTCTACCTTCGGTATATTCGCTCCAATATAGGCATTATACGAAGCTTCATTCATAGCTTCGAACAGAAGGCATCAGGGAACACTTTCCCGTCACAGGAAAAGTTTCGAATTCCTACTTACTCTTAAAATCTACTGCCGCCTCTCTGTTAGATATTCCATTATGTTGCTGTGACCACCCCATATATATCGGCGAAACTGATCGCTCTCCGCGAAAACCCGATTCCAAAATAAAAGATAGATTAGATCTATTCTTCTTTCCAATTCTACAGTGGCAGAATATTGCAAAGAAACTGAACATTCCATACTGTTTGCAATAACCCATATTCTTTCCAAAAATTCCTATGTTTGTTTCAGACAAATTAGTGAAGCAGTAGAAATTCGGAGGTATCCATAAAATATAAACATAGAGCAAGACTACCTCTGGAAACCAACTCTGCATTGCAAGACAACATCAATCCCTACCATCTGAAGGGACATTACGGACATGGTCGATGACTCCAACGATAAGCTACATAAGCGAATCCATGCCGTCAGCATTTATTTTTCGCCTCTAAGTAGACCTACTTAGAAGTAGAGATCCATGTTAATAAAATTATCCAAAAAGACTAGTTCGAATCAACACTTTTTCGTTCTTATCAGACCATCATCATTGATATTTCTACACGTGTAAACAAGCAACCTCGTAATATGTAAACCAACGGTTTTCATACCTAGCTATAAGTTATAAGATAGAAGTTTTATTATCTGTATACTTTCAAAAAGCAACTTATAAGTAGGCATGAAAACCTTTGGTGTACATTCTACGAGGTTGCTTTTTTGCACGAGTAAATCACTGATGATGATCTGATAATGCAGAAAACTTTTTGATGTTAATTAATCTTTTTGAGTATTTTATTAAAAAATTAAATTTCAAAAATGAAAATACTATGTTTATATGGTATTATATGGTATTATAGTATATATATATATATATATATATATATATATATATTAGTGTTTATATGGTATTTAGAGTCAATATTTAAGAACACCCAATGGCAAGATATGGGCATCAATATAGATGGAGAAAGATTAAATCATTTGAGGTTTGCAGATGATGTCGTATTAATCGCAGATAACTTACAGGATACAGTTTCTATGCTACATTCGCTTAAAAGTCTGTCTGAAAGAGCAGGATTAAAGATAAACTTTGAGAAAACTAAACTTATGACAAATCTCGTAATGAGTGGAAATATAACTATCGACAATAATACCATTCAACAAACAGACACTTACAAATATCTGGGACACGAGATCAAAATAAACAGAGACAATCAAACAAATGAAATACAGAGGCGAATAGGCCTGACATGGGCAGCATTTGGCAAACTAAGCCATATTCTAAAAAGTTCAATTCCCATGTGTCTCAAGCGAAAAGTTTATAACCAATGTGTTTTGCCTATACAAACTTATGGAGCAGAGACTTTAACACTCACGCAGAAATCTGCGAATAAACTAAGAGTTACACAACGAGCCATGGAACGTGCAATGCTGAATGTGAGCCTCCGAGACCACATAACAAACCGACAAATCAGGCAAAGATCAGGAGTTCAAGACGTCATCGAAAGAACCACGAGACTTAAGTGGAACTGGGCAGGACACTTAGCCAGAACACAAGATGGACGATGGACAAGACGAATTATGGAATGGAGGCCCAGAAATTATAAAAGAAGCCGAGGACGACCACCGACTAGATGGACCGACGACATAAAAAGAGTAGCGGGAAACTAGCTACAAGCGGCCCAGTGTAGAGAACACTGGAAAGAACTGAGGGAGGCCTATGTCCAGCAGTGGACGGGATTGGCTGATTGATGATATGGTATTAAGCCATAATTGATTGCAATGAAAATTTCATTTTATAATTGTCCGGCTGGAAATCGCGTTCAAAACAGATTATCTTAAAATAGTGTGACGTTTTTATAACCAAGTTGTGTGGCGGTTAGTGTTTTCCAAAAAATTGACATTTGACTTACTTGGCCTCGATCTTGAAGGCATATAGCCATGCTTCTAGTTGACAACTCTGAGGGTGATGCTAGGAGCCCCAGGATGATATCAAATTCTGATTGTTTTGTGTGTTTATGCATGTGTTATGTAAAATTGGTATACATGATGTGTCTGTAGCTTTCTATTAATCCGCTAATGTTGGTATTATGTTGATAGTGTTGGTATGTTATCTACAATTTAAACCTAACCACTGTTTGGTTTTGCGGTTACTAGCGCAAGTGCTACAAAAGTTCACTGAAGATGGACAGATAGGTCCGAAAACTTTCTGAACTTTCATTATAATCCCCATGGATTTTTAATTTAATTTTTTAATTAAATATTATACCACGTAAACATACATTTGTACTTCGATGTTTTTTAAATTAATATGGTATACAGACAACTCCCGGGAATCATCCCATTTTTTCTTCCTTTTCTTGTCAATGATATGTGACATCAAATGTAACAATTTAGCTAAGATTATTACAAAGTTAATACCTCAACACTAACAAGAATATCGACTTCAGCAGTAGTAGGTGCAATACCATTATTATTTAAAAGCAGTTCAACTGTGCTAATTCAATTTAACAATTCTGTAAGTGATACGCAACATAATTAGTGAAAATGACATATTAACGTTCTGACTTTCGGATGGACACCTTAATAAGTTATATATGATATATTTATGCAGCATTATCATATCAACAGATTATATAGATGTCTTCAGAAGTATTTTGATCATTGGAATTTTTGAACACTACTTAATCACTTCCTCAATATAGTTAAATATTCCAACAAAATTCCCAGTTGTAAAGCAATCTCAAAAATAAATAAAACTTTCTAACCTGACGTATCTGCTCCGCCCTCGGGTGATCCGCTGGAATACATTGTAGCTAATTTTCCATCCAATATAAACCTAAACCAGCCGTTAGAGCCGTTTGATAACTCCAGTGCGGCAGCGTCGGACCAAATGTAAAGACAATCTCTACCTCTACAAATGGACCAATCTCTCCAATGGTACGCCTTTCCAGGTAAAATTTCTCTTGCATCTTCAACTTGAGTAGTTTCAGGTGGTTCTAAAGGAATACGATTGTTAATACATAATTTTAAGTCACAAATTTAACAAGAAAATTACATTTTTTTTTTTCAAAATATTCATTGGATTACTATGAAATGTCAGAAAAAACGGCATTGGTTTTCAGGAAGAAATTAAAAATAAATTCGAGGATATATTGATTTTTAGTTAGCCTAGACCGGTTCCAGAAAATATTGCATTACAATAGCAACCACATACCTTCAGTTGTAGTGTCGGTTTCTTCCGTTTCTTGTGGCTCTGGTGGACCTGCTAAGGCTTGAACTTTAGTGAAAATACCCAACCTTGCAAAATGGTCTAAAAAGACTTCTTGTAATTTTGACATCAAATCTTGTATAATCAACAAGACTATAGAATGACCATCCTCATCATCCTGAAAAATGAAAATATGGAACTGAATTATTTTTTAGCATCTACGAGAAAATACATTATAAAATACAAAATATTCATTTGATCACTACAATAAACCAAAAATAGCGCAGTGATAAATATATTAGGACCTTAAAAGTCACAATCCATCCATCCATCCAATGGCGCTACAGCCCAAATCGGGCCTTGGCCTCCTTCAACAGGCTTCTCCAACCATCTCTATTTACCGCTGTTCTTTTCCATGAACGCGTTCCCAGGCAGTTCCTGGCATCCTCATCGACTTCATCTTACCATCTCTTTTTAGGTCTTCCAACAGGTCTTTTTCCCTGCATTCTTGCATTTAATAATTTTCTGGGGATTCTATTCTCATGCATGCGGACCACGTATCTCTGCTTCCCATCGTAATCTCTGCAGTTTAGTATGTTGTGCTAGAGGTGGTTCGCTATATTGCTCGTATATTTCTCTATTGTACCTAATTCGCCAGTTGTTGTTTTCACTTATTGGGCCCAGGATCCTACGTAATATTTTTCTTTCAAACACATCTAATGCATTGGCAGATTTCTGTGTCACCACCCATGTTTCGCAACCATAACTTACTATGGGCCTGATTATTGTTTTATAGACCCGGAGTTTTGTTTTCCGGTGTACGTCTCGCGATTTGAATATGTGGCCCATCGCGAAATAGGCTTTATTTGCCAGCACAAGCCTTCTATTTATTTCCGGTTCTTCTTCATTTCTTGCGACCAGATCCATTCCTAGGTATGTGAATCTATTTACATGTTCTATATCGTCAATAAAGTGTTGTTGCACCGGTCTATTTGATGAGTAGTTTTGTTTTATTTGTATTTATTGCTATATATATATATATATATATATATATATATATATACACACAACGCAAAAGTCTAAGGATATTTTAATAATTTGACAATACCAATTACAGAAATTTCATGACCATATAAATTTGCTTGTACTATAATTGTTGATACAGACACTCACTTCTTATCAAAAAAAAATTGTAAAACTGATAGCAATACGTGTTTTAGAATGTTTTTTATAAGGGACAAAAAAATCGACATTTTTATGTTTTGTTTATTTTTAATTTTAGTCACTTTATACCATTCTTGCTTAATAGGTGAGTTAAAGATATTGTCTTTTTACCATGCAACGACAACATTTAACGTTGGACGAGATAAATAGAGCCGTGAGCCTCCTTCAAGCTGGTATGCGACAAACTCAAGTTGCTGATCAGCTGAGTGTCTCCCAAAGCGCCGTAAGTCGTTAGTGGCGTCGGTTTAGAGACACTGAGAGTCCAGCCAAGCAACATCCAGGACGTGGTCGCTCTACAACTGTCGCTTAAGACCGATATTTAATTTTAAATGCCAAAAGGCAGCCAACAATCACAGCACCCAAGCTGGTTAATGAATTACAGCTTGCACATTATGAAACAATTAGCAGCAGTACTGTGAGGAATCGTCTCCGTGAAGCCAATATTCGTAGTCGGCGACCACTGAGATGTCTACCTCTATCTAGAGACAATCGCGCTGCAAGATTAACCTGGTGTTCAAGAGTTTCAGAATTGGACTGACAATGACTGGGCCACAGTTTTGTTTAGTGACGAGTCTAGATATGGATTTCATCCAGATTCTCGTCGAACAAGAGTTTGGAGACGACCTGGAAATAGAGAACGATTACGACATCTTCAAGAAGTGTATGCATACAAAGGTGGTACATTAATGGTATGGGGCGGAATCATGATTGACGGAAGAACTGACCTCATTTTCCCACGTGGCTTTCTCACAAGTCAGCAATATTTGGACACTATTCGTGAACCTGTTGTGCGCCCGTTTGCTGCTGCTGTTGGAGAAAATTTTTACTTTATGCATGATAACGCTTGACCACATGTTGCGCATATTGTAACAAACTGGTTGGATAACGAGAGTATTGATGTATTGCCGTGGCCAGCACAATCACCGGACTTAAATCCCATTGAGCATGTATGGGCCATGCTCCAACGAAGAATTACTCCACATATGGGCAAAATCTACAATGAGTTTCAATTAAAAGAGCTTCTGAGAGAACAATAGTCACAATTACCTCAAGCAGACATTAACAATGTGATTCGGAACATAAACAGTGAATGTAGAGCTGTGATAAACCAACGTGGTGGCCATACTTTATTTTCAGTTTATATTTCGTATTTTTGACATTTTATCAATCAATATATATATATATATATATATATATATATATATATATATATATATATATATATATATATATATATATATATATATATATATATATATATATATATATATATGTACAAGAAAAAGGCGACGAAGAACAAAATGAAAGTTAATATGTTTAAGATTTCGAACAATTTTTGGCTAGGGTTGATAAAAAATCATTAATACAGTTGCTTACCTCGTTATCCAAAACTGTAGCAATAACTTCAACTACTTGTGTACCAAAATTTGGATTAGCGTCCATAGCACAAAGTTCTTCTAAAAGATTCGGCTGAATATAATGGACCATTTTTCTAATTAACCCCAAACTAGCTTTTCTAACACTGGCCAACATCGTTGATTGGAGAGTGGTGCAGAATACTGGTAATAATCGTTGTAAATAAATGGGAGCCATCTCTGGATCACCTTTTGGTTCGATGTTATCTTCGCTTTCAGATTCCGATTTGCGATTTCTCTCTTTATCTACGGGAATCATCCACTCGCCAGGGCTTTGTAAAATAGCGGCCACTTCCCTATGCCCTTCATCTGCTCTTTCTCTAGCCTTATCTAAAGGTGTTTTACCATCTTCGTCCCTTAAATCAGGGTTGGCACCATGACGTAAGAGAACTTTGGCAATTGCTGGACGTCCGAAGCAAGCAGCATAATGAAGGGAGGAGCTCCTTTGACCCTTATTTACATCGGCACCTTTTTCACATAGATATTCGACCATTTCATGGGTGCCAAATGCAGATGCCCAGTTTAATAGTGTTTGTCCAACGTCATCCATGAAATTTACTTCAACTCCGCCATTTTCTAAAACAAATACTAATCTTTAGCAACAATTCTTGTTCTAATAAACAAGACGAAAAAATCGATAAAAACAAAATTAATAACAATATAGATATCTGAATGTAGATCACTCATTAGAAAAAGTAAACTAAACCAAACATTCATCACTACATATAATAATAAACATCATTTTTTTTTCGAAATGGTGTTTGTAGTCGATATAGCGATATCACTTAACATTAAATAATTTAACCGCATATACAGTCGATAACTTTTTATCTTTTCTAAAATGAAAAGAGTATGTATAACTGGGTTTTAACTTATATACTTAAGGCCTTCTTTGCATCGGTTACCGCCACTCAGGCAGTCACAACAATTCTATTAAAAATCTAAAAAGGGGATAGAAGTAAGACATGGACACTCGCTTCCCGTCCAGCGACCCTTTAAGACATTTTACTTAGACACAACTATACTACATATATATATATATATATATATATATATATATATATATATATATATATATATATATATATATTGCATGGAAACAATGGAAACGAGCATACCATGCTCGTTTCCATTGTTCTTTAATATTATTTTTAATGATTGTAGTTTATATTCAGTGAACTTTCCATCTGTAATGGCATTTTTTGTTAATAAATAAAGATATTCGTTACAAATGCCTATATCCGCTGTAAACCACAAAAAAATGTAACTCTGTTTTTTATAGATTACATAAAGTATTTTCTAATTTAAATTTTTAATTTAAATAACTGTTTAAGTTATGACTTGACTCGAAAATATATTTGCCTGAATAGCTGTCAGTACAGAAAATGAGTTAGGAACAATTACTAAAGACCTCTTTTGTGTATTTTAAAATGTAATAAACCTGCGTAAATTGCAATTGCTTCAGCGCTGAATATTGAAAAAGCATTATCTACAATTAATTTAAGCTGCAATTTAAGCATTTTTCTATGTTGCTTGATGGAGTATAAAAGGCACATCCAGTGCCAGAAGCGGACTTTGACAATTATCTGTGTAGATAATTGAAGATTCTAAGATTCAAGAAACTTAAAATATTGGAATTGACAGTTAAATTTTCATTATAACTTGGTAAAGGCCGTTAAATTGATAAAAATGAAGCATCTTGTTATTCTTGTCTAATGTTTTTTGCTTTGTTTTCCTCGGTAAAGTCGTTGTTGTCGTTAGTTATTGATCCTAAACATTTGTATTTTTGGACTTGTTATATTTGTTCTCCGTGGATGATTAGGCTCTCTTGTCGTTGTTGTGATGTAATGATTACCATAAGTTGAGTTTTTTTCGTAGAGTTCACATCATTGGCTTGATACCCTTTACCGTAGACATATTTCTTCATTGTGTTCCACAACTCGGTTTACTATTTGCTGTATATCTTAGAAACATTCCGCTATCAGTACCGTATTATTAGCGCATCTTAAATTGTTGATAGGTTTTCCATTCATTTTTATGTCTATTGTTTGTCCTTCTAACGCTTCTTGGATAATTTCTTCGGAATACATATTGAATACGATAGGTAATAATGTGCATCCTTGTCTGATACTCTCCTTATTTCGATCCTAGTAAAGTTAGGAAATAATTCTAATGTCCTTCGTATCCTAATACTTTCGTTGGAGCAGTTGTAGGAGACGGTTGTGCCTAATTTTATCGAATGCTTTATTGTAGTCTAAAAAGCAGACATAGAGTGATTGATTTATATCCACGCCTCTTTGGACCAATACATTTATGGCAAATAAGGTTTCTCTTGTTCCTAGGGCATTCCTGAAGCCAAACTGTGTATTGCTATTACTAATGTTTTGCAATTTTCGTTTATTTTGACAAAAAAATAATTTCTCAGGAATAAAATAGATAAGTTGAGGACACATACGAGAAACATGAAGAAAATAACAATTAAAAGGAATATTATTAGGATAGAGACTTAAAATTTTAAATAGTTAAAGAACAGAGATCAAGGATTAGTCAAGGAATCAAAATATGATAAAATACACATTTACAGCAATGTTTATTTCTGTTTGTAAGATGTCAATTAATATGTCCAGTAAAATCTATGTTTCGGCTAATAATAAATATAGCTTGTATGTAATAACATAATATTTTTGATTTCTCTAACAACAGATTTCCTGAATGAACATATCAGGTGAGTGTGATTGTTTCTTGTTACTTGTTTATATATATATGTATTTTGGTTTTAAGAGTTTTCCTTGTGCATCACATAAAAGTCAAGGTAAATTGTTTATAATTATTCTTTCTTTTATTTATGCCATATTTCTGGTTACATAACCTACCTATCCCAACAAAACCTACCCAACCTAACCTAACATTTTTTTTGTTTATGTGGTAGTAAGGATATCTTAAGGACCACCCCACATCTCTTCTGACTCTGAGCACCGCGGCCTCGTCCATTTTGTGTACCTCAAACACTGTCTATCGTTTGTTGTGCTACAAAGTACGTTCACATACTTTATCGTATTTTTTACTTAGCAGTGTTGTAGATTTCGAAGTTTTTTCTATCATAAATTTTGTGTGCGTTATTAAAAATGTAATATATACTATAAAGAAACTGTTTAAATTGTGAATTGTACTAAAAGTTACCTATAGCTTCAATTAATGCATCCGTATCTTTGGATCTTATACAATCTATTAGCTGTCTGTGAGATTTTTCAGCTGCGGAATCCATGCGCCTCATTCTTGGCATCAGTTGGCCGGACGAAGACGATCCAGATTTTCCTAAAGCTCGTCTCCCTTCGAAAAGCAGCACCAACAGCAAATCGACTAGACGCATTGAATCCAATACACATCGTTCGTCTCCTTTTAGTGATTTTTCAATGGCGTCCAGCAGCTCAGATCTTAGTAAATCCTATAAAATAAATATTAAATAAATTAAAAAATAAATCATATTCACTAGAATAATGTTGTTATTCTTATGACGTATCGTGGTAATAAATGCTTCGATATCACATCTAGAAACTAAAAATAAGACATGAAAAACAATTCTATTATCAAGAAACAACTATTTTCATGTTTCTTAATTTCTATCAACTCTTTATCGAAAATAAGCATTTATTTATTTAAAAAGTAGTAAATCTACTGTATTATTCAACATCAAAAATTGAAAAATGTCAATAGCGTATTAGCAGCACTTTTTGAATACATATTTAATAGCATTGACGTAGTCACTGCCAATGAAACGTCATCGCGATAAAACAAAGTTAAATCAATAGTGCAACTTTAATCAATTACACTTCAAAAATAAGGAATATTGTTAAGAAAGTATTTACATAAAATAAATTTTCAGATATACATGAGAAACAACTCTATATTTTGAAATAAACGGTGTGCAACTGCTATAAAAGAATACAAAACTACTCTTCATAAGTAACGCCTTCGTCACAAAAGTGACGAAAACTTGATTTGTTTTAAAAAACTTAGAGCCAAGGGGCGAGGTATATCTTAAAACAAAGTAAGAAACACTCATGGAAAAACTCCATTTCCACTTTAACTCATAATACCGCCCCTTCTCAAGTTTGGAAAAAAATTAATAAAATGCGGGAAAGAATACGCACACAAGAATTCCAGCTCTTTTACATAAAAGTAATTTAGTAACCGATGATCAACAAATCGTCAATGTAGTTGCCGAACGATTTAAAAACAAGAATGTACTCAAAGAAACAAATCCTCGTGTACAATATCCTTCACAATCTCTCAAATTTGACTCTACTGTCTTAAACACTCCATTTACACTACAGGAACTCTTTAATATTCTTCCAAGTTGCAAAAATTCAACTGCAGGTCCCGATAACATCACCTTTGTATCCTCAAAAACCTTCCCATATCTACCGTAAAAACATTGCCGTGTCAATAACCTTGTAGTTGAGACACTAAATAAAAAAAAAAAACAAAGACTAATGTTTTTCTCCATGTGAAAATTGTTACAAATTATTTAAAATTTATATATATATATATATATATATATATATATATATATATATATATATATATATATATATATATATATATATATATATATATATATAATGGTATTTCTCGACTCATTGTTTTCGGGTATCCGTATTTCAAAGGTTCTTGAAGTTTTGCACCAAGTCTATCTATCTCTCGAGCTTCCAGTTCTAACATGTTCTGCCACATTTTCGATTATTTCGTTATAACGATGAATTAATCGACAGTCTGCACTTTGTGATTCATAAAAATGGTCATATCGACTTTGCAGCAGTTATTTTCCTTCTTATCATCACTCTATATTAGAATAACTTAAATATGCTAAATATTCTCACTAGAATTTATATAATTTAAAACAGACTCAACACTTGACAATTCATGCCTTTCAAATTACTGTCTAAAAAATGCAGAAATATTTTTTATTGAATAAAAAATTTACTAGAATTGTTTACTTCCATTGTTCTAAAAATAACTAAACAATTTTTTGGCAAACGTCTCATTTGAAGAGCAATTAATTAATATTAATACATATTTCCTTTAATATTATTATTAACATATAAAACAAGTTCTTTATTGAAGCAGATAATTTATATAATAATTTATATAAGCAGATATAATTTGAAACTTCTTTTACTAAATAACATTAAAATTACATTTGTTTACTGTCAAATGTGATTGTTTACTGTCAAAGTTTTACAGATTAATTTAGGTTTAAAATAAAGTATTTTTCTATTTCAAACTTATTTGATTTTTTCTATCTGTTTATCTTTCTATTAAGAGGACGTCGCAGTGCCAGCGAATATGGGATTGACCATAACATAGACCATAAAGTAGTGTAGAAGGTCCTAATGACATTCATAAATTTTAGTACTAAAATAATCAGTAGTTCTCGAGTTTCACAACTACATATAACTTGACGTTATTAATTACTACTAACAGGAAAATCTCAAAACTTACATATGTTATAGAAGGAGATCCCCTACAGAGAGTTGAAAGGAGGCTAATAATGGTCGATATTGAAGCTGCGTTCGCTTTGGAATCAGGTGTAGCTGTTGCTGGATTACTTGTAGATGGAGTTTTACCGGGTGTTGTTTGAGTACCACTGGCAGCTGCTGGCCCCGCAGCATTAGAGAGCCTACTTAACAGTTCGTTGACCAGACCTGAAATAAAATTGAAGAATAAAATATATCTAATTTAAATTTTGCATATTTCAATACCAAATTAACTAACAGAATAAATTCTCTTAACAGAAATGTCCTATAGTATGAAATTAAATGGATGTTAATGCTCTCGAATACACCATTGCACTGAGTTCCCTTTTCAAGTTACGGCACAAACGACCTTGGCGGTTTAAGCTATCTTTGTCTCAATATACTTAACGATGTGATGTATTTCTAATGCTGCTATATGGAGTGAAGGTCTGGAGAACAAAATCAAGCAGTAACCAAATTTTTTCGAAGGAGTATTTTGAAAGTCTTTGTATATAATTCGACTAAAAGTTTATTTTTTTTGAATATTGAGTAGTGAAGATGTGTAAAAATTTTATCACCTTGCAAAACTTACATGGTTCACTGTAATTGTTTTCTTACAGACCATTCACAAAAATTTCACTAAAGTAAAAAGGCAAGAAAATGCACAAACGAGATGATACTAGCGACCTGGAACATTAGAGAGTCCTTTTATGATGAGGAAGCGATTAAAGGGTTAACCAATGAGATAAAGAAATACAAAATAGATGTTATGGCTTTACAAAAAAACTAAAAAATGGGAAATAAAATAACGGAAGTTGAGAGTATAGCGCTATTTAAGAGTGGCGGGAAAGACAGCATGCTGGAAAGAGGTTTCGCAGTTGCAAAACATTTTAAAGAGATAGTTATGTCCTTCAGCTCTGTCTGACAGAATGTGCGTAATACGAATGAAGGGAGAAAAAGGAATATAAGTATAACATAAACGCCCCATCCGAGGTAAAAGATGATGAACAAAGGACCTATTCTACGAGCAACGATGAACAAAAAATGATATAAAAGAGTAATCGGTGATTGCAATGCAAACAGTGCGGAAAGAAGCTATGTATAACGTAGTAGCTGGAATACATAGCAAGCATGAAGTGACAAATGATAATGGCCAAAGACTAATCAGTTTTGCGATGGAAAAAATATGGTGGTAGAGAGCACCCAGTTAAAACGAAAAGAAACACATAAGGGACCCTTATGTCTCCCGATGGAAGGACAGTTAACCAGGTTGATCACGTATTGGTGGAAAGAAACCACATGAAATTTATAAGAAATATAAGAACTGGGAGAGGAGCCTAAATGGATTAGGACCATTTTCTGGTTAGAGCTGTATGTGGAATGGTGCGAAAAGTTGAAGAAATGAGAAAAACAATTCAAATATTAAAAATCGATATGATATAGAAAAGCTAAGCGAAGTGGAAATAAAAATAAAGTATATCAATGAAATAAATAAAGAGCTATTATCCTAGAAAGACGAAGAGAAACTAGGAATAGAGCAAATGTGGAAAACTATAAGAGGGACAATACATAACTACAGCAATTGATCAAATTATTTAACAAATATATAGTTATAAAAGTCAAAAAGGAATAATGAGAAAGGTATGTAGACAAAAGAAAAGAGAATATAACAAAAAAATAATTACAAGAAATATAGGAAATATTTCACAAAAAAAAATACGGTCGTTTTATAAGAAATTAAAAAACTGAAAGGGGATACCAGAATTACAAGTCATACATGAAAAAAGAAGATGGAACACGCGAGTGAAAAAGAATCAGTGATAGGTATATGGGAGAGACATTTTAGTGAACTACTGAATGGGCAAAATACAGATGAGAATGATTATAGAACTGCCTAGTGAAGGAGAGATTAAAAGTATAATCAAAAATAACAAAAGACCGAGAGAAAAATAAATAGCAGCGGAAATGCTAAATGGACGAGAAGAACTACAAAAAAGGATGTACAGCCTTATCAAGAGGATATGTGAAAAGGAAAATATGCTCAAAGATTGGACCAAAGATTTTATCTATATACATAAAGAGGGATAGATTGGCAGGTAAAAATACAGAGATGTTGGTCTGTTGGATACTTGTTACAAGGATGCTAAGAGAGAGACTCAACAGATTTGCTGAAGATAAACTGCATGAGCAACAGGCCGGTTTTAGAGTTAAGAGATCAGTGACAGATTAGATTTTTACACTAAAAGAAAACCAGAATATCTGCTATGAACAAAAGGTAACCCTTCATGCGATGTTAATAGATTTTAAACAAGCTTATGATGGATAAGAAGGAATAAAATGTATGAAGCACTGAGCTCCTGAATGCTCCTCATGAAATCATGTAGTATGGAGAGGATTCACATCGGATAAATTTGAAGCGAACAGAGGTCTTGGACAAGGTGATCGGTTATCCACAGTCCTCTGTAATCTGGTATTGGAAACAATAATTAGAAATAGCCGAGTTAAAACGACCGGATCAATGAGGATCAATGTCTGACCTTTACTGATGATCTCTCTATTCTAACGAAAACAAATTAAGAGTTAAGAAATTTTATAAAAAGATTAATGAGGCAAAGAGGCTGTGAGAAAATGAGGCAAAATATTTTGACTTAGAAATAAACCAGAAAAAGTCAAAGTACATGATACTCGGAAATACAGTGCAAAAAGAAGAGACACAGTTTACTTTCATATCTAATGAATCACAGGGAATATAGTTTCGAAAGCGAGATCAATTTTACGTATCTGGGGCTTATTATAAAAGGGAAATGTCAGGAAGAATGGGAACTGAATGCCAGATTAGCAAAAGGAAATAAAAAGATGGTAAGCCTAAGACCACTGATGAATCCAAATGTGTCGAAAAAAATAAACTTATAGTATAGACTAAACGTATAGACAATGAAAAAAGCAAATACGACGAAATTAGAAAGATGGGATAATGCTCCGAGCTAAATATGGAGACAAAAACACGGTGGAAGCTTGGTTTCAACGAACAAACAAGGAGCTAGAGGAACTATATAATGAACCAAGCATCAGTCTCTTGATGAAAATAAAAAGGAAGAGGATGTCAAAGATAATCCTAAAACGGGGCACAATCACGAAAAGAAGGAAAGGACGGCCCAGATAAAGATTGTTTGATAGCGTACAGGAAGATCTCAGAAGACCTGTTGAGCTTTGTAAATAAATAAAAAAAGGCAAGAGGAAAAGGCTCACATTGTAAGTTGCAGGGTATTTCAATGCAGAAATCGGAGCAAAAGACTAGAGAGGTACACATTACATAGTAGTCCAAGATCCCAGAGCGATCAGACATAACTTATTTTCACACAGATGAAACCTTAGAGACTCAGTAGCGTCTCGCGTGCTTTGAATACCTGCGTATTTATGAAACTTGCTGAGTGACACCTGGACAGGTACCAGGTGAGAAAGGTAACTAAAAATAAGAGCTATTTAACTTAAATTTACATAACTGATTTTTATACATGTTTTGTAGAATATTATTTTGAAAATACTGTAATAAGTGTCAGACACTTGTCATGGACCAGAACTTTTGTCAGACGCTTTAAAGCTCCACTAAAATTAAATGAACTTTACTTACTTTTACATGTCTGATTTTTAAATATGTTATTAATGAAACTATAATAAAGTTATATTTAATCAGTCAGACAAAATAGAATGACCAAACATCCCTCAAACACAAAAATTAGTTAACTAGAAGTATGAGCGCGAGAGTGCTGTGCGCATGAGCCTTAGAGTAAAAAATTCAAATTCATTAAGAATACTTACTGTTTTCGATCCGATTAAATATTTTTGCATCTCTATTTTAATATGATGAACTCTAGCATTAAGATAAATATTAAAGTAAATTAATGTATTGAATATATTTGGGATAATTAATTCGGAGCAATTTGGTTTCATAAGAAAATTGAAGCCGGGCAGCATTAATGTTGCACGTATCAGGAAAACTATAAATTTCGCAGATAAATTTTTGGATTATTTTGAAAATATCTTTTTGGGTGGCTTCATCGGTAAACAACTCTGATTCTCCAAACTGCATGAAAGCTCGCTGATATTCATGTTTCTTCATTAATATATTGAATGGTCTTTGTTTACCCTTTTTAAAAAAAGTGGGATTAAAGTCACATCCAGTTAGAGCGTGAAACCCTAGCAAACTTCTACATAAAGATGGTCCCAAGTACTCGTAAACCTTTGTCAAATTAATGTATCTCTGGTTATTTCCGGTGCCTGCGTTTAACCATACATTCGAATCATCATTTTTTAAATTATGCAAATATCGTAACGTAATTATCGCAATGTCTCACTCACTCTGAAATGCAAGCACAGCACTCTCGCGCTCATACTTCTGGTTAACTAATTTTTGTGTTTGAGGGATATTTGGTCATTCTAATTTGTCTGACTGATTAAATATAACTTTATTATAGTTCCATTAATAACATATTTAAAAATCAGACATGTAAAAGTAAGTAAAGTTCATTTAATTTTAGTGGAGCTTTAAAGCGTCTGACAAAGTTCTGGTCCATGACAAGTGTCTGACACTTATTACAGTATTTTCAAAATAATATTCTACAAAATATGTATAAAAATCAGTTATGTAAATTTAAGTTAAATAGCTCTTATTTTTAGTTACCTTTCTCACCTGGTACCTGTCCAGGTGTCACTCAGCAAGTTTCATAAATACGCAGGTATTCAAAGCACGCGAGACGCTACTGAGACTCTAAGGTTTCATCTGTGTGAAAATAAGTTATGTCTGATCGCTCTGGGATCTTACTCTATAGGTCCCTTTGTTGTTCAGTGACATATAGTATTACTGTCAGCAGCCATATAGTATATAGAAGGCTTCATTACTGTCTTCTATATACTTTTTTAGTTTCTTTTGTTTGTTTGTTTTTTAATATTTGTATCATTAGCTTAGTGTTTATGAGAATATTAATCCACTGGTAATATAACTCGGGCCAACAATATGGAAAGGCTAATGGTCTAGGGAAAACCATAAAAAAGAGAGAGGAATTGAAGAAACATACTGGATAAGAACCCAGAATAGAGAATGACGAATATTCATCATCAAAAGAGCAATAAAAACTCCGGAACAATGTCAATATTCCTAATAACTATAAATCTGCAAGATGTACATAATAGAAGACAAAGAGGAGGAGACTTTTACCCTTCCGGGACTTTTTTTTCAGTCTGGCTTATAATTTCCAAGTTATCTAATTTTTTATCCGTTGAGTATATTTTTCTTTATAATTTTGCACTAATACCCATAGGCGAGTAGAACTAAATGTCCAAGTATATCTCAACTTTCTAATACGTCACGTATTCCTCGGACAAGACGTTCTAAGTATACGAATACCATTAAATTGATAAAAATGCCATTTGTCTTGGAAATTAAAACACATGTAAATAATATAAAAAACATACCGTGCTGAGCTAAAGGAGCTGGATCTACACCTCTTCTTGTAAATCTGTCGGCTACAGAAGCGAAACATCTAAGTGCGCCATCGGCCACGTGGCTGTCTTCATGGTGTAGTAAAGAACTGAGTGCGGATACGCAAGTTGGTAGTTGGGCGTCTGCTGGTTCCATCTTGGTGCATAATCTTGAGACGACAGCCATAGCGGAATGAAGTGTGTCTTTGTGTACTCTTTGACCATTATCGCGAATAAATGGTAGAATGCAGCTCAATCCGCCTGCATCGAATACTGCTCCGGCTTCTCTTGTACATATTAGCTCTAATACCTGTCACAAAAATTTCAATTAATTTATACTTACTATATGTTAAAATATTCGAAATAATGAGACAATACGATGCAATAGTCATAGACATATACTACTTTCAAAAAGAATGTTGGTGACATTGTGAAACAATTAAGAAATATGTAGGTACCGTTCGCGTCATAAAAAACTGGTACAACTCTTATAACCGAAAATCGTGGTTTTCAAGTTGTGTAAGTTGAGCTTTTCACATGTGTCATTCTAATTTCGAAGGTAACGTTGCCAGTTCAACGAAAATATTATATCAAACCAGCTAAAAGCAGGTCTGTGCGACAGGTCGCAAGTTTTTAAGTATATTAAAAACTAAAACAATATCGAGCATTCTCGATCAGTCAGTCACATTTATATTTAAACATTTATTTAAACATACATCTTAAAAAATTCTATTAATTTGTGTTTTATTATAATTTATGAAAATATTTCAATTCAAAAATAATGATAGATAATAAGTCTAGACATGACTTTAAATTATTATGTTTAATTTCAAATCGAGAGGAGTGATTGGTTTCTCGTAAAGTGTAGCACAAAACTGTATTGAGTTGTGGAATACTACAGTAAATAAAACCCACTGGACAAATTTTATTGTGGAATTTGGACAAGTGTGGAATTTAAATATATGTATTACAATTCGAAAAGTTAATATTTTGTCATAGCTCCATTATTATTAATCACTTCTTGTAATCTTCTGGGAACTGAGTTTATTAAATTTAGTGACAAATTTTCATCTTTGGCCAAGCTTTCCCAGGTTTCTTCAATGATGGTACATAAATGATCCCTGTTTTGGAGAACTACATTTAATTTTTGTATTTTGTTAATCATAAGTCCCCAAACGTTCTCTATTGGATTAATATCTGGACTTTTAGAGGGCCATGGAAGAGCTTCAATGCTATTTTCCATAAGGTAATCACGTACATGGTGGGCTGTGTGGATTGAACAGTTGTCATGCTGGAAAATAAAATTATTGTTGGGCAAAATTTCCCTAACCGATGGCAACATCACATTATCTAATATATGTAAATAGGTTTCAGTATTGAATTGTCCTTCAATTCTCCAACACATTCCTAAACCTCCTCTATACGTCCAAGCCCAAACATTTACACAGAACCGTCCGGACTTATCACTTGATAAAATATAGTTTTCGTTAAACCTATTTCGAGGCGGTCTATAAACCCTAATATGGCCATCATAATGAGACTGGAATACTTTTTCATCAGTAAAAATTACACGGTCCCAAAAATTGACTGGATCATTTAAAACGTAATTTGCAAATAGGAGTCTACTTTGTTTATGTCCCTCGCTAAATTTGTATTTTCGGGCGGCTGCACAATTTTTTAAATCTGTTCTTCTAATTCACCTTAATGCTGTAGGTATAGAAGCATTAAAGTTTGTATTAACTTTTGCTTGCCTTGCCGTATGGAAGGGATACGCTCTTAAATAATTAGTTAATGTTTCATCTTGTTGGGCTGTAGTAATAACTCTAGTCTCCCACTCCCTCTCCTTCTATCCAAAGTCTGCTCGTTTTCCCATTTTTTTTTTAATGTTGTGGATTGTGGTTTTGCTTCTATTTAACTCTTGAGCCAGTTGTCGAATAGATCAACCATCTTCTATTTTTGAAATTATTCTCGTTTTATCAAACTGACTTAACTGACGTGGCATCTTTAAAAATTCACTTTGACAAACTTGTCAAATCTGACTGATGGCAAGCAATATTTTTTATGTTTAATTTTTATGTTTAATCGTTCGGATACGTTCGGGAAGTTTTCACGCACTGATAACATCTGTAGATACTAAACCAACATTTTTCAGTTATAAGAGGATTTTTTAAGACAGACAATGATATCTTACTCCGCTTAATTTTATTCTCATTATCATTTATACACCGTAAATCATTTAATTTTGAAAAAAATATGCATCTAAATGGGTAGGTAAATGTTTTTTGTTTACATTTTATACATAATAGTGTAACAAAGTAATAGTCTATTTATAGATAAAAACGGATTACAATTAGGGTGTAGATTCAACCTCCATAAGGAACATTACAGTGTGATATTGGATTGTAATGTAATACTGTCACGTTTTGAAAAGCATTTTTCGCCCCGGATATTTTATAGTTTATAATCTACGTAGGATAAAGTATAATGTTAGTTTTTCACATTGATCGTTTATGTAATAAATAATAAATTAATTTAGGTAGTTTGCCTGTTACTAAACTTATTGACATAACATACAGTCAACAGTTTGTGTTCTGTAAGTAATTGAAGTATAAAATTACAGTAGATGCATTCCAATGTTCCCTGTGCAAATACCCTAAGTTTAAATATCGTTCAAAATTTTGGACATTAACTCAATCCTCCCTCTGGTTATTAAATTTATTAGATACGGTTTTTTGTTGTTAATAATAAAAATAATACCTATCTAAAAACTTATAAATTTTTGAACGTTTTTTTTACGTTTTACGTTTTATTTAAATTTACTGAAATTCCGTTATCTGTGATGGCAACAACGAATTGATTCACAAACCATTGTGTCCAGTCTGAACACAGGTTTACATTGGGAAAAAAAAAGTGTACCAGTTTTATATGACGGGAAGTGTACCATGTTTGTGTCCTATTTAAGAAAATTATAAAAAAAAACACTGGAACCTCTCAACTTCTAAATTTAAATGTGCTCTTTTTAAACATAAATTTAAATGTATAGGGTGATTCCCACAAGTCAAGCATAGCCCATCATCTTTATTGCTATTGAAACACCCTGCATATATTTATGTTTTTAGAAGCTACTTAAAAACCTCATCTCAAAGAAGTATATTATGAATAATACAAGGTTATTACAATAATACAATTACTACATCAAATTTTGAAATTACAGTAAAACCTCCCTTAACCGAAACATCGTTTAACCGAAACGGCTGACAGTTTCAATAATTTCGTCAATAAAAAGTAAATTTTTATCGCAAAACGTAAACAATTCCATTAATTTCATTCACCGATTGATGCCTATGTGTGTTGGGAAATCAAGCCATTTCCAAATCAAATCATTTTAAAAAAGCCAAAAAAGCTGATGGATGTCGACCACTTTATTTTCAGAATGGTTCGAAAATGAATTCGTCCCAAGTGTAAAATCCTTTTTAAAATCAAAAAACCTTCCCATCAAAGTATTGTTGCTTGTTGGCAATACGCCACCTCACCCTCAAAATCTACAAAATGGTGACAATTGTTAGATTTTTGCCACCGAATGTCACGAGCTTAATTCAGCTGTTAGACGAGGGAGTAATAGAGACATTCAAGAGACATTATAGAGGAGCATTCTTAAGACATCTGTCATTACAGGAGACGCATGAATGCAAAAGTGTTCCCGAAATTCTCAAATCTTTAACAATGAAACATGTTGTTTATTGGTGTGCTGAGTTGTGGGCCAAGATCAAATCTTCAAATGCTGGAACAAACTTTTTGATGGGATTTTGATTGACGATCCCGAAGAAGAAAATGGTAAAGGAACGACAGAAGAAATTAAACTTTAAAAAAAAATTTGCCGGGATGTGACGAAATTAACCTAGAAGAGATACGTGAGTGGTTAGCAGCCGATTACTCAGAAAGTGAATATATGGTTCTTCATCCACACAACCTGAGCGTATCAGACGCCGAAGATGACGACCCAACAGACAACAGGCAGCACGAGACCGCCGACGAGATTTTCAATGCCTTAGAGATAAGAATTTTATACAGTAGGCCTAATTAGTTAGGGACACGACAAGGTTCTTAATTTTTGTTGTCGTTGCTAAAGTTTTGTCCTTTTTAGATAGCTTTACGTTTCCTCGAACAGTCGAATGAGGCAAACTCATGACGTTCTGCAAATGAACGATGGAGAGATATAGCTGCTAAACATCGTTGTCAAACGAAAACGCAAAAGAAAATAGAAGATTTCTTTAAAAAAGAATGTTAAACTTGTTTATTTTCCGTGATTTTATTACTTTATTCTGTATCTTATTATTAGAAAACATTATAAAATCACCTCATCGTATTTTTTAACACCAATACTTTGACCAAGAATAATATAAAAACAATGTTATTTTTAACGGAAATTCTTGTTATCCGAAACAGCCTTCCCCCCAATTATTTCGGTTAACGGAGGTTTTACTGTAATAATTTATCACGCTTTAAATACTGGTATTTTTTTAAATTAGCCAAATAAAGACTTCAATTTTCTAAACAATATCAACAATAACTAATAAGAATCAATATATTGGGTTTTGTATTTAATTTCTTGACGAAAATTATACACAATTTCACCTTATATTACTTATAATATAGTTCTTTAAGACCAGGTTGTTAAAGAACTTTCAAAAACATAAAAATATACATGTGGTTTCATTAAAAATAAAGATTATGGACTGTGCTAGACTTGCGTGAATCACCCTGTACGTTTTAAAGTTGACGTGTCCCCGCGTTTTTCATACTACTACTACTACTACTACTAAGGATTTCCACAGTTTTCACTGTCTTCCTTCACTCAACCGTTTTCTCCAATTTTCCCTGTCATTCCAGTCTCCATCTCGCAGGGTTCTTTTCTCCATAGCCTCGTCGATTTCGTCTCTGAATGACCTTCGGGGTCTTCCTCTCTTTCTTCTTCCAATCGGGCTCCATTCTGTGATTTTGTTTATCCAGCGTCCTCTGTCCGCTCTTCTGACGTGGCCGTACCAGTCTCTTCTCCTCTATATAGTCGATTATGTCTGATTGCACTCCCATTCTCCGCTTAATCTCTGCGTTTTCAATTCTGTCTCTTTTTGTAAGTCTACAGCTTCTCCTCAGGAACTCCATTTCTACTGCTCTTATTCTACCTCTATTTCTCTTGTTTATTGTCCAGTTTTCGGACCCATATGTCAGGATACTTCTTGTCAGGGTATTATATATTCTCTTTTTTGTCTTTATAGTAGTTGTCTATTATATATTCTCTTTTTTGTCTTTATCGTAGTTGTCTTATACAGTTTCTTGTTTGTCTCAGTCTGTTGTTTATATCTTCTTCTGTTGTTCCCTGGTTCGATATTATGGTTCCTAAATACTTGAATTTATCTGTTCCATTTATTTGTCTTCCCTCGTCTATCTCTAGGTTTCTCATATCCTTGTTTTCTGTTGTTAGGTATTCGGTTTTCTCTAAGTTTATTTCCATTCCGTTGTTTTTATATTCTTCTTCTAGTTTTCTGAGCATAAAGCTGAGATCTTCTTCATCTTGTGCGATGACTACTTGATCGTCTGCAAAACTTAAGGTGTATAGGTATTCGTCTCTTACTGGTATGCCCATTCCTTCGCACTTTCTCCTCCATGGTTTGAGTGTCTTTTCCAAGAATATTTTAAACAGAGTAGGGGACGTAGCACAGCCTTGTAGAAGTCCTTTTGACGTCTTAAATGGATTGTAGGCTTTATTTCCACATTTAATAGCTACTTTGTTTTCTTTGTATAGTGCTTTAACTGCTTTTATTAGTGTTTGTCGTTTTTCATTTTTTCAAATAAGAGCATATACAATTTTATTTTATTACGAGGTTTCCACACCGTATATTGCAAACTCTTACTATAATTTATTAGTCTAAAAATACAATGTTAAGACACCTGTCGCTAAATATGAAATTGAAACCATGGAACTTAATAAGGGACATTAAAAAATATTAGTAATTACTTTTAACTTAGGGATGAATTTTTTAAGAGATACATTCGAATAGAAACAAATATAACAGATATTACGGAAAAATGCAGTGGTAGACGCGACTAGAATAATATGTGGAGGTATTTATCTTTTTATCTGATGTTTCTTTACAACTGCGACAAGACAGTATCATAAACAATGCGGGAGCGGGCGTATAATGTAATGTACTTTTAGATGTAATGTCCTATCATTTCGATCGATCACTGTTGATCATTCTCTAGCAGCTGTGCTATTTGTAGCCATTGTATCTTATTTTGTATTGTGTGTATGTCACAAAATTTGTTGGTTGGTTCGATTAGGTATTGTAATTTTCGGTGTTCCCCAGAAGAGTTTTGTATTTCATAGTATTAAGTACCACATCTAGTTTAGATGTAGACCTACTTTCTTAAGATGTTTTAATTCTTCACCCAAATATGCAAAAGGCATACATGTAAAAAACAAAAGACAACTCCAGAAAAACACGAACAATGCTTTATGTGGAGTTGTACGCGCCAATATACCTCAAATTCAGTTCAAATTATGTGCGCATAGACCAGCGGTTCCCAACCTTTTTTAGCTTGAGGTACACTAAGTTAAAAACTTGTTCAGCCACGGCACACTCGGGTAAATAATCTCACATAATAATTTGACTTTCTTTAAAAATATAATTTAAAACATAATCAATTGAGTTAATGCTATGCTCATTATGAAAACTACTGAAACATTAAGAAAACAAAATGTTAATGCACTTACAAACATATATTTTGTGTTAAAAGAGACGAGTTGATAATAAAAAATAATGGAGTATAAAACAGAATGTCCGTCTAATTAAAAATAGTAACACCATATCTAATGCGATATTTGTACTTGGTGACCCTTCATTATTAAATCCTTTCTAAGACGAATTGTAGACAAGCATACCCTCAAGTAGTCCTCTAAAGATTTTAGCTGTGAACGATTTTTGTTCTTGATGGCATTCATCGACGAGAAAGCAGATTCACAGATATAAAAAGTTGAAAACGGTATTATTGCAATTATAGATTTCTTTGTAACCAGTGGATATTCATTGAAGAGGGGAATCCAAAATGATGCAACATCTACATTAACTTTGATTTTCTTCAGTTTTGACTGACCCTCTGCTTCTTCAACTAGTTTACTGTACTTAAGTTTAAGTCCACGGTCGTTTTTTATATCTATCCGTTCACCCTCTTCAATCAGTAGTAAACAGGGCCGTGTCATAAGCCGACTCGATGTATGGATTTCGCACCCAGTCCATTGATGAGGTATCGAGGGAGGGAAAATACTTTTTGATATTGTCATTCAGCTTACTAAGACTTTTCAAAAAAAAAAAGGTCTGACAGATTTGGTTCTACATTGGAATTGTTTGTTAACTGAAACATGTCCCATGTGGCTTGATTTTCAACTTTCTTTATCCACGGTAAAAGCTTTGGCTGAAAGGAACTGATTTTATCAGTAAAAATGGGGATGTTTTCTTGCTTTTACTGCATGCCCTTATTTAAAACATAAAATTTCCCAAAAATATCTTCCAAAAACGCAACTTTGGTGCACCATTTGTCATCACCAAGGAAATTGGCATATTCAGACTGTTCACAAGTAAAAATACTAACAGCTCCTCTTTAAGTTCATAGAATCTTTGAAGGAGACGTCCGCGAGAAAACCAGATTATTTCTGTATGCAACAATAGCTGCGTCGCGTAGAATCCATAGCAGAACACAAACTGTTAAATAGACTCCTACTTTTGATGTAGTTCACCATTTTCACAACAGTTTGCAAAACGTCATTCAGTTCAGACATCAATGACTTAGCAACAAGCGCTTCTCTGTGTAAAAAAACAATGTGTGAAATTAATATCTGGATTTTCCTTTTGTACTAAAGCCAGAAACCCTGTTAAGTGTCCAACCATCGCAGGGCAACCGTCTGTGCTAACACTCAAACAAGACAGCCAAGACAAACCAGCAGTGATAAAATAATAACTGTTTCATCATCATCATCCAGCCCCATTTTCACATCCTTTGTTGGATATAGGCCTTCTCCAAACGTCTCCAGTTCTCTTTATCTCTAGCTGCTGCAATCCAGTTTGTTTCTATTCTCTTTAGGTAGTCGGTCCATCGGATGGGTGGTCTGCCTCGACTTCGCTTGTCGGCTCTTGGTCTCCACTCCAAAAATCTCTTCGTCCATCTTCCGTCTTCCATTCTAGCAACATGTCCAGCCCATCTCCACTTTTGTTTATTGATTCGCAGTATAATATCGTCTACGCCAGTTCGTCGGCGTATCTCCTCATTTCTCACGCGATCTTTCAAGGTCAGGCCCAGCATTGATCTCTCCATTCGCCTTTGTGTTACCCTCAGTTTTTCGGCAGTAGCTTTCGTTAAAGTTAGGGTCTCTGCTCCGTAGGTCAAGACTGGTAAGATGCATTGGTTAAATGCCTTCCTTTTCAGGTGAATTGGGGTATTTGTTTTAAAAATGTCTCTCATCCTTCCATATGCCGCCCATCCCAACGTGATTCGTCTATTTAGCTCGCAGGTTTGGTTGTCTCTGGTTATTCTAATTTCATGACCCAATTATGTGTATTTATCGATTAATTCTACCTTGTTGTTATTGATCTGTATCTCTTCGCTGGGAACCATATTGGTCATCATTTTGGTTTTCTCGAAATTTATCTCCAGCCCAGTTTCTTGTAGTATGTCATTCAGTTCTTGGAGCATGTCTTTGATCTCTCCCAGATTATCTGACAGAAGCACGATATCGTCCGCAAAACGTAGATGTTTTAATCTTTCTCCATCGATGGATATTCCTTTCTGTTGCCATGTTAGTCTTTTAAATGCATACTCAAGAACGGTAATGAACAGCTTTGGTGACATGGTATCACCTTGCCCGACTCCCCTTTTTATCTTTATTTTATTAGTTGCTGAATGTAGACTTATGGTTGTTGTGGCATTTCCATATATATTTTTAACTATATTACAATATCTGTGGTCGACCCTGCAATCTTGTAGTGCTCTTAAGATGGACGGTAGTTCCACTGTAGCCTTTTTAAAGTCTACAAATATCAATGCCACGGGACGGTTATATTCGTTAGTTTTTTCTATCAGGGTTTTTAGGCACTGCAGGTGATCATTTGTGTCGTAATTAGGGCGGAAACCGGCTTGTTCCCGAGGTTGGTAAAAATCCAGCTTTGTCTCTAATCTGTTCGTTATTATTCGGGTATATAATTTATAAAGATGGTTAAGGAGACTGATTGGTCTGTATCTTTCCAGGTCTGCTATATCTCCCTTCTTGTGTAAGTGTACAGTTATTGAATTATTCCACTTTGTTGGGATATTTTGATTCCATAGGCATAGATTAAAAAGCTTTTGAATTTTGGCTATCAGTACTGAGCCTCCTATCTTTATCGCTTCCGTGACGACACCGTCCTCCCCCGGAGCTTTGTTATTCTTCATCTTTTTTAGAGCCTTGTAAATTTCGTCCAAGGAGATAACTGTTTACTAACTGAAAAATATCTAGTCCTGTTGTATTTTCAGGGAGGTCTTTACAAAATAAAAACTGTTCAACTACGTTAGATTCGCCAATAAATCTAACGAAAGCATTAACCTGGGGTTTCCCAAATATATCAGCTGTTTAGAGTTTTTCATTTACTTGGGTTTCAACATCCTTAGACATTCTTCACCAAACATAATTTTAACAATTTTACAGCATGCTGGCAAAATAGTCGTTTCGGCAGTTGTATGGGATTTCATATTTTTTACAATCAACTCTATTCAAAATATACTTAGAGAAAGCCTTGACTACATGGAAAAGAAAATGCGAAGGCATGGGAGTACCGGTACGGAACGAATACCTATATACGTTAAGCTTTGCATACGATCAAGTAGTGATTGCTCAAGACCAAGACGACCTCAGCTACATGATGAAGAAACTACAAGAAGAATATACCAAGGCTGGCCTAGATATTAACCTCGCGAAAACAGAGTACCTATCTACAAGTGAAGAAGACGTAGAAGATCTATAGATTGATGACAACGTAACAATCAAAGGAAAGGATACATTCAAATACTTGGGGTTTATAATCACGAAAAAGGCAACAACAGAGGAAGAAATTACACAAGATTAGGACAAACAAAAACAGCAATCCGACAAATTAACTCAATATGGTGGGATAGACACCTAAATATGAAGACAAAAACACAGATTTATAAAACATTAGTGCGAAGTATTATGACATATGGAGCTGAAAATTGGATCATAAATATGAAAAACAGCAGTAAGATAGTATGTAGTAACAGAGATGGAATGCCTGCGAAGAAGCTGCAGAGTAACAAGAATAGATAGGAGAAGTAATCACGAAATAAAGCAAAGAACATCAATAGAAACAGACATACTAACATACATAGAACAAAAAACACTAAAGTGGCATGGACATGTAAGAAGAACTAGTGACAGTAGATGGGTAAAGAGAATAACCGAATGGGGCCCCATAGGAAGGAGGAAAAGAGGACGACCCCGAAAATCCTGGAGGAACGAAGTAGAAGAACGCCATGATTAAGAGAGGCCTAAACGATGAAGAATGGAACAACAGAGAGAGATGGAAACGGTTGAGCGAAGGAAGGCAGTGAATACTGTAGAATCCCTGAATATATATACAATCAACTCAGAAGCCACAGCTGAACTGGCTTCTTGTACTTTATCCGACACAGATGAAAGTTTTTTAAAAGTGGAATAATATTTTGACATAATATTAATTCTGTTGTTGTTGTATCGAGTTTAAAGTCAACAATGGTGTTGGAAAACATCGATGATTAGGCTCGATGTTGTATTGCCATCGATGGTACGGTTCTGATGTTTAATCGATCGCAATCATACATGTTTTTCCAACGATGTTGAATTATTGAAACAGCAGTCAAGTGCAGAACAGAAGTTTTATTCAATGAAAAATAGTCGGTAAATCACGACGAATTAAAGAAGTAAGTAGTAGTAAAAAAGACGGTAAAATTTCGCGGTACCCTACAGGGACTTCCGCGGCACACTGGTTGGGAACCTCTGGTATAGACGCTACGTACTTTAAACGTAAGACAGTCACAGATCACCTTTAGAACGAAAGACACGTAAATTCATCTGGCTATTTTAATGCGATAAATACATAGAATTTATATTGCAGTTTCATTTAATTCAGTAAATACAAAATTCTTCAAACGTAAGCTACAGGAGTCACTAAAGAAAAAGGAAAGATACATACAAAAGTAAAATAATTATCTCAATCTAATTTTTTGTCTCACGTTTGGTGAAAAAAGGTTTAAGATTCAGAAGTAAACGTTAGTATCAAAAAGACAAAGAAGATCTAAAACAAAACTATGAAAGATCTGGTTAAATGCGAGTCAATAACATGAATAAAATGTAAACTAGTCGAACGACAAAATGAATAAGATCACTAACCGCAACTTATTCTATGACAATTACCTATTAAATCAAGGTCATAATCATTAAAATCGATTCGTGTATTCCTTATTGAAAATTGTTAAAGTGCTACAAGTTGCAAATAACGATATTTAGTGATGATTAGTAAAAACTAAATAAACTTTAATTGCTTTTTAAACATAACTTACAGGTTTTGTTTGTAACAACTACAAGGAAATATCCAATATACGCACGATTTTTGTTCTATTTTATAATTAGTCAAACAAAGTTCAACTTTCGCAATTAAAGTTAAAAGACGAGTTAGACAGTTCGTGTTTTTATCTCAATAAATAATCTGTACATAGCATAAAGTGAATTTGAAGAAAACTGATGAAGATATATCCTAAGGACTCAGCTAATTTCGCTGTCATAATGGAAGGTTTATAAAAACTTAACGTACAAAACGGAAGAAAGTCAATGAAGAACCTTGCGTTTTTACGCATCAACACGTTTCCTCACTCCACCTGTGAGGCGATAACGCCGATGTATTTGTATGCTATATACAGGATGGTCCTTAAGTAATTGTACAAAAAGAAACAGTAGATTCTACACTTTTAAATATTACGATTTAAGCCAACTTGCTTTAATAAAATGTTGATATTAAGAAAGATACAGGGTGTTAAAGTGGAAATTTAAAATTTTATTTTTCGTTTTATTTTTCGGTTTTTATAAATTTTCCACAAGATTTGTAAAATACTGTAGGTTGTAAATATACAAAACAAAAAATATAGGAGAATTTGTCTCTTTATAAAACTATGGTTAATTGTAATATTACAACAAAAAAGTGTTTTTTAATGACTATACCCTTAGGTTGTATGCTATGAATAGTCATGATGGTTTGAGTCAGTGAATTTTTCTAGTTTTAAAATGTTTTGTAATGTTTCATATTTACTGATGATTCATGGAATATTTTAATGATGCTTGAATACAGTAATCGAATTTATTTAATGTATGTATTTAGATTACGAGTTTTATTACGAGTTTAGTATAATTGATTATGGGAAAATTAATTTTTTTTCATTATTTTTATTTTTTATTATAACGCAAATAATGAAAACATACATGCATGATGAGATTAATAGAAAGATTAAAGACGAATCACTTTGTTTCCCGTAATCAGATATGTATGAGACACCATTTTAAAGTACAGAAAATAAGTTTACTTATTTATGTGGTAATGCATATATCTAAATGTACAAGAAAAAAATTAAAATGAGAAATTTCCAAAACAGTTGTTAAATAAAAATTAGCAAAAATCGTTAAAAGTAGAAAACTTTAAAGAACCATATCTTGCTTAAAATTAGTCATATAATCTTCTACAATAGACCAGTTTATAGGTAAAGTTTGTTTATCAGAAAATGGTTGACTTCAATTAGTGCGGTCGTAAATATTATTAAATTTATCTGACTTGGCCCAATGTTAAGACCGGTCCGGAGCGATAAGCAAACGAGGTAGACAGAGTTGGTCTTTTGACAATTAACACTGACTAGACGGTACTCCTATAATAAAGCAAAGGATCCACAAAATTTACAATAATTACGACGACAAAAACAAAAAGACGGATTTAAAATATATTACTTTGTCTTATATACCCGAAATTAATGTTTTCAAATGAGTTTTAAAATAAATTAAATCTATTTGAATTGCTAAGATTATAGATAAATAAACATTAATAATAATTTGTGGTTCTGAAAAGAACAGTTTTTTTATCCTAATATTTGTAGATTTGATGACCGTATCACTCCACACATAGTTCTGTTTCACGCTATCGGTATCCTAATCTAAATTGATTATGATCGCTTCAATTATATTATGATCTACATGAACATATAAATTTTCTTTACTTATTACGTGTCGGACTGAATTTCTCCAACTACGTGGAAGAATATCATTGACACATTTTCTTATTAACTCTACAACAGTACTACTTAACGTTGGAGAAATATTTTGTGACCTCACGTTAGACTTCAATTCGTGCCACATATGTTCTATGGGATTAAACATACAATAAACATAATTCATAGAACAACTGCAAGAAGAAATCGAAAAGAGAAAGAAGAACCAAGAAATAATTATCGCCGGTGACCTAAATGGAAGAACAGGAAGAAAAGAAAACGACAGAACAGTTGGTAGATTTGGAGAAGATATAATGAACGATAACGGGGAGAGATTGATTGAGCTATGCGAAATAAATCACTTAAAGATCACAAACGGATTATGTTATAGTAAACCACGAAAGCTCGATAAAAATAAAAGACGTGAGAGTAAAGCGAGGCGCAGAATGCGGCACAGATCACAAACTAGTAATCGCTTGGATGGAATTCCCCTTCATATGGACCCAACAGAAACCGACCCAGGGAGAGTCTGACCAAGTTACGGCTCCGGCTACACCTGTCAATACGTGCTCAACACAAGAAAACAAATTCAAAATCAATTTATTAGAAGAAGACTCAATAAAAGACCTATATAAGCGAAGATTGGACCAAAAGCTAGAAGAGTTTCGGTATGAATCATTAGAACAAACATACGAACACATAAAAACCTGCATGAAGACAGCAGCCCTAGAAGCTCTTGGAGAAGTGGACCAAAAATACACCCACCAAACTACGAAATTAACCGAAGACACACTAACATGCATAAAAGAGAAAAAGAACTCCATATAAAATACCTGAACACAAAAAATTATGAGGACTTGGAACTATACAGGAAAAAAAATAAAGAAGTGAAAAGAAAAGTGGCAAATGAAAAAAATGAAAGATGGGAAAAAACATGCACAGAGATAGAACAACACATAGGAGGAACGAGAAATTCAGAGTCATGGCGCATCTTAAAGTCGCTCCAAAGAAATAAGACAGAGAAAATCAAGATCGGTCAAATCAAAGAAAACGAATGGCAAGAATACTATAAAAAACCGAAGACCGCCCCGAATTCAAAGAATCAGAAATAGACGGAATAGAAATTTACACACATGACGAAATCGAATTAAGCCTAGCTGAGGTAAAAAGAACGATCAAAACTCTAAAGAACAAAAAAGCAGAAGGTCCCGGCGGAATACCAAATGAATTGATAAAAAACGGATCGGAAAAGTTATTCCGTATGATACATAAAATGTTTGAGAGAGCACTGAATGGAGAAGACTTACCGGCAGAATGGACCCTAGCATATATGACATCAATATACAAGAAAGGAAATAGAAAAAACTGCGAAAACTATCGGGGAATCAACATTATATCGTCTATAGGCAGACTGTATGGAAAGACCATAAAGGAAAAATTAGAAATATATATACAAGATACAATCGGAGAAGACCAGGCAGGTTTCACAGCGGGGAAAGCATGCTTAGATCACATTTACACGGTCGAACAACTAATAGAAAAAAGAATGGCCAAAAATAGATCCGTCCATCTGGCTTTTGTTGATGTTAAGAAGGCATATGACTCAATACCTAGAACCAAGCTATGGGAAGCAATGGAAGACATCGAAGTTCCACGAAGATTAATAAACGCGGTAAAAGCACTCTACAAGAATACCGAAGTAGCTATCAAAACGGGCAATAGAATATGCAGTCCATTTAAGACGACAAAGGGACTACTACAGTGTTGCTCCACATCCCCCACCCTGTTCAAAATATTCCTGGAAAAAACCCTGAAACCATGGAAAAGAAAGTGCGAAGGAATGGGTATACTAGTAAGGAACGAATATCTATATACGCTAAGTTTTGCCGACGACCAAATAGTGATCGCACAAGACGAGGATGACCTCAGTTTTATGATGAGAAAACTGGAGCAGGAATATACAAAGAATGGGATGGAAATAAACCTAAAGAAAACTGAATACCTAACAACGGAGAATACAGAAATAAAAAAGCTGGAAATAGACGAAGGTAAACAAATCAAAGGAACAGACAAGTATAAGTATTTAGGCTTCATAATATCAAACAAAGGAACAACGGAGGAAGATATAAAAAATAGACTAGGACAAACAAGAGACTGCATACGAAAATTGAACCCGGTACTATGGGATAAGAACATCAGCATGAAAACAAAGAAAAAAATATATAATACCATGACAAGAAGTATCCTCACTTATGGGTGTGAAAATTGGACAATAAATAAGAAAACCAAAAACAAAATAAGAGCAACAGAGCAACAAGAAGAGATAGAATAAATAACATGGAGATTAAGAGGAGAATGGGAATGAACTCCGACATAATAAACTACATCGAACAGAAGAGGTTAACCTGGTACGGACATGTCAGAAGAGCAGACCAAAATCGGTGGATAAATGGAATAACAGAGTGGAGCCCGATAGGAAGAAGAAAGAGAGGCAGACCCCGAAGATCTTTCAGAGATGAAGTGGACGAAGCAATGAGTAGAAGAAACCTACAGGAAGGGGACTGGCTAAACAGGAAAAATTGGAGAAAACGGTTGAGTGAAGGAATACAGTGAAAACTGTGGAAATCCTTGTATATATATAATAGGGTGGAAGCCGCAGCACTGTATGTCCCATTTCCCATTTCCTCTGCCAATGTATCACAAACATATACTCTTTTTATAGAAAATGCCTTTAAAACTTCTAAAAGCTCTTGTTTGTAATTTTGTAATTTCCAATTTAGTATTATTCGAGTTTGGAGCATTACTTAGTTGGCGACTGTGATAGCTTGCATTGTCCATTACTATCACGCATTCATTACTATTACTATATTTTGAACCATTCTTCAAAAAGTTCTGCCGTTGTATCTTCATGGTAGTCGACGCAGGAGTATTTAATATTCTTTGCAGAAAGCCACAGGGCATTTGGAACCCAACCATTTTCTGATCCAGCATGTAAAATAGTTATTCTTTTCCCTTTATTTGACGGAGCTTTTGTCTCACATTTACCGGAGGAATCGGCAAATCCTTTAGGTCGCGTTGAATGTGTGTCAAACCATGTCTCATCGAGGTAAATTATCGGACGATTTTCAGAACGGAATTTTCTTATCGAAGTTATATACTCATAACAGTCATAACGCCATTTTTGTAATCTATGAGATTCCATAATTACTTGTCTTTTGTCAATTATACGATATCGAAAGCCCATACTTTTCAAAATTTTCCATAAGCTGGTGGGGCTACAGCTTATTTGGGTTTCGTCAACATTAAGCCGTTGCTTCAGAGCTCTTAATGTAGGTATGCGTTGCTCTTCGTACATGGTATAGGCTTTTCGACGTACCTTATCGGCTTCCTCCATACATTTGGTGGAACTGGAATCTTTACGTTTTTTCCTTGTTTCTATGGGATTTGATGTAATTATTTTTACTGTGGTCAGAGGTATTTTCGTCAAATCTATTTGACAAATCTTTTTCGGCATATTTCACTCGTAGCGGAAGTTGTGTCAAGTCCTCTTTTATTTAAGGTACTGTATATAGTTTTTACAATTTGCTTTGCATCTACAGATAAATGTTCCTTCTTTACCGGAACACTAGAAGAAGCCCCATTATTATTATCCCACGGACGCCACATAATGATAGAAAACGTAATGAATACAATGAGTAATACTACTTAAAACTTCCCGTGATACATAAAGACAAACAAATTTCATCAATAACTCATATTTAAATACTGGTTGGTGTTCAGTTCCATAAACTTATTATATAAATACCTTGAAACCATTTAAAAGGTGATTACAGCAAACCCGTCGCGCACTACCTTCGAATTCGAAAACCCTCTTATCAGTTTCGTCAATATAAGACTTATCTGTATTAATGAAATTATAATGAGTTTGGATTGTACGCAATTAAATCAACATTAAGAAATGAAGATTGACAAATTTTACCAGGAAACATATTTAAATTTTACCTGAAACCGGGCCTTTTATACTATTATGGGTTAACCCAGGATGTTTATAGTCGGTACTAATTGAAGTCAGCCATTTACTGCTAAACAAACTTTAATTTATTTTTATTTCTATTAAATGTACCATTGTATACACTCAACAAAACTTATATGGAATCACCATGTATTTCAAACTTATATTTATTTTTTTTTGAAAAAACTTATTGTTGTGAAGAATAAAGGTTTTTATTGAAAATAAACAAACTAATAAAACAATCAGATCCCACTGCCCAGCACGGTATAGATTATTTGTTTTAGTTGTAAATTGAACGAAAATTAATTAACCTAATTTCGCATTCAAAACGGAAAATATGCCTTATGTGGGGTTAACGGACGTGTAAAGGGGAAATTTAATATTATTGGTCTTGTGGGGCAATGAATCTCTCAAAAGGACGTAGCTACAGTGGTAGGCATAGCACAGGGCGTTGTGTCAAAAACCTATGCTAAGTATCAGGTGTTAGGAACGCGTAAGAATAGACCAAGGTGAAGTTGCCAAAAAGTCCAAGTAGCTAGAATAGACCCAACAATTTCTTACACGCAACTTCAAAAGCAGCTTTTGAGAGGTACAGGTGTAAGTGTTTCAGTTGAAACGACAAGAAGACTTCGCACTCAAGAACTATACAGCAGTAGGTAGTTACGGATTCCCGAGTTAATCAGGCAGCACAAGATTGATCGCCTAAATTGGTGTCTTCAATACAAAAATTGGAACATTGGAAATTGGCAAAATGTGCTATTTTGAGACGAAACCAGGATTTGTGTAAAATCATATGACCGATCAATTCGAGTAGCCAGATCTGTTCACAGAGCTAAAGGAGGAAGTGTTATGTTCTGGGGAAGTAATATGGTCGGTGAAAAAACTTCTTTAATTTCCATTCAACCAACTTTAATAGCTCGAAGGTATGTTGATTTGGTTCTAGAACCTCTAGTTAGACTCTGAAAAAGTGCTGTGGGAATAAATTTAGCTTTCATGCATGATAATGTACCTCCACATACCAGCAGAGTCACTACAGACTTAAATGAAGCAGAAGATATCGCTATTCGGTAGTGACCTACTTGCTCACTCGACCTTAACCCTATAGAGCATTTGTGGGATTTGCTTAAAAAAAGAATTAGATCTTGCCGGGAGGTTTAGATCTTCTTAGTAACTTTTTTTTATTTTTTTTTTTTTATGTTATTCTTTATGTATTGGTGATTAAATTGCTTTAAAATAAATATTCTTTGACTTCGTAGATTAGTTTTTTTTTAAATTCGCTTTAAATAATATGAAATATCAGATGATTCCGTATAAGTTTGGTTACCTAAAACTGCGTAGAGAAAAAGTATAGAAGAATGTTTGCGCAAAAATAAGAAAAATGGCACAAAAATGGTGTGATTGGTGAACTTTGAAAAATCGTATCTCAAATACTATACTTAAATCCTAAATACTTCTACCAAACGTCATTTTGAATAGGAAGGATAATTTTTTTTCTGTGAAAAAAAAAAACAACCTTTTTTCGTGTTTTTTTTTTGAATATATTTTTGAAAAAAAAATTGGGAATCCATTGACCATATGAAAAAATAAAACCCGTTTAATGTTGTAGTTACTATTAGCTCTTTTTTTTGGGGCATAATCAATAGCTTATTAGAAGTTTGTTATTTAATAACAAAAATAAAAATGTCCAAAGAACAAAATTTAAATAATAACCTAACTAACCTTTACGCATTGTTCTGCTAGATCTTTGCTGGTCCTAGAAGATAATTCAGCTACCACTAATCTGTTGCAAATGGCTTTAACAGCTCCCTCTATCGCAACAATTCTTCTCGTACATTCAGCCGACACGTCCAAATAATAGGTGATTGCTCTAGCGGTGACTTCCAAC
This sequence comes from Diabrotica undecimpunctata, assembly GCF_040954645.1. Taxonomy (NCBI): domain Eukaryota; kingdom Metazoa; phylum Arthropoda; class Insecta; order Coleoptera; family Chrysomelidae; genus Diabrotica; species Diabrotica undecimpunctata. Next base: position 33,274,108 of record NC_092808.1, read on the forward strand.
ACGTTTTCTGGAGCTTGTTCATCCAAGAATATTCTACATAATGCTGGTAGGAAAGTTCTAGGCGGACAACTTTCGAAGCAACGGTCCACATTATCCGACATCAAGAGTAACATGCACAGTTGCTCCAGGGCGATGAGCTGCATATCGCGCTCATCGCCCAAGCCGCTATTCAGCCATTCCAAGAGAGTTTCCGGGTCAGGATCAGCCATCTAGAACAAAAATTACAGATATGAACATAATTTTCAAAATAGGTATTGTTTACAAACAAGAATATAGTACGATTAAATTATAGAGGTACCTATAAACTACAGTCTAACATTATTTACTATTTTTATTGGAAATTAACAATAATTTCCGTTCAAAATAGGTACGTTTATTTTGACATTTCGATTTCCGAGCTGGCAATCTAAACGTCAAAATTAACGTAAGTATTTTAAACTGAAATTGAGGTAAATTTCCACTAAAAATAGTAAAAATAATATTAAAACATCATAAAAAATAGCTTCAGAATATTCAAGTCGAACAGTGTCATAGTTGTTAAAAGCGTACATATTTAGGTTAAAAGTATAACAAAGCATAAAGTTACTAGCTTTTTAGTATTTCTCTTACGGATTTATTATGGCTGTCGTTGCTTATACCTTCACATTTTCCGTCCCTTTTAAGTTTGTTGTTACCATTGCTTCGCTGATACCATCTCATATAGTCGCGGTAACATATTATATTGTATGGTAAATTCGTTTAGCAAATTCTTAACTGTAAACAAACGCACGTGTTGATATTCGCCCTCTCATTCGTCAAGAGACTATTAAATATAATTTATTGCCTTTAAGCCAGACGGATTCACATTTTACAGGTCCAAACTTGCCAGTCTGTTTAAATTCAAATTGTATTTTTAGCGTGTTGGTTTTTAAGTCAATATATTGTGTGTTATATGTTATAGTTATTGTTAAGTTATTTACTGGTCGTGTTATTTTTTAGAGTTTACTGCTATGTGTTTAATATTAAGTTTTATAGTGTGTAGTGAACTTTTAGTATCCAAAAACAAAGTATTTGTTAATCAAAAGTAAAAATAGCTAGCGGTAATCACTTTAATAAAGGTAAGAGAAACCAATATTTTAATTTATTGATGTTTCGAAAAGTTTTATTTCCTTTTTAGTTCATTTATTCACGGTTTTTGCTGTAAATATTAAAGAACCGCTTGGATTGACATGAAATTTGGCATATACATAGCTAAATTATCCTGCAGATAATATAATAAAATTTTCAAGAAAAGGAAAAAGACTAATAATCTGTCACATTGACAGTGAAGATGGGTTTGTTCCACAAGGGGTGTGGGTATTTGAATAAAAAAAAGTGGGGCCTACCATGAAGAGATGGACGGGAAATCTTTCGAAAATTGGTTTAAAAATATACTGCCTCAATTAGAAGACAACTCCATCATCGTATTGGACAACGCGTTTTATCATTCCAGAAAATTGGAAAAAATTCCAACTACTGCTTCTAGAAAAGCTGACATCCAAGTGTGGCTGAAATAAAGTTTGAGGACTCCATGTTAAAAGTGCAACTGCTGGCTGTCGTTAAGGAACATAAGGGACAATATAATAAATATATCATTAATGAGATGGCAAAAAACCAAAACAAAGTAGTGTTAAGGCTGCCCCCATACCATTGTGAGCTCAATCCGATTGAGCCCATCTGGACAGAAGTAAAAAATTATGTAGCAGCCAAAAACACTACTTTTAATTTTTAAATTGCAGATATGAAAAACATTTTTTATGATGCAATAAATACTATTAGTCCAACTACGTGGCAGAAATGTGTGCAACACGTTCAACAAAAAGTCGAGTCCAAACTGTGGAAGTTGGACAATATAATAGAGAACCATATTGAACCCACAATAATAAATCCAGACGAAGACAGACTTCAAGAAATTTTTACACTAATAGTTTCAAAAGTAAATATTTTAAAAAATCATATGATACACCTCAGTACGACCGTTTGGCTTTGTCGTGCGTTTGTTGACAGTTGGGAATTTGTAAAATGAATGTAGTTTAGAACGCTTTAAATGCGGAGACGTTTGATCCCATCTTTTTTACAACCGACCAGATGCCGTTTTAGTAAGACAAGTGTTTTAGTGTAGAAGCAGTTCGTTATTGCGCAAAAAGTGTTACCGGGACTCTGATCCATTGATTACAACTATTAAACGATGGTTTTCTGAATTCAAATGCGGTTGTACCGACACCAATGATGCTAATCGTCCTGGAAGGAAAAATGATGCGGTTATTCCCGAAAACATCGAAATAGCGCTGAAAATTATTATGGAAAACCGCAAAGTGAACTTGCAAGAGATAGCTGAACTTCTAAAGTTATCAAAGAGTAGTGTTTTGACTATTATACATGAATATTTGTGTATAAGAAAGTTGTTTTCCAAATGGATGCCGCGTTTTATCACATCAGAGCAAAAACAACAACGAAGTGATGATGATAAATCTCGGCGCTGTTTGGACAATCGGAGTCAGAGTTTCTGCATCGGTATGTCACAATGGAGGAAACATGGATCCATCACTTTACTCCGGAATCAAATCGGCAGTCATCTGAGTGGACAGCATCCGGAGAAAGTCGTCCAAAGCGCCCAAAGATGCAACAAAACGCCGGAAAGGGACTTTCATTGACTATTTGAAACATGAAGAAACAATCAACAGCGACTATCGAAATCGCAAAGAAGATTACTGTAAATATATTCACTTCTAATCTATCTAGTTCGTTATACCTAATAATTTGTAAATTACAAATATGTTTAGCCTTAAAATTCTACAAAATACAACAATTTTAACGTGACCTCGATTTTTTGCTCGCTAGTATAGTTAGAATTGTTACCTAGAAAGGTAAATCGTGACTTTTAATGTAGAACAAAAAATAAACATATGTATATAGATACTTATTTATATTTAAAATCTCTAAAACTCGAAAATCTCTACTGATATTATAAAATGTCTATTTACCCAAGAAACTAAATATTTAAAATTTTATTTTGTCATGTCGTGCTAATAATGCCTTAATAAAAAAAACGCCTCCCGATAGACTTCTGTTGTAGTAATCAGCACATTTATAGATTATAATGTAATCATTTTACTGTTTAATTTATAATTTAAAAACTCTATTGACATTAAACAGTGCCTACAAAAACTCTCTTCACATAAGAAAGCTTGACATATTTGAAATATTATTTATCCAGTTGGAAAGCATCGGAATGTAAAAAAACCTAATTAACCCTGGATTACTCGCATAGCAACTTGTTACAGAAGCGGTCGCGTGGGATACACGTGTGTCCCAGGATAAATCTGGGGTCTAAAATATATATTCAATTGCCGTTTTGATATAAAACAAAGTTTGTTTTTATGAAATATTTATTAGACAACTTTATATTTTGTTAAAAGCGAATACATTTCAAAAATTAAAGTTGGATAAAATGGTAACCAAATCATCCATCTTATTCTGTTGTGCATTTTAAGTAGACGACCGGTTATTTTCTCATGTTTCTTGAAGATCCAATTATTGCAGAGGGAACAATAATACCTTGTTCTTTTGTCTCTTTTTCGAAGACATACTGGTTGGGATGAAGCTGTTTCTGTAGAAGTCGAAGCTTCTTACGAGTGTTTCCGGTTCCAAGTAAAAAATCCGCATTTTTTTCTTAATTGTTTCGAAACATTAGGAGTACAAAATCTCTTTCCAATCTGCGGCTTCATCAGGTTTAAAGCTAAGCTGCGTAAAAAATCGCGCCGTATAACGTTCAGGTTCGATTTATTCATTTGGAATAGTACTAAGACATTTATTCCTGTTATATTCATAATATCCAAGAAAACAGTAAGGGCCATCTCCTACTGTTTCTGGCGACATTATAAGTACCACACATTTAATCTACAGCATCTATCCCGAATTTAGAAGGATTGTAGTCCACTATCATTTTCGGTTTGCCAGTATCCTTGTCTATGCTGTCATCTGTATGGCTTGTGGAAAGGACATTTTTCTTCTTCCTTAGGACAAAAAATACAAGCACGCAGTTTTTATGAAATGCAAACTGACTACTGAAGTCTGGTCTTTCGACGGTGTTTATGAATTCTATAGGTATCTCCCGCTTGTTTTTCTTTACTGTTCCGAGCATAGTTAGTTTGAATTCATTCTTTAGTTGTATTGCTAGTGGGAAGCTAGAAATCCAATTGGCCATAGTTATATTACGGTATGTTCCTCTTATAGACTTACAAGTCGCTTGACAACGTCCGGTAGGCTATTCGATAGTCGAAAGGGGCCTTCTGGTTGAGTTCCTGCGTTTATTTCGAAATTCACAGTAAACATGTTACTTGAGACAACTAATGCTAAGATCTTGATGCCGTATTTAGCAGGCTTTGAAGGTATGTATTGCCTAAAAGGACATCGACCTCTGAAACTTAGAACTTGTTCATCAATTGTGAGATCCGGTCCAGGTATTACTGCTTTCTGGCAGTTTTCTATAAATATCTCAAAAATATCTCGTATTGCTGCCAACTTAGCGGGTTCCCTTCGCTCCTGACGACTATTGATATCATCAAAACGTAGGCAACGTAGAAGAAATCGGAACCGATTGTAAGACATTGTGCAATGTATGGCGCCAATCTCAGTACCGTCTGCTCTCCAAAAATCTATTGTTTTGTTTGCCTGATTTACTAACTCCTAGAAGGTATTACATTCCAAATCTCATTGCCAAATCAGTTTGTTTAGCATTTCGTTCACGATTGTACTTGAGCTTGACATTTTCAATGTATATATTTGTAGAATCAGTTACCATTTCCACAATGTTGTTGCTAATAAAAATTCCAAAACATTCTGTTATGGTTTTGGCATTTGCTGAATCATCTATGGGCCCATATTCATCATCTTGTTTGTGGTTGACAAATTTTTCTCCTCCAGCGGGTTTTACGTTGTTTCCTTAGCTAGAGCAACATCCTCCTCCCCGGCATCTACTTCTGAATCAGTATCGTAATACTTTTCAAACAAAAATCTCCATCATCTTTATCTGGATCTGCTACTTCGAGTACTTCTTCCTCTTCTAGCTCTTTGTACCATGCCAGCCATTTTTTCGGATCCTTGCTCATTTTTGAAAGTTATAAAAGTAATAATTCACATACAAAAAAAAAGAAAATATAATAAAAATAAACAAATAACTGACCAACAAATAATAAGCTCACAATGAAATTCGGAGGTCGTGTGGGATACGTATGTGTCCCAGAACCAAATTTAACCCCAACAACTCTGAACAGAAAACGCACACATACACACATCAACAAAGTCTTGAGTAAACTGTCCGGACACTAGTAGGAAAGCTTATCTAGAAGCTGGTGTATCACATGCGTCTAAGAACGCATGCGCGGTTTTCCAACAAGTGAAATAGACTTATACATCTGCCTACGTTAGATTAGAACTGTGTTACAGTTACCAAAAGAAAAAACCAGTCCAACAGAATGGTAAAAACATTAACACTAACAAAAAAAAAAACAAAGATACCATAAGTTCTTGACGATTTTCTGTTTTCCTTACATTTTCTTGATTGCTATTTGTACCTCTTCGCTAGTTATATCTTCGTCAGTGTCAATATCTACGTTACTTTGTGGTCTTGTTCTTCGGTATATATAGGTCGGTGTCATTGTACAGATTATTTAAGTGTTCTGTCCAGGTTTCAGGTTTTATGTTTGTTACATATTTCCTCATTTATTTTCTTTGTTCTTCGTCGTAGCTCAATAGTACAGTGAGTATCATGCACTAAGACAAAATCAACACCTATACGTAAGTAACTGGCACTATCTGTTCATCTACGACGCTGTTGACTAGTTTCGAGTGTCAATGATATCCTGAATGATTATAAAGTATTTTTAAAGCGATTCACCAGCAAATAGATCGATCTCCTAAATGGCAATAGGCAGGTATCGTCATATGGACTACCAAGCCCATGGGACATTTTTAATGGGTCATTTGACCTAGCATGAATCACATATAAATCAATACTACAATATGTAATAACAATTTTAGAAACTAAGTCGCCAATTCTTATCGGTACACAAAGCATGGGAGTTGCGCCTTAGATTTGACACCCCTCTACCAGCCAAAATGTACCTGAGTACAAAGTACCTGATAAACCAAAGTTTATCTGACCTGTACCTGACTCACAAGTATCGATAAGAATTGACGGCATAGTTTCAAAGTAGTTATTACAAAGTTGTAGTATTGTTTTATATGTGATTCATTCTGGGTCAAATGACCCATTAAAAATCTCTCATGGGCTAGACTAATACAGGAAAAGATGGGTTGGATGAAACCTAAGAGTAATTTGTAAAAACTACAGTTCTTAAATGCCAAATTTGCAAATTAACGTGTTTTTTTTTGAAAATAATACGTAGTGATCTTTTATAATCGTCTGTTAGATGAGACTTTCGTACAATTTTTCTGTAACTTAAATTGGACTGATAGTTGAAGAGAACAACATATTTTCAATTAAAAAGTATTAAAAAGTTTTTATTTATATTAACCGGGCTAAAATTGTAATAGTGTTAGAAAGGTGTTTATGTCACCTCAGTTTTGTTATCTTTGGGAAAATACCAGCTATAGTGTAAAAACAAAACCATTGATTAACGCTTACCACTACCAATTCGGTAGACAATTCATTATTAAATAGTTTTATTTTTATAATTTATGCGGTATTTTTCCAAAAAGTTATTTATACAATTACGATAAAGACAAGACCTTAAAATAAATAAGTTCAATGACACAATAAGTAAAGCTGGGAGAATCTTTAACACAGTTGATACAAGTTTTTAAGCAAAACTAAATATCTATTTGGAAATAATTATTGAAGCTGTGAAGAAAAGGTTGAAAGCACTTATTAGGCTATTAACTAAACTAAAACTGCATAGGTTAAATTACAAAGCAGCAATGGCAACGAGAAGCCAGATTCAAAATCTTGATACATTGCCTAAGATTCGATAATACAATTTCTCGTAACATTCATAAAGAAATAGACGTTTTTGTCTCGCAGACATTTGTGTCTCGCAAACTTCGAATCTGGATAAGCGATTTTGTTTACTGCCCAATAAGTAGGATCAAAGCGGGAGGATTGTACTTGTAACACTATGATTCATGCAAAGCAAACAAGCAAAGCAATGAAAGAGCTAGGAATACCAAAATCAGTTGGTAAATTTAACAAAACTAACTCTTGAAAAAGTGGAATGTAGAGTATGAATTCAGGGGGAACTGTCTGAACCTTTTAAAACAAATAACGGGCTGCGCCAGTGAGATCCTGTCTCCTGTATACTGTTCAATCTGGCACTGGAAAAAATAATACGTAAGTCACATATCACAACTGTTGGTTCAATATATAATAAATCAGTGCAAATCCTATGTAGCATTAAAAAATCAGCTACAAAAATGGGTTTAATTATAAACACCGACAAGATGAAGTATATGAAAATAAGCACGCAATCACAAATCCTACGACCACTTGTTAAAGAAAACGACGTCATCGAATCAGTGAAAGAATTTGTATAACTGGAAGCGCTCCTTAATACTTAAAATAATACTACCGCAAAGATAAACCGCAGAATTTGCACGGCCAACAGATGCTATTTTGGGCTCAATCTCCTCCTTAAATCAACAATTATATCGAGAAATATAAAAATAAAATTCTACAAAACAATAATAAGCCCAGTCCTAACGTATGGTTCAGAGACCTGGACTCTAACAAAAAGTAATGAAAACATGTTAGGATGTTTCGAAAGAAAAGTAATAAGGCGAATCTATGGAGCAGTGAATGACAATGGAGTGTGAAGCAGACGTTACAACTTCGAACTTTATAGAATGTATCAGGAACCAGATATCGTAAAACATATTAAGATAGGACGTCTGAGGTGGATAAGGCATGTAATGCGGATGGAATAAAATGACTCAGCTAGAAAAACGCTCCTTGATAGACCCATTGGCCAGAGAAGGGAAGGCCCAGAACAAGGTTCCTTGATAACATCGATGAAGACATGAGAAATATGGAAGGGAATACGTGCTTGGCGGAGGAAGGCGATGGATAGGGACGACTGGAGAGAAATGTAAAGTGACCAGCGAGGAAACATAATTTTCTTATGCGCCGCCAATAATCGAATTCACAATTTTCGAGAATTCATGATTGATACGTGATTCTGACTACTTTTGACGACGTGACTTTGGATGAATTATTTCATTTTTGTTTGCTAGACTATAGCGAGCGTTAAACAGAAAAGTCCGGTTCATATTTGAATCGCTCTTGTATAACTTTAGTGCGACGGTGGTTCGAACAAACATTTGAATATAAAACAATGTATCATCTTCAGTTCGCGAGAATATCGGCAGAATTGTACCTGCACCAATTCAAGAAGCTTAAGTGGTGTTAGGACTTCTAAATATAAGCAAGTGCTAGGTCTGTCCTACAAAAATACAAAAAAAAGCTGACTGATGATTTTTGTTATAGTTGCCGAGCATTATTGTCTATATCTACATAGAATACCTAGCTGATTACTACCAAATATGTGCTTTTAATAATTAAAATTCTTTTGTTTTTATGCACCTGTTTAGCAAATAAACCGTTATTCAATCCTAATTAGTTCTGGTTTCATTAAAAATAAATAATGAACAATGAAAAATATGCGATATTTGCCTTCTGCTAGTAAAATTTCGAGAGTTACAATACATATGTAATTTACCAACGATGCCTTTAGGGTTAAGTAAACATTTCCAAGCAAGGCACTTCAAGAATATTAAAAACTTGGTGAGAATTTACTAGTATGTATTAGGTCGTTTGTAACAGAATCCGGCATATAAATTAAATATCTGTTAATTTTGACAGAGGCAGTCGAATAAAATGGAGAACAAAAAAATATATTAAAAAAGTAAACTGGATATATGCACTATGTAATAACTTATATAGTTCAGGAAATGAAGCTCGAAAAAAGTTAAAACCTCGCAATTTTTTCGTCCTGCATGGATTGAGTTGAAATTTTAACAGAAGGTAGGTGATAGCCCAAGGATCAAAATCTATATCGAACCGAAGTGCGCTGAATGGTTTTAGGGGTGAAAACTACCCCCAATTGTCAAAAATTATAAAATAACATATTAAACCTGAATATGGGTAAGATTTGGTTTGAATTAGTTAAATAATGATTATTTTATACTTTTGAATAGAGTTCCATCATATTTCAACCCTTAAAAAGCAACCCTTGTTAGAGATAAATGTAAAAAAATTACTAATTCTAAAAAAATGATTTCGCCTTGGATCGATTTGGATAAAAATTTGGATTTAAGCTCAACTCACCCTCTGCTTTATAGTTTATGTCATGCCCATGAACCCCGATTGTTCTTAGGGGTGAAAACTACCCCTAATTTTCAAAAATTGTAAAATAACATTACAAATCTTAAGATGAGTGAAATTTGGTTTGGATTAGTTAAATAGTGATTTTTTTTATACTTTCAAATACAATTTGATAAATTTTCAACCCCTAAAAATCAATTGTTATGAATGCTATAGGTGAAAACAATTTTTTGCCAAAATTTTGCAACTTTTCAACTTTTGAAAATCACCCTTTACAACATTGCAGTTTTTATAAACTAATTTAATAGATATAAATTGAAAAAAGTAGAATTAAATACAAAAAAATTTATCAACATAGAAAAGCACCATATATTCTTATACATTTACATAAATAGTTGAAAATATTTACATTTATAGGTAAACAATTATAATATTAATTTTATTCGTCATCAATTACATCTTCATCGTGATCTATGTCATCCTCATCTTCTTCAATTATTGGTGGACTATTATTGCACCCTTCACCTGAGCACCCAGAACAAGTAGAGTTACAGTATAAACCAACTTTTCTGCACCCACATGAAACGCCGCATCCTTTTTTGCATTGGCAAAAAATAATTTTCAAAAGTTCATCGGGTGCAGGTTGTTTGTTCATGCGTACGGGTAATAACAAACCATCTTTGGAATACCATCCCCAATCTGTTGCTCTGATATTTTCATTGCCAAGCCACTGTTGAATTTGGTAATAGCATCTTTTTGAATGCTCATCTAAGGCATCAACAGTGGGCAGAAGGGATGATAGCTTAACCGCACAGTTTTTCGTTGTAGCTTTGATGAACTGTTCGTACCGCATCTGCTCGAGAAAAGCTTCCAAATCTTTTATTTTTTGTAGAGGTTTTTAAGAGCTACAAGGATCTGTGAATTAAATCTTTTTGGAACCCTTGGTTTTTAAATGGGGTAAGTTTAAAGGGCTCGAAAAAGATGGTGCTTGATCGTAAATCGATGCTTTAAACTATACGATGCTATAAACTTTGGCTATATCTCGCCAAATATTCATTGTACAACAAATCTAAATAAAGGAAAATTTTAGTCATTAAAAAAGCTACAATTTAGTACATTTTTATTTTTTTCATATATTCAGTATTTTCGGGGATATTTAAAAAAAGAAGGGTAAAAAATATGAAATTGTAAATCGTTTCTCGCTTTAAGCTGTACTTTTTCTAAAACTAAGCATTTTAAATCGGTCAAACTTTTTGGACGTATTAACAATACATGTACAAAGAGAATTGCAGAAGGGTGAAGATCGATTTTAATTGTGGGGGTAGTTAGGGGGTTGTTTTCATCGATTTTTTCGTAAAAAAATGAGGTATTGACCTTATTTTTATCATAACTCACCCAATTTTTGAGCTAGAGTCTTTTTTTTATGATAGGTCTATTTATGCTCTTTAAAAAAGGTTCTATGAGTTTTCTTCCAAAAATGCATCATTTTCTCGATATTTGGCTTTGAATCTTTCAAATTTGGCATTTGAAGAAAACCGCTGAACATTGATAGGCCGTATTTCGGTTCCTATTATATCGAAAAAACATTTTAAAAAATGAATTGTATTTGTCTTTTTAAAAGCTACAAATTTGTTCTCTACAATTTTTTTGATAAAATGCACCATTTTCGAGTTATTCGCGAAAAATCGATTAAAAACGTCGATTTTTTCGTCTAAAAGTTGTTACTTTCAATCGCGAATAACTTGAAAAATATCAGTTTTACAAAAAAAAGTATAGAACATTTTTTGTTTAGAATCACTTTTTTAATCGAAACCTGTGGTTAAAATGTAAAAAAAATTTTCACCCCCGAGATGGGGTAGCTACCACCCCCAAGGCTTTGGCGCACTTTGGTTCAATATAGATTTTGATCCTTAGTCTATTACCTACCTTCTGTTAAAATTTCAAGTCAATCCATGCAGGACGAAAAAATTGCGAGGTGAAATGCTTCATTTCCTGGACTAATAATTTTGACATTTGAAAACAATAAAATAAAAATTGATTCTTACGAATATGTCACAAAAGAAAAATATCACCTTTACCACAGTTTTTTGACAACGAATGAAGCTTTAACAAATTATTTATTGCAAATGAATAATTAAAATTTGCTTTTGATACCTAAACGATTTTTTTAATGACGAGCCATAGTAACTTTGTACAATTTTAACCGAGACTAAAATATTTCTAAACTATAATAAATAATGTATAATTTAATAGGTTATAGATACGATAATAAGTAAAAGTAAAAAACCATTTGTATCTGATCATTTTCAATTTGATAGCACTCATATTTGGGGAAACACATTATAGCCAAATAGAAAGATTATAACACTGCTAAATCACGTTCAAACAACGCTTTCACAATCACTTACATTATAAATTTCTTTGTGCTGACTTGACTTATTACAAGACGTGACCCATGTCCATGCGCGTAATTTGTGTTTTGATACGATTTAATATGTAATAGCAAGAATGTTTAAAATAAAAAGAGTGCAAAAGCTAAAAACATTAAGGTACGTTTACACCAAATAAATATTATTTATTCTTAATGTATGAGAGAGAAGTTCAAAGAAAATATGTATTAACAGGTTTGATTGGCTAAATAACGAAAACAATTATTGACAACACGAAAATTAATCAAAAACAAAATTGATAGAGAACCATAGTCCCCAATGAAAAGCAATATGGTCAAGTATTAATTCATTTCCCTTCGCACTATGTTCACAATTCCACTTCCCGAATCTTCCTAAAAATTCCTGATAACATTTATTGTTCGTTCTGTACTTCCCAACAGTTTTCATAAACCTTTCTGACCTTCCGGATAATAATGACTAGAATTCTATTAGAGGTTGAGGGATATTTAGGGTGATATTTTCTCTAATTATGTAATAGGATTCTGCTACAACGATCCTTGAGTTTAGGCCAAATTATTTCACCGTTCTGAGACGTACTTACTTATTTATTCATCGAATGTTACACACATTGAATAGGGTAAAAGCGGGTAATCGGGTCAGGCGACAATAGTAGTCATCACACTATTTACGATTTGTATGACCGCACATACACATACAACTGATCTCATAAGTACCTTTCATACATGAGGACCAACATACGTTCGGTTTCAATCAAGCGTTAAACAGAGTTCACGTTTATTTGTTTGACGCCCAATTGAATTTTTTTAATCTTCATAAATAGCAGGTAAGTGAAGTTATAATATACATAGTTTTGATACCATTGGTGCCAATTGTGTTACTCACTAATGTAGTTTTATTTATTATGTATTTTGAATGTGTAGCAAAAGATTGTTTTGTAAAGATCTTTTGCATTTATTAAACTTAACGGATGAGAGATTCGGGAATAAACTTAAAAGGTACGATATATACCCGTGGTATACAAATAATGGCATACGCTGGTGATATCGTCATAATTGGATGAACCCAAAATGAAGCAGTGGAGGCCTTCACACGTATCAAAAATGCCGCAGAAAACATCGGACTTCTGATTAACATCCAGAAAACTAAATATATGCCGGCCATATCAAGAATTCAACAAAATAACTTAGAGGTGCAACACGAAACGATAGAAATGGTAGAAGAATTCTGCTACTTAGGATCACTGGTAGACTACAAAAATAACACATCCAACGAGATAAAAAAAAAGAATATGCGTGGCTAATCGCTGTTATTTTGGCCTGGGCCCTCAACTAAGAGCGAGAAGTATGTCAATAGCAACAAAGTGCAAACTTTATAAAACAATAATACGCCCAGTGCTCACATACGGATCGGAAACATGGGCAATGACGGCCCGAGATGAAGAGTTACTGCGAGTCTTTGAAAGAAAAGTATTGAGGACCATATATGGCGGAGTAAACGAACAGGGTCTGTGGAGAAGGCGATATAACTTTGAACTCTATAGACTTTTTGGTGATGCAGATATTGTGAAGACCATCAAAATAAACCGCCTAAGGTGGGTGGGCCACGTTATGCGGATGGATGAGAGTGATCCCACTAAAATAACTATGCTAAACAGGCCGGTCGGAAGAAGAAGGGGGCGACCTAAACTCAGATATCTGGACGATGTACAGGAAGATCTGAGGGAGATTGGAGTGAGGGGCTGGAGAAGACAGACACTCGATAGGGAAGGATGGAAGAATGTTTTGAAGCAGGCAAAGGCTCACGAAGGGCTGTAGCGCCAACTGATGATGATGATGAAACTTAACGGATGGGTAATATCGGTCACCGTGTTACCGGTAATATCCGTAAAGCAAAGCGGATGCCTATGCTGTCATATAACTATTTTTCGGTTTATTTAATATGATATAATTATGCTTAAATTTATTATAAAACGCCACCAACGGAGAACAAGAAAAGGATAAAGGTAAAATGGAACTGCAACTCGTTAAACACTGGTTTCAAGTTAGTCGAAGATGGTAAAGCGACAAGAGAAGCGGCTTGGTGTTTCATTTTCAACTCTTCAGGAAAGAATTAAAAATAGTAATAGTCCCCACCTACCAAGAAATACAGTATTGACCAAAAATCAAGAGAAAGATGTGATGGCCCAAACAACTGATCTATTGAGTCAAGATCAACAACTTATCGTGAGACCCGCTAGAATCTTGCATGAACATAACTTTGAACACAATAATATGCCACCTACTTCAAGTGTACAAAATGTTACTGCCAAATATCTGTTTCGGATTCCAAAAAATAATCCAGCGAAGACCAAGACACGTGTTTCGCGAAAACAACATGCAATAGTAATAAAAAGCACCCCAAACAAGGAAGTGTTAGTATAAAAAGAAAATGATGAAAGCCAATATGAATATGGCTAAAGCTACAAGCATGGTAAAGAAAAGGATGCAAGTAAAGAGAACGGTAAGAGTGTGGTTAGCACTAAAACAGAACTGACGAAGAAAATCTATCTATTCAACGGTAGAACTATTCAGAATAAAAGAAAAATATGTATATCTATACAATTATATAAATAAAAGAAAATCTATGACTGCAGGCTAGAGAAGGTACATAGGAAAGTACTGCAAGATACTGTTAGCAGCGACAATCGGACTCCGATATTGAAATGCCAGACTTACGACAAGATGATGACACAGATCTTGACGAAAAACTGGAAAATAAATGTGTTATTTGTGATGCTTGTGGATGAGATAACGAATTATGGTATATGTGGTCTGTGGGCCCACGTTGGGATTATCCAGTGATTATGGTGGGAGTCTGCTGAAGACTGACTATATTTGGAATTTGTGCAAAATTCATACTTGACCGGTATTACCAAAGTAGTGACCGGTATTTCCCACCATGGAGTCTATTATCGGTCAAGACACTTTTTTTTTTGTAACTGATAATTATAAGAATTTTTTTTTATTTCAGTTCACAACCTTAGTATAATTAATACCTCATGTTACTTTTGAAAGGAATTTAAAGAGTAAAAATTAATAATTACCTTTTTTACTAATAGTTATGCTAATGAGACCGGCAATGACCACCTTTATCCTACATACATACATAATACACAAACATAGACACTTTTAGGTATTTATACGTTTGGGAATTAAAGAGTTACAGGGAAAACATGATGCAATTAATATGTAAATAAAATAAAGAAAAAAAGAGTCATTTCAAAAAGCATACAAATAACATCGTTGAAAGAGACGGCAAACTGATTATCACTACTTTGGATAAAATGGACAGGTGGAAACAGTATATTGAGGAACTGCTTAATGATGAAAAGCCTGATCTAGAAATCAAAGAAATAGTGACAGAAACAAAGACCAGAAAAGCAATCGGATCAGATGAAACACCAAGTGAAATAATAAAGCTATTAGAAAATTCAGGTAAAAGATTTCTCCGTCATATTTTTAACAAAATTTATGAGACTGGCTGTATTCGCTGCTATCGACTTTGGTGACGATACCCAAAAAAGCAAATGCGAAAAGATGTAGCGACTACCGAACCATCAGCTTTATGAAATATTTCTTCGAATTTTGCACTCAAGAATGTTCCTAAAAATCAAAAAACAACTTAGTGACACACAGTTTGGATTCTGCAATAACTTCCTAATCAGAGAAGCCCTATTTAGTATTCAAGTTATGATATAGAGGTGCAGAGATTTCGGCCATTCGGTTTATATGTGTTTTATTGGTTTAGAGAAGGGTTTTGATGGAGTAGAACATGCTGAAAAGATTCCATTCTACAGCAGGTAGGTATTGATTATAAAGACCTATATATCATTAAAAATCATGCAAACATCAGGATTGGCCGGGATAATCCTGAAGAAGTGCAAATACGAAGAGAATTAAGACATGGTTGGAGACGAAAAGCTCGGGTTCATTCGGAAAAATATTCCCATGAGATTTTTTGCATAATCACTTTCATGAGATACCCCAAAATAAGGTTCAAGAAGTCGCCCAGGTGAAAAATTGTTCAAAATTTTTTTAAACAAATTGTAACAGTCAATTTTTTCCGCCCGGATATTTTTTAAAGGTTTTTTGAATCGGTATGAATATAATAGGTCTGTTGGTAAGTTTTCTCTAAAGTTGATCGTTTTTGAGTTATAAATAATTAAAAACTGAAAAAAAAAAACGCTAAATGGCGATTTTCAAGACTCAAAAACACAGGTAAAAATATTATATTTGAAATCATTGAGTGCCTAAATTCAAGTTCAAGCCTTCTTCTATCAGCTCCCGATGAAAATTATGGGCTTATTTTATTTTAAAACATTTAATTGTTAATGAACCGTGTATGACAGGGCGGGCGCTCAATTGTAGAATGAGAATTCAAACCAGCAAAAATCTGTGACATAGATCTTGTTTCTCTCTTTTATATACGCCGCAGCCCGAGCGCCCGTCCTCTCATAAGCGCTTTACTAACTATTGAAAAATAATGTTTTAAAATTAAATAAGCCCAAAATACGGATTGGGAAATGATAGAACAAGGTTTGAACTTGAATTTAGGTCCTCAGTGAATTCAAAAAGAATATTTTTTGTCGTGTGTTTTTGAGCCTTAAAAATCGTAACTTTGCGTTTTTTTTTAGTTTTAAATTGTTTATTACTCGAAAACGATCAAATTTACAGAACAATTACAACAGAAGTATTTTGTTCAGAATGATCCAAAAAATTCAAAAAAAGTTTGTCCGGGTGAAAAAGATTGATTGTTACAATTTAATTAAAAAAAAATGTTTAAAAAAAATTAAACAACTTTTTGCCTGGACGACACTCTGAAACTAATGTTCAAGATATAGTTTGATGTAAATTAGCCTTTAGCGCGCATCTCGGAATGTTAATTAAATGTTCCTATGCCAGCTGAAAAAAATGTGTTATCTAACTACATAATAATTTGTATTACGCAAGATAGATTTCAATTTTATGGATATCTGATGAAATTTTATTTAGATTAATCATATCATTATATTATTGAAAATTTCGATGATTAAGTTTTCAAGTGGAAAAGACACAACTAAATCAAATTTTAGTAATTCAATAAATTTAAATCCAAAATAAAATCATCAAATTACCTGGATACGATACCATCACAGTAGATATGCTAACACCGTTAGTAAATGAAAGACACTGCAAAAATTTGCTACTTTTGAAGAAGTGGAGGAATGCGCGCAAAGTTCTTGTATGCGTTTACACGGTGCGTGCTTGTCAGGTATTGAACGCGCTGTGTCTGGGCCGCTCCGTTTCAGTTTGAGTTAGACACTTTGCCGTAGATGAAAGTAAGAAACAGTTTTAACGGTGATTTTATACCGACGGCAGAAACGACAGAGGGATTGGGTCCACCCAATTTTTTCATACAGACTGATTGAAAGCCAGTAACATAATTTGCATCCTAAGCTAAGGTATGTAGTTTGGACAGAAATTGTTTGACTATTTCATAATGTCAATCAAGTTATTCGTCTCGTCTTTCCATGGCCTCGTCCACTTCATCCCTCCATGATCTTCGGGATCTACCTCTTTTCCTCCTTCCTATTGGGCTCCAATCAGAAATCTTTGCTATCCACCTTGTATGATCTGTTCTTCTCACATGTCCATACCAAATAAACGTTTTTCTTCGATGTAGCTGAGTATGTCTTGTTCTACTGCCATTCTTCGTTTTATCTCCTCATTTCTGATGCGATTCATTTTTGTCACTCTGCAGCTTCTTCTCATGAACTCCATTTCAGTTGCTGTGATTTTGGACCTGTTTCGTTTATTTATTACCCAATTCTCTGCTCCATAGGTCATTATACTGCGTACCAAGGTGTTATAAATTCTCTTCTTTGTATTTCTGGTAATCTGTCTATCCCACAGTACCCCGTTCATTTGTTTAATACATGTTCTTGTCTGTGCTAATCTGCTGGTTATCTCTTGCTCGGTGGTTTTGAGAGTATGAATCCTAAATACCATACAGTACCATACAAAACCAGCGATCTCAAGAGCAGGTTCACATATGACAAGCGCTTAAAGCGCGCTAAATTTTTGTGTAGTATTCACATGGTGAGCGCTTGTCATGCGTTGAATATGCATTAGCCCCATGGTACAATGAATACACAAGGTATGATACATAATGTTCCAAAATCGGTTCGCTTTCGCGCATGACGTAGTCAAGATCGCTTATTCCCGCAACATTTGAATGTAGTTGTATAGGAAAGACTTTTAATTTTAAGTTTTTTTTATATAATTTGGCTAATTTAATTAAAGTAATTATAAAGAGATGATAAAATTATGTTATTATAATATTTATCCTTTATAAAACATAGATATCCTTTATAAGACAAGTTTTAATTATCTTTTATTACACGTAGGTACAGGTTAATTAACTTATACTCCAGAGTTCGATATTTCAGATGTTTAAAAATATACAGAAAAGTGGTAATGGAGGTACACAAAATTTGTACGTATATATACCTACTGAACTAAACACAAAATCAAAATAAATAATGACAAAGTCAACTTTATTTATATCGAATGAGCTAGCTGGCCATCGAATATGAGTGTAGTGAGGGCACACAATATTGCACAACATTTAAAATGACATTTTTGTAATATTCACACATAAAATTATCTTGGTATTGTTTATAATAATGATAACATTGTATATTTTAATAATGATAACATGATTAACAAAGAAAAATATGTTATTTTGGAAGATGCTAAATTGATTTCCTCCGAAACAGTTCTTATTGCAAATTGCATAGCAGGCTGAGGTTAATTTCTTACTTAACAAATCGATATGAAAAAACCATTAAGGTTTCATGACTAATAATTAATAAAAATAAAGATTTAGACTTACGTCGTTGACCTAGAAGTAGTAAGAAGCTGCTCAACATACTTTTTGGACTCTCTGTGTTCGCCTCCTTGTACGCGTTTCTTTTGGTTGGTTAAAAGGGTAACCGATGTTGATTTAGGCAAATAAAGACTAGGTACTGCCTCAGGTTTGAGTTTTAGACCCTTTTTAGAAACGCAATTTAAAAGTTCCTGTTGTAGATTTCTTTGGTAATCTTCAGTTTTAAAATGTGTATAACAAATTCTTGCAGTATTACAATTAAAATTATCCTATCTACAACAAGATACAATCCACAGTTTTCTGGTCACGCTATCTTTAGGAAATGTATGAAACCTAAAGATTTTATCTTCATTGTCACTATTGCAACAAGCAATTGCACAGCGTACTTTGAAAAAGGTACAAAACCAGATATACAATGGCAAATAACTACTATATACTATACAGTATAAATAAATAGTAACTAAACACCATTTGTATAAAGACACATATATAAGCATATATATAAATTATTTTTCTATTATAAAATATATGACTCAGTCAGTATTAAGATACTTTAAAATATATTTATTATCTCATAACTTGCAATTTGCAATAGTCACCATTGATAACCGATATTATTGTTGAACTTTTGTTTTTATACAAGCTTTCTGTCTTGCCGGTGTAAAGTCGTCTGAAGTCGATATTTATTGTGTTTTGCGTTTGAACTAATTTGTGTCTTATTTTCATATTATTATATTGTTTGATAAGTAAATTTTGCATATAATAATCGGTAGATTATAGTAATGTGTATATTTTTTATTTTACTAAATTTCATTATAACTCATCTAAAATACCATATTGAATTGTAAAACAGATTTTTCTCTATTGTACTCTATTTTGTTTTTATTTCAGTAAAACTGCTTGGAAGTGAGTGACAGTGAATCAGAATAAGCAAATCTACTACTATTTACCTATTCACAGTATTTCCTCTGCAGAAAAATTTTAAATTTCAAGGGATTTGCATACAAAAAGAGTACTTATATTATTAGTAAATATGTATGAAAACAAAAATAAATATTTTGCCTGAATCTCTAAGAGAAGTAAAGGTTTTACGCTACTGAAAATATATTTTTTATTCAATTATAACCAAAACAAAACATTTAAAAAAAAAATTAGATCACTTTTTAACCACAATTTCAAAATTAATGTGTACGTTAAGCTGTAATAATGGGTTCGAGGTGGTTCAGGCGATCTTAACTACGTCACACTCCTGGGCCAGCTGTCAAATGTCATGCGCAATATCATACCTTGTGTATTCATTGTACCATGCATTAGCCCGGCCGCCTCGGTTTAGTTCAAGTTCTACTTTTGTCGAAGATGGGCGTAGAACCAGTATTAACGGTGATTTTATACCGACAGCAGAAACGACGCGGAAGAAGACGGAGATATTGGGCACACCTAATTTTTTCATGTAGGCTGACTGAAAGCCAGTACATAATTTTGTATCCTTATTCTATATGTACTAACATAATAACTTTTTCTTTTCTTAATTATCACCTATCATATAATTTGAGGACGAGTTCTTCCCGTTGTTTTAAGTTCCTATCCGAATAAACGCTCTTCATGTCCCATATCACAGGACGTTTTTCAATTTCACCTATAAATAATTCGGTATTAAAAGCTGTCGTTTCCATTTCGGACTATTACTGTACAAATTATCTCAAAATGCGCGTTGCCAACAGTCGAGCGCCAACGTAGCGTTCAATGCGCGTTAGCATGTGTATGGCCCGAATAAAATGTATGTAGTTGTAAATGCTTAAATGAGCGCTTGTCATGTAAACTAAGGCTCTGTACACATGAGAGCGTTAGACGCGCGTTTGTCTAACGTCTCGTTTGTCTAATGCCGCGTTTTAAGTACCAAGGAACAAATGGTATCATTTACATACAAGCGCACGTTTAGAACCAATGTCGTCAAAACGTGGCGCTCGTAGAATATACTTCAAACGCCGAATTTGCAGCATGCTTCTAATTAATAGGAGATATATGTGAACGTCCGTGTCGGTCTTAGCTTTCGCGGAGGAGGAGCTCTGAACTGAGTAGGGGCTCTTCTGTACTCCACGAAAGACAGACTGGACGGGGGATGTCCTCAACCTCGACACGGCACGTCCCATATGGCTGATAGGGAAAGTTCCTGCAGATATGCAGGACAGGTACGAATAAGGCATTGCCAAATAAGTACCCGCGGATCAACTGAGGATATGACATTAGGCAGCAGTAATGTCATTACTGGATTAAGGCTATGGGAAGTAAAAATCCTGTAGGCTTAATTCCAGATACTCACAGGCGTCACTCACATTATGAGTTAAGCGGCTGTGATACTGCGACAGCAGCAGCGTCTGACCCAGAGTGGGCGGCTGCAAACAGCGTCTGTTCCCAGAGTGGGCGGCTGAAACTGAAACCTTGCCAACACGCAGTGGCTCGCGTGGCATTGAACTTAGCCAAAAACCCTTACAAATGTCAGATTTTGAAGATCATATCGGTAAATTCCTTCAAGAAAAATCATCAACAAATGATATTAACACCCTAAATGACATAATAGTAGAAGCAATAACAGAAGCTCAAAAGAAATGCTGCCCAAAAAGCGTGAAGGAAGAAAAAATTAGTCTGGACACACAGAAAAAAATGGAACAAAGAAGAATACTGAGAAGCGACGAAAACTCTAGTAACGACGATATAAATAAAATAAACAAGGAAGTATCAAGAGAAATAAGAAAAGACCTAAGAAAATACAAAGATGAGAAAATCATCAAAACTATTGAGGAAAATAAGAGTATGAAAATAATGAGACGCAAACTCACAAATGGAAATAAACAAATAGTCAAACTCAAGGATAGAAATGGCAACATCACATCAAACAGAGAACATTTGTTACAAATTGTGGAATCATTCTATGAGACATTATATAGCAACCAATCGACTCTAGATATAGTTGAATATCAGCAGAGGAAGGTTCAAAATCAGGGTTCCGAAGATATCCCAGAAATCTCCTTGGACGAAATTTACAAGGCTCTAAAAAAGATGAAGAATAACAAAGCTCCGGGGGAGGACGGTGTCGTCACGGAAGCGATAAAGATAGGAGGCTCAGTACTGATAACCAAAATTCAAAAGCTCTTTAATCTATGTCTATGGAATCAAAATATCCCAACAAAGTGGAATAATTCAATAACTGTACTCTTACACAAGAAGGGAGATATAGCAGACCTGGAAAGATACAGACCAATCAGTCTCCTTAACCATCTTTATAAATTATACACCCGAATAATAACGAACAGATTAGAGACAAAGCTGGATTTTTACCAACCTCGGGAACAAGCCGGTTTCCGCCCTAATTACGGCACAAATGATCACCTGCAGTGCCTAAAAACCCTGATAGAAAAAACTAACGAATATAACCGTCCCTTGGCATTGATATTTGTAGACTTTAAAAAGGCGTTTGATACAGTGGAATTACCGTCCATCTTAAGAGCACTACAAGATTGCAGGGTCGACCACAGATATTGTAATATAGTTAAAAATATATATGAAAATGCCACAACAACCATAAGTCTACATTCAGCAACTAATAAGATAAAGATAAAAAGGGGAGTCAGGCAAGGTGATACCATGTCACCAAAGCTGTTCATTACCGTTCTTGAGTATGCATTTAAAAGACTAACATGGCAACAGAAAGGAATATCCATCGATGGAGAAAGATTAAACCATCTACGTTTTGCGGACGATATCGTGCTTCTGTCAGATAATCTGGGAGAGATCAAAGACATGCTCCAAGAACTGAATTACATACTACAAGAAACTGGGCTGGAGATAAATTTCGAGAAAACCAAAATGATGACCAATATGGTTCCCAGCGAAGAGATACAGATCAATAACAACAAGGTAGAATTAATCGAAAAATACACATACTTGGGTCATGAAATCAGAATAACCAGAGACAACCAAACCTGCGAGCTAAATAGACGAATCACGTTGGGATGGGCGGCATATGGAAGGATGAGAGACATTTTTAAAACAAATACTCCAATTCACCTGAAAAGGAAGGCATTTAACCAATGCATCCTACCAGTCTTGACCTACGGAGCAGAGACCCTAACTTTAACGAAAGCTACTGCCGAAAAACTGAGGGTAATACAAAGGCGAATGGAGAGATCAATGCTGGGTCTGACCTTGAAAGATCGCGTGAGAAATGAGGAGATACGCCGACGAACTGGCGTTGACGATATTATACTGCGAATCAATAAACAAAAGTGGAGGTGGGCTGGACATGTTGCTAGAATGGAAGACGGAAGATGGACGAAGAGATTATTGGAGTGGAGACCAAGAACCGACAAGCGAAGTCGAGGCAGACCACCCACCCGATGGACCGACGACCTAAGGAGAATAGAAACAAACTGGATTGCAGCAGCTAGAGATAGAGAGAACTGGAGACGTTTGGAGGAAGCCTATATCCAACAATGGATGTGAAAACGGGGCTGGATGATGATGATGATATGTGAACGTACACATGTTCACAGCCAAGTGCGCGCTTTTGCCCTGTTGACATCGCTGTGTTGTATTGAAAATTGATCTGTCTACAATAAATGTTGACATGGACCTGTTCATTGATGAATTGCAAAGAAAAATATTTATTTGGGACATGGAATATGATAAATACAAGAACAGAGTTTTAAAAAAATCTGCCTGGCAAGAACTAGTGGACATATTTGCTAGTGAAAATAGCACAATAGAAGAGAAGAAATTATTAGGTAAATATAAGCAGTTTATTTATTACTTTAGCAGTATTACACTGTTTCAGTAAAATAACTGAACTGGCTGTCGACTGGTAAACCGCGGCGCTAAGCGATGTCATGTGTACGATACCACTTTTTTCTAACGTGCGCTCAACGCGGTCTCTAACGCTCCCATGTGGACAGGCCTTTAGGGTTACATGACCCTTACCCTTACATGAAAGTTTTTTGATATTTGAAAATTATTTTGCATTTGTACTGTTCTTTGATGTAACAAATTATTTTATATTTGACAATTTTTCAAAATAAAAGTAAATTATTATTTATATTATTAAGTACAATTCTGCTAAAAAATGATCATGATTAAATTTTCATTAATATATAAATCACAATCATTATTTTTTGTTTATTTTTTTTAATGTTAGGTATTTTTTTATTCCTGAATGTGTTATGCTGGAATGTTTGACGTATATTACAATTTATTAGAGATAAAAGAATGCTTAAACATAGTATTTTTTCCCAAGAAGCAATAATGTTACAAACTAACAAAAATTACATAGTATGCAAAGTGTGCTTTGGCGACTTAAAATTATTCTTGTTTTGTTTGTTGGTATTGAAATGTCAGTTGGACAGTTTTATTTTTGGATTCTGCAGTTTTCTTGTTGATATGCCACATTTAAGCGATTTAGTGTGTATTAAAATTGTTACTTTAGCCCATGAGGGTTACAGACAAGAAGTGATATTGCGTATCCATCAATCGACTATATTTGAGACTTCAATCTTTTCGAAATCGCACACTTACAGCTATTAATCTCAAAAATGAATAACTGACTACAAGACATTCACAGGTGAAACAAGGATACAATTATAGAAGCCAGATGGGCGTGGTCGAGTATACAGCAGGTCTGGGGAACGTTTCTTTATAACTATCGAATATTTAATATACAACAAAAATTATATGATACGCCCCTGGCTGTGTATAGTAGTTCCCTGAAGTTTTGTTTACCCAGGTATTTTGCGAGACATCTAAGAAAAATATTAAATGCTTAGATAACATTTGCGTTTTAATTAAATAAATTCCTACAATTTTGAACACCCAGCACTATCTATTAAGGTCCATAATGGAATAAAAAGCGTCATTAAAAAGAGTTCCGATTGGCTGGCAGCGAAAACTGGACTGGGGGTTGAGAAAAAAAAGGTCAAAGGAATCGAAACGAAGAAAGGCAGTCTGGAGTTTGGATTCGGAAGAGAGATAAGCTATAAGCTCTCGGCGTGTAGTTCTTCAAAACCGAAATTTTTTTTGAGTTAAAAGGTGAATTTGAACTCAGAATGCTGTTTGGCAGTCTTTATTGAGTTACGGTGCGTTCATTACGGAGACCATCGCATGGTATCCTCGCCTAGATCATAGCACTGACAGTGAACGCTCGCATTTAAATAAAATGCATTTATTTTACCTGGCGATCGATACGATGGTCGGAGCGAGGCTCGGTGGTCGGCGTCTCGTAGTGTCGATCGTAGAGTACTAGGATCGAGGGTCGAAAAAATACTAAGCTTGAATACTATGGTCCAAATCTATGGTCCGATACCTGACTCGAGGCTGGGCGCTGCACTTTGACGATGAACGCTGGCATTTCTAATATAATGCATTTATTTTACCTGGCGAGGATAATATCCATCCTATGGTCCGAGCGAGAGTCGGCGCCTCGTTATGAGCGCACACTTAGTTAATCACCGATTTGTTGTACTGTATCCTATGTGAGGAATGAGGAACAGTGTTTCTAACATTTTGAGAAGTCCACATGGTTTTAAGCAGGAATTGAGCGGCCGAGTTTTGAGGAGTGCATTTTGTTGTCATCCAGAATAATCCGAAACCCGATTCAGTCTTTGACCTCCCCAAGATTTGTCCATTTTTTGTTTCCATGGGTTACCCCAGACCATTTGCAGTTTGTGTGGGACAGTGTTTTTGATTCACCAGCCAGTAATAGAAGGTACTTTTTGTTAAAATTTTTCATTGGGATTTGGGGCTCTACACTGGACACCAATGAGTCTTGATGCAAATCCCATAGAACATGTATGGGACATCCTAAAACAACGTATACGAGCAAGAAATCCGAGCAAATATACGAGCAAACTCAATTGCAGAATTAAGAATTGCTGCACAAGAGCATTGGAATCGATTTCCGCAAGAAACCATCCAAGACCTTCTACGAAGCATGCCTAGCAGGATGCAGGCTATCACTAGAGCTAGAGGAGGAAATTGTAAGTAATAAATTGTTACAATGTTGCCGTAAAAAAGTGTTTTGTTGTTGTTAGTGTTTCTCTTTTTAATTAAATGTTATAAGCAAAATCAGACTATTTCGTTAATTTCTCTACAAATTTGTTGTAGCTCTTCAATATGCAAGTTACCTGAGAATGAATATACGTAGAATGATCCAGCACGATTTATTTAGCAATAAAAAGTACAAAACTTTTTAAAAAGAAAAAAATACTTCACAGACTCAAAATAAAATATGCAATATTTTTGTCTGTGGGTGTATATTTATTTTTTAAATCATTATCTTACTTTTGGAAATTATCACCAATTGGTAGTTGTATGATGATGTACGCTGGTGACTAGCTTTGTGCTACATAAACTGAAAAATATAAAATTGGAAATAATTTATGCACTATTGTGCACCACTACCGTGTATTAATTGACAATATTCGTTTCCTAACCTTTCATTACTCCCAGTATAGTCCGGATTACGTAAAATCGATTTGAATCATGTATTATGTCACTTCATTTACACAGAATAAAAACAATAGTGCACTAGCTTCTATTTTTTAAAGGAAATAAGGCTACCTTTTAATGTTTATTTTTGGCTTGTGTTATACATAGTAGACGTAAGAACATTGACACACTTTTCACAAATTAAAATTTAATTTGAACCTCTATTGTTTGGTCTAGTAAAAAGTAGTGTTCCTTATGTAGGTTATTGTAGCTGTTTATATATTTATGGGGTATTTATTTAATTACAATACAGGTGTACAATTTATGGGGTATTAAAAAACTATATAAATGGAATATATGCACAAAAATTATGTAAGACGTTAGGTATAACGCAACTCACGATATAAATCATCCAAAGTATTTATAAAAGCAAAATGTTGAAATAAAAGTAAACTAAGAAGTAAACTTATTGATAAAAAATGCTACATATAGAATGTTGAAGCATTTCTACTTTTGGCTAAATATCAAGAAACGATAAAAATAGTCTTAAACAATATGTATTGAATTTATAGCTAACTCCTAAGTATATTTAAGGCTCAATTTGTACAATTTTAAATATTACTGGCTTTTAGAAATAATAAACATCAAAAATCGACACAAAAAGACGAAGAACAAAAAATATCGACGGACCACACGACAATATTGAAAGCTTGGAAAATCAAAGGACACAATTTTTATACAAAAAACGACTATACCAAGCTCTCCCAAATGAATGTGAGCATGAGACAACATATAACCTATACAAAATAATAATCAAAGCCGCACAAGAAGCTTTAGGTACTACAAGCAAGAAACAAATTGTCAGAAATTTCCTGGTAGAATGATCATCTAGAAGAAATGAAAAACATAAACAATAAATATACCATAAATGACTAAATGATAAAACACAATTTTATTAATAAAAGCTAAAAGACAAACAGCCCATAAACTTACATTGGTCAAACTGGTAGAACCTTTAACAAACGTGTAGCAGAACACGAAATGGTTTTCAATAAGAGAAATACAGATTCTATGTACTTCACTTTCTAGATCATAATCATTCTTTTAATGACCAATTTAAAATACTCCATATTCAAAATAAAGGCCTTACGCTATCTTTATTAGAATCTATGGAAATTAACAAATTAAAAAATACTGATATAATTCTGAACGACCAACTTGAGATAAACAGCTCTTCCTTCCTCAACTTATACATCTAAAGACTATACAGTGTAGATGCATAGTCAAAATACATCACTTAGGGCCGGTTTCACCAACGACAAATAGCAGTCTATTCAATGAATAAAGTTATTGGACCAATAAAACTGACATATCTGCGTTTCACTAACGTCAAATAAGACTTATTCTATGAATAAACTCCAAATAAGTTATTAGTCCAATATCGGCCAAATAAATATTTATTCTTCGAATAAGTTTACAGCTAACCTCACTTTAAATATCAATAATAAAGAAAATTCATTAGTTTAACTTGAAATTATCAACAATGTATTGCAGGTAAACGTAATTATATCACACAATTTGAATTTTGTATACATAAATATTTATTTTAGATTATTATCTTCCTCATCATCATCCTCTGATGACGGAAATGAGCAGCGAAGGAGAAGACCACGCTTGCAGCTGCAAAGAAGAAACCCTTTTGCTGAATTTGATTATGTGGACTTTAAAACTAGGTTTAGATTATCAAAGTTCTCCATTTCTTCCTCTAAATAATTTTTGGTGCTCTCGCGTTTTTTGTCCATTTTCTCAAGTTTCAGATTCACAATAATTTACAATCACAACAAACAGATTTTTTTTATATAAATTATGTATTGACATTGACAATTATTATTATTTTGACAAATTAATCAACCAATATCAAATATTATAGGTTATGTATATGATTACAGTGAAAAATAGTGCGATGCGCTTGGCCAAGCACCTAAGAGGTGGAGGCCAAGAGAGGTGTCAACGAGTACAGTCTGTGGAAAATCATTACACTTTGAACTTATTCGACGAATAACTAACTGTGGATTACAAATAGTTATTGAAACGGAATAAAATTTATTCTACTAATAAATTTTATTCGACGATTAACTATTCAGTGATTTATTTGTTGTTGGTGAAACCGGCCCTTATAGATTTACATGACAAGTGTGAATAAGGTAAAACTCAATAAAATCCTGCTGATCAACTGCGAACAGGACATTTGGGTTACAGCTGTGCCCATCAGTGTTGATTTAACATAAACACCTACACTATGGTCAATCAACAAATTACCAGACAACCGCACCACAATAGGGTCACTATATGATGCGTTGTGTGTCACGGCTACTGCGCAGTCCAATCCCGAGGTGTAACATCATCGTTCTCAAAGTACAGGAAAAAGTGTTGGCTAACTGATGTCACAGAGAGCTGGCGAAGTCTGGAGGATTATAACCTTAATAAAGTAAGGCCGAGTCGAGCCACACAGCATTTCGTCTTAATTCATGGATATAAAATACAGACAAAGGCATAAGGAAAAGATACGAGTCAAAAGAGGACTCATCTGAGTCTACAAATAAAAGTATACAAGGGAACGAGCAAAAAAGCGATCCTGGTCGCGGACACTATGTCAGCCAAACAGGTCTCAATAACTAACCAGTGTTATGAGAGGCAAATAAAAGCGGCGCTATTAAAGGTAAAGAATCCATCCAAATTGATAAAAAATATAAGGATCTCCTTAATAAACTGGTACGAGACAAACTGCCGGGGCATGAAGTTCAAGGAACAAACTAGCAGAATCGCTAGCAGAGTAAGGCACTTGTGTCGTCATTTCGATAGTTTAGCTACAAGTGTTCATCACTGTTCCCATTTGTATTATAATATCTCTTAACATAACTCAGAGTACCTACTAGTAATGACCGATTGATTCGACTGATTTATATTATCAGCAGCATCTGTTTGCTGAGATGTTGCTTGTGTTCACGTCTTTGATACATATGCAATGAATTCTTGCAATTTTTGACATGTACGTAATTTGGAGAACAGTTCCTTTGTAAATACTTTCTAATGATTTTTTATGTGAAATAACGTAGCGAAAATTCAAGTTTAAAATTTCCTATTGCGATTTATACGGCGTGTTCGACGATTTACTACCTGCTCAATTCTACCAAAATGTATCGTAAAAGATATCCCATACAACATTGCCTATCATTTGTATCAAAAATGTATGAACTTATTTATGTTTGTGCTAATGTTCTTTATATAAAACAGCAGTTTTAATTTGAATTCATGTTTTATGTGTTTCTCACATAATAAGGTACGTTTAAAAATTCATCGGATTAATCTAAAGTATGCTTGAGTAATCTGCCTAAACACGTGGGATGGGAAAATGCACCGCTTTAATTCTGTTGTAATTGCCAATTTGACAAATAAATTATAGCGCTGGTTTTTAACAAAAGAAAAACAGTTCTAGTGTGGACAAAGATAAGTTTGTAAAATCATTAAGAAACAAGTGATGCTGCATGGTAAAATAGGTAATGTTGATAAAAGGCATGAACAAGTGATGGGAAAGGAGGGAATAGGGAAGAGAAACGACAATGGAAATCGATTAATCGAATTTTGTGAACAAAATGAACTTGTACTAGATGACTAGATGTACTAGACCTTTAAACATAAGCAGATACATAAGGAAACATGAAACACACCAGGAAGGTGGCACAAGAACCAAATAACAATTAAATATAAATGGAGAAGCTGAAAATTGCACGGTCAACTTTTAACAGAATGAGAAAACTTTTCTGTAATTGCAATACCAATATAACGCTCCGGATAAGAATACTTCGATGTTACCTTTTCTCCACCATTTTGTATAGGGTTGAGACCTGGACACTGAAACAATCAACATTCAATCAACCGGGAAGCATTTGAAATGTAGTGTTACCGACGTATTCTTAACATATCAGGGATGAATTTCAAAACAAACGCACGAGTTCTCGAACAAAAACTAGAAAACAATGAGACGTTTTAAATTCCATAAAAATCAGGAATATAATTCAGGGCAAAATCAAAGGCAGAAGAAGCGTAAGAAGACATAAAATCTCGTGGTAACTATTCGGGCACGTAACCAACAAAATTATAATTGCCAGAACGATTTCCAATCTCCGATAGGAGCAGGAATAAGAAGGAGAAGCTGGTTGCAAGATGTCAGGAGCTTACTCAAGAAGTGCTGATGTGGGCTCAGACCACTGCTAGTCAGAGCGAAACTAAGAATCAAATTAACCAGAGATAAAACCCAAAAACCAACAGAAGAGTCAATCGAAGAAACGTGGAAGCAAGTAATGATAAACAGCAAAATAAGCAATCGGATTGAAAAGAAGAGAAATTAAACATGGACAACTAAAGATACTCTACAACTGATAGAAGAAAGGAAAAAATCAAAGAAGAAATCCTACAAAAGAAAAGATCAGTAGAAGAGAGGACAGTTAAAAGGAAGTACAAGGGGAAAACGCAGAAGTAAAAAAACAAGCCAAAAAAGATAACAGAAACTATATAAATGAGATGCTAAATATATCGGACAAAGCAGCGCAAGAAAACGACCTACGAACAAAATATACAATCATACGAAACTTAAAAGGAAAAGCACAAAGGAATATAACGAAGAGTTAATGATAAACAATAAAACAGAATAAAAAAATGAGAAAGAAATAATACACAGATGAAAGGAATACTTCAAGGAAATATATGCTAAATATGGAATAACACAAGTCATCGAAGACGAAGAAGAATCACCAGAGCTAGAAGTGAATATTGGAGACATTACAAGAGAAGAATTGGAAACACATTCCAAAGGCGCAGGAATCTGCAATATATCCATTGACCTAATAAAAGCAAATACTGAGTAATCAATAGAAATGTTACATAAACTTTCGATCAAGATATGGACAGACGAATAATTACCAAAGGAGTACAAGCAGGGATTGATAATAAAAATATGCAAAAAAGGTGACCTAAGTAGAATCAATAATTGGGGTGAAATAACACTACTAAGCGCCGTATCCAAAGAGTTGACCAAACTCATTTTGGAGAGATTGAAGCCGAAACTAGATATAAAACTGAAAAGTAACCAAGGAGGCTTCCGTGCCAAACGCTCCACCATTAACCACATTTGCACCCTAAGAATTATCTTGGAACAAACAAATAAATGGAATAAAGATACATATGCGAGTTTTATCGACTTTGAAAATGACTTCAGACAGTGTAAATAAGGTAGAAATGTGGAAAATACCAAAATTATTGGATTTACCGGCGAAAATCATAACTTTATTAAACTCTTCTAATAGGGATACAAAGCCAAACTGGAACACTCAGGTGAAGTAACAGAAAAAATAGCAGTAGTAATTGGAGTCAAACATGGTTGTGTACTATCCCCTACCCTATTCGTTATTATGATAGATTGGGTAATGAGAAAAGTAACTGACGCTCGAAAAGGCATCAGATGGAACCAATTCAAACAGAAGATCTTAAATTTGCGGATGAAATCTGCCTGTTAACTGAACACCGAAGTCATATGCAAACAAAAATTGACACAAGTTGACACAGTACTCCGACACAATCGGACTCCGAATAAACACAGAGAAAACGATACTCTGAAAAAATAATAATCACCCAAATTATAAAATAATAAACGATAAGGAAGTAGAAAACTTAACTAAGCAAACTAAGAAAGAAGAAGAGGTAAAAAACTATAGGAAAAAATAGAAATGAATTGGTCATAATTCGAGGAAAGATCAAAGCAAAGCAAAGAAAAGAAAGAGAGGAAGACCATACAACAGCTGGAAAAGAACTACAATGAGAGAACGCGAAAATATTGGACTACGATGGCGTGAAGTCAAAAACAAAACAAGAAATAGAAGAGAATGGAAGAAACTAGTACACAGTTTATTCAGAGAATAAACAAGAAAGAAGATGCGATGACCCGGCCAGTCAGCAATCTTACACTTTTGGTCAAGAAACGCATAAGCGCCCAATACTCCACAAGGGGGGATGGAACTAAAAAAAGAAAACGGTGCTGCACTTCTCTACATGTAAGAGAATGGTTTATTAAAAGCTACTATAATCTTAAACGATAGAACTGTCGATTAAATAAAAATTATAAATAAGGAGATGAAAATTATATGCATATTCGATGAAGTATATAATCAAACATAAGTTTAGATCAATTTAACTAGAATTTTTTGGCAATACTCTATTTCTACCAATTATCCCAATCAGGGTACTACAGACGAACCTTCAAGTAAAGCAGCTTCCACAGAAATTACCGTTTGAGATAACACTCTGGGTATATCAGGGCCAAACACAAGTTCTTTCGCATGCTGGCTTATAATATAGCAGATCTGTCGAAGTCTTGTATAATAATGGAAGATTTAAAATGCGCCAAATGGCTGCAGTATGACCAGCGCAGAACAGACGGCTTTGAAAGAAAACAATATTTTATTTACAGATCACAAACAAACAAAACCAACACGATAAAAAAAATAACAATAACATTCACTAAACATCATATTAAAAATTATAAATAACATTTTTAATAGAAAACATCGATAACCTTCAAATTATTTTTAAATAATAAAGAAAATTGAGCGATGAATTAAAATAACTACTATTTAGAAAAAAATGTCAATAATTCGCATTTTAACACAAGAGAAGTTTAAATATATTATATTAGAAAAGCGGAAATCATCACATGCATCCAGATCTCGAGGTTTTGGGAATGTAGATGCTAAGCAAATAGGGTTTAAATAAGCTAGAAGCATTAGAAAGTTATTAAATTAAATAAACCATTAAGATCAATTATAAAAATGAATTCATAGAAATATTACAATGTAACGGGTGGTTAACTTTTATCCTAATGTGTTTTGTCAATTTTTTTAATTTCTTAGTTATAAAAGATAAAAATTAATCATTTATTAACAAAATACATTTTAATCATAATTTTAATCTACTAAAAAACTGATGACTAACATTGATATGATTTCAATAAATTAAATAAGTACTTATTTTTGTCAATCTGCACACTAAACACAAAACTAAATGTCTACTTGAAATACATTGTGTGCTAAAATAGATCCGGCTTAAGTCTGTTAAAAAAATTAAGGGAATGAAAGATCGTTCTCTTTAATCACAGCCATTACAGACTATATACAATTCCATCTCTACCATTTATGACAACAACGTCATTACAGATGAGCAAGAGATAAGTGATATGCTTGCAGTTTTCTTCATGTACCCTCTCTTCATCGGAGATTGCACCATCAACTGGAATTCTTCTCTATCTTCTGAATTGTGCTGGTCTCCCCAATCTCAAACAACTGGCGTAAGACTCACCTTACGCAAAAGAATTTCTTTCGTCCGATGCCTCGTATTCCTTCGATCTTTCCTTCTATGATTAAGTACAAAAAAACATACTTATCGTTTCTAAAGATATGGCCAAAATATGCTGCTTGTCTTCGCTTAACAGTTGTCACTTTTTCCAACACTAGATCATTTGATACGGGCGTGACATGATTCTTGCCTTTGAAATCGTTATCTCCACTCCGTACAACAGTGCAGGCAAGACGTAGTATTTAATGGCACGCCATCGAGTAATCGACTCAGGTCTCTAAGCAAAATAGTTTCATTTTGAAGAATGTAATCCTGGCTACTTCGATTCTAATTTTGACTTTATCATCAGAAACCCATTTATGGTTTAGTCAGCATCCCAAGTACTTAACCCTTTCAATATTGCGGGATCATATAGATCGCAAGAATAATTTAAAAAATATTACATCGCTAAACGCGGCTCTAAAATGTATTGGGATGGAATTACTCATAAATGGAGTGACAGTCTTCAGTCTTCGCTTGGGTATAACGTATAAAGTCATTATTTTCGGTCTCAGTCTACATCAAACGCTGGCTGATTGTAGTTTGCGTACGTGTTGTCTAAATATTTACGAGATTTTTATTAGTTTCTTTCGTTTATTATGTGGATTATTTGTGATCACGAGATTATTATAATGGAAAAAGTTAAGTCAATCTTTTTAGCGAAGTTATATGCGTGAAATATATGCCTTCGTAATCGCGCTCTCACACAAAAAGAATTGGAAGATATAGTCGAAAACCTATCTGATGTATAGGAGGCACAAGTAATGTACATGTACTGCTCTAAACGCAAGTCTTTAATCAATACAGCCATAAAAGAAGCAATATTCAGGGATCGGTTTTTACTACTTTTGTCTAAGTTATATTTCAATGGACCCAAAAAAACCAAATGATACATCAAAAGTATACTCGTATTATATCGAAGAAGTTAAACTAACAGTACCTTTCAGTCGACAGATATATTTATGACTAAATTCAAAGGAGATCTTCTCTAAAACAGTACCTCCCCTTGAAACCGGTAAAAAGAAAAATAAAGTTATGAACCAGGTACAAACATCTACAGCAGAAAAGAAACAGAATCAACAAAAGGCACACTTGGTCAGCGAGTTCTACTAAAATTAGCTGAAATAATAACAAACACTGAACCAGGTGCGACTCCAATACAGGATACGTGTATGATATAAACATCTAAAGCGAAAAAGAAACAGAACCAACAAAAGGCACTAAAATTGGCTGAAATAGAATAGTAAAAAAAATCTCCCACGCGCTGGAAAGTAAATCCTACCTCTCAGCAGCCTTTCTAGACGTCAGTCAAGCCTTCGATAAGGTTGGCATGAAGGCCAACTTTATAAGATAAAGAAACAATTGCCATATCCTTTCTTTCCTACTTATCAGATAAATACTTCCTGGTTAAGCAGCACGATGAATACACTCAGCTCTACCCTATCAAAGCAGGTGTTCCACAAGGAAGCGTACTAGGACCTACTTTATTCCTGATGTTCACTGCATACCTCCCATCCAGCAGTAACACGGAAGTTAGTAGTTTTGCAGATGACACCGCAATACTGGCGATGGACTCTAGTCCCACAAAAGCATCAGAAAATTTACAAAGAAAGCCTAAATAAAATAGAAACTTGGCTAAAAAAATAGAGAATTAGAGTAAATGAGACCAAGTCAACACATGTAACCTTCACAATAAAACGAAGTGAATGCCCTCCAGTCAATGGCAAGCAATTAAGTAGAGCAAAAGCCACAAAATACTTAGGTATTTATCTCCACAAACGACTAACCTGGCAGAAGCACATCCTTAACAAAAGAAGGCAACTGGGCATTAAATTTGGACATATGTACTGGTTGATTGGTCGAAATTAACATTGGATAACAAACTGCTTATATACAAGACGATCCTCAAGCCCATATGAACATATGGTATCCAGCAATGGGGCACCGCTAGCAATTCTAATCTTGTAATCCTCCAACGCTTCCAGAATAAAATGTTAAGGTGTATAGTAAATGCTCCATGGTATGTTACATCCTCCTCTATACAAAAATATGGTACAAAAATATGGTTACAGTGTCAAATATGGTGAATGGATAAAAGTTCATCCCAATGTACTCGCGAATCGGTTATTTGATAACAATAATGAAGTGCTTAGGCTGAAATGTTTTAAACCAAATGATCTACCAAACAGAATTAATTTAACCAAAAACCAACTAGATTTTAAATTCTACCTTAATTATGTGACATGAAGTTGTGTCTTTACTATTACTTAGTAATATATTACGTATTACTAAGTAATAGTAATTACTTAGTAATATTACTTTTAACTTACATACTTTTTAATTAAACTATTCATAATAAATTAGTAACATTTACAGTTGCTACATAAAGAAAAGGAACTGGAAGAGACTCCTACACGCTATGTCAACAAACACATTACTTATTATTCTTTATTTTTTGATAGATTGTAATATTAATTGAGTTAATAAAAAAAATTCAAACAATTCTCCGGTGAAAAAAACATTCAATTCAATAATCAATGATTCCAAAAGGATTAGGCTACTTGCCATGCCACGAAATTTCCTTATCTTTCTCAGTCACCTAATCTAATAGGTCTTAATACTTACATTAGATGGAGTATCCTGAAACAAGTTTTTATGGAAAACCTACCGGCAACTATTATTGAACTCAGTAAAAAAATGTGAATGTATTTCAGAGGAATATAGCTGAATAGTTTTACACTCTTGTTATCCATAAGAGTACTATCTGGATAGCAATGGCTAGTACACTGGATAATGAGAAAAGTGGAAGATTAAAAAACGGTATTAACATGGAATATGACAAGTAAATCGGAAGACTTAGAATTTGCCTTAGAAGCAACAAAGAGTATTTACATGAAAACAACAAATACAGTAAGAATGTTAAAATATATAGTCAGAACCATTTGAAACAATCCAAGGAGTTAGACAATGGGGAAGTCTCAGCCCAGTACTATTCATAAATGTAATAGATGAGATAGTGAAAGAATGTAAGACAACAATCAAGAAATACTGCATCGGTTGGAACAGAATGCAAATGATAAATGCTGAGATGTGTATATTTGCAGACGAAATAGTATTAATTGCAGAACCGGCAGAAAAACTGAAATATAACTTAGAGAAATGGAACCTAGAAGCAAGCAAATACAACTTAAACGTAAACAAAGGAGAATACTCAGATAATGAAAATATCAAGGAAACAAGGGACGGAAGATCAAATAGAAGTAATGATAGAGCAACAAAAAATAATACAGACAAATTCATACAAATACTTAGGAACAGTAATCAACAACAAAGGAGACATCGAGGATGATCTTAACAACAGAATGGAAAACACAGGAAAACTATTCCAAGCACTAAATAGAGGATTCCTTAATAACAAAGAAATATCAACAAAGACCAAGATGACAATATACAAAACAATATATAGACCTACAGTGACATATGGAGCAGAAAATTGGATATTAAACAAAAGACATCAGAGCAGAATTCAGGCAGCAGAGATGAAATACCTCAGAAGAACGATAGGAGTAAAAACAACTGATAGAATCAGAAACGAAGAAATAAGAGAAAGACTCAAAATCAAACCGATACTCGAGTCAATCAAAGAGAAAAAATTGGCATGGTTCGGACATCTAACCCGGATGGACAATAATAGACAAGTAAAAAGAGTGTGGGACGTCAAACCAATAGGGAAGAACAGAAGAGGAAGACTCATTAAAGAATGGAACAGTGACATCTCGCAGATACTGCAGAGTAAGGGTAAGACTTGGCAGGAAGCAACACAGATGGCATCCAATAGGAAGGAATGGAGAAAGTTCGTTAAGAGCTAGGACACCTCAGAAGACTGCCAAATATTGTAATTTAATGAATTGTATTTTAAACGGCTCAACACCGAAAGGTACAAATGGGTCTACTGATTAAGTAAGTAAGTAAGTAAGAATTTGCCGATGGTGTATGCTTTCTGAGAGGAAATAAACGTCAGATGGAGAACACATTAAAAAGCTATTAGACATAGCTAAGAAAGTAGGATTAAACCTAAACACAAATAAAACGGAAATACTTAAAATTAAAGAAGACAATTACACAATTAAGTTGGATGAGGTCAGAGAAGTAGAAAAATACATATACCTAGGGGATTTAGTTATACAGAAAGATGGTGAAACAAAAGCAGACGTGCAAAAGACCGGAAAGTGCGTAGATAGCAAATAGCGACTAAGGAAGTGCGTTGGTCTAGCCAATCAACCACTAGAAGCCCTACCTAGCTAAAAAAGTGCGTAATGTGCCCTTTGCTTCGCTTAGTAGCCACAGTTCATAGAGAGAGAGAGAGTTCGCACATATTTTTTTTAATGTAGAAAAAATTGACACTATTTGAATTTGTGTTATTTAACTTTTTCATATTTAATAAAGCTTCAGTTTTCAATGTATGTAGTTTGTTTTTGCCCATGCCCATACCATACTATATGTACAACATAAAATTGTTACCTTTATCACGGATGCATCAAAAAAATTAAACAAAAAATACTAAGAGTTCCAAGTTATCACAAAAAAAGTTATCCATTTTACCATTTCACTTATTCATTATTAGAAGAGAATGAACAGTCATTGATTTTTATAAAATGTGCACCTTACTCTCCGAATTATTTTTACGATAATAAGTCTCGAATAACAAAGCAACAATTCTAGTTTTATCGTGATTTATCGTTTAACCGATATCACCCATTAAAACACAAATAAAAACATTTCCTATTTGTAAATAAAATTCTTATCAGTGTCGTAGAAGTAGAGAGGGTTAAAAACATAAATATGAATTATATTCAAAACACTGGCAAGCAAAAATTGAGGTCACTATATAATTATCAATTTTTTGAAACGTCTGTCTCAAGGTTATATTTTCGAATTTTATACCAATATATTTTGTATTAGTAAAAAAAAAAATATATACCAAGAGGGTTAAAAAAACCATAACTAAAGAGTTACCCATCTTCTATCAGTCGAGAAACATACTTTTAGTAATATTGGAAATCATATTTACATCAATACCACGCCATTAATATAATAGTAACTTATTGCGGACAACTTCAGACCAATTTATCTGACAATAATTCTTGCTATATGAAATTTGATTATTCCGCAAAAATACCAAAATTTCTCATACACATCTACAAAGACGTACTGGTTATGTGACGTGATGAGCTTGATATTATCCAGAGTGTCCCGCAGGAGGGGTCGGTGACAAATACCTCCAGACGATTTATAGAACTCTTTCCGTGTTAAATACCGAGAACTTGCACAAACGTTTAAATTAGCTAATCCAAATACTGTTGGAGAAACAGTAGCAAGCTCTGGAATTCTAAACGAGGTATCAACAACTATCACTCTCTAGAACAGTTCCTAAACGACCGTGCTAAAAATGTTAAAACTTGGATATTTGCAAGGTAATAAAGTTACCACTTCGGCAAGATTATTAACAAAAAGTCACCGAACAAAAAAATTAAGATTTTTAGGGGGTAGAATCTGAATGATTTGTGCTCCAATTGAAAGTCTCTATTTGCAAGTTAGAGAAAACAGTCCCACAGTGGAAAAAAAATCGCCGAAAATACTAAGCAACACTGGAATCACTCATACTACTGTGAATGAAACTTTTACCAAATTGGATACGAACTCTGTAGAAAGTACATTATCACTACAGCAAGTGGCGAAACGATGGTGTTCTTTAAGGAATTTTAATCCAGATCAAGATCTGTGGTAGAATAATGTCACATAAAGTATGTACTTGTGTCGGACATAATGGTTCCAGTTATATTAGGTATAGATTTAATGGGCCACCATAAAATTATTTTGGTTATTGACACGAGATATATGAAGATTGGGAAGAAAGAATTTATTCTTAAAATGCACAAAGAAGAAAACAGTTCCAGTAGACAAATTCTGATCCAAGACTCTTATACTTCCGCTCGTGGAGAAGTAATTACGTAGATAGCATTGGAAAACCATTTGGGCACTCTTGGGCAGTATAATTTTGGCTTTTAGAGTGTTTCTTAATCTCAGCTGAGACACCTACCATTCTGACTAAGCTTTTAAACTGTCGATTTTAAACAAACGTTGAAAAATTCAGCAATTTTGGACCATTGAGAAGAAATTAAATTTGTAATAAATACTGTTGCAAACTCAGGGACTCCGACTGAAAAGCAAATTGAGGCATCTCTTAGTTCTGAGAGAAACGGAGTTACTTGTGCGATTTGAAGGCATCTTCTGTAGCAGCAAACAATAGCAGATGTTATATTTAAGCATTAATCTGTTCTAGCAGATTAACATTAAGATTTATGAGCGCTGACAATAATTAATGTCCGGACTGATTTTTTAAAGAGCACCTGTATAGCGCGAAGAATGACATGGGCATGGTTTAGAGATATTTCTGTATATCCCTTAATCCTGGGTAAAAAGCAGCTGCAACAAACGATCTAGTTATAAAGGTCAAATAAAAAAGATGAAAAAATTGCTCGCGCCGAAAAAATGTTGGATAAAAAATTGAGAAAACAACAAATTTAAAGTTTTTTTTTAAACACGGTATTATCGTGACTATCCCGTGTGAGTTTTGATTGGTACAAACGTTATAATGAGAGGAGGGAGGATGTCGAAGATGATGAGTGCTCCGGGGGTCTGTGACATCAAAAAGTGATCGAAAGTGTTCGAAAAGACCGTCGATTAAGTATCAAAGACATTTCTGAACATGTGGATATTAATAAAGAAACTGTGAATCAAATTTTGCATGAGGAAAGTGTGTGCTAAGCTTGTGCCCAGATTCCTAACAGAGGATTCATCGTAAAGACTTCTTGTCAAGGGTCATAACTTGTGACAAAACATGTAATTTTCATTATGACTCTGAAACCTTTCATGCCGTGGAAGAGTTCAAACTCTCCGAGAGTCAAAAGACCGAAGAAGACTCCAAGAAAAAATTCACAAAAAGAGGCTCAAAATGGGGACAGAGAAATCCTGGACTATCCATCATAAAAACGCGCCGGTTTACAACTCACACGCTGTTAAGATCTATTTGACCAAAAACCAGATCAGTCATGGAACACCCTCCCTATTCCTCAGATTTAGTACACTGCGACTTTCAACTGTTCCCAAAAATCCATTCCTACTTGAAAAAATCCACCACGAGTCATTAGAGGACACAAAAATCGGCGCAGCTACTTTACAGCTTATAGGAAGATGACCTGCAGCACTGCTTCGCAAAGTGGAAGGTTAGCATGGAGATAATTCTATGATTTCTTCGATCCTCCTTTTTTAATTGTTATAAGCTCATTCTTGTATCTGCACTTTTTTCTAATTGCTTAAAAAAATCACAAAAAATTAAAAAAAAATTAAAACAAGATCCAATTTACTTTTCGATATGTCACAGAAAAAGTCCATTAGGAATCTTAAAAATCTAACAAAACTTTTGAAGGCGAATCCATCTCATATACAGGGTGGTCCTTAAGTAATTGTACAAAAAGAAACAGTAGATTCTACACTTTTAAAATTTAATATTTTGCTATAACTTTCATGTTTGTGAACATTTATGTATAAAAATTTACATACAACTGGGTACTTTTAAATACGAGGAATTATAATTTGATGTATACTTTAATGAAGCTGACAGAGGGTGCCAAATATGTAGCATAAATTTGTACTTAACTTTTTTGCTCTTCAAGTTACTGATATTTGTCATAAAAAATATTAAAGATACATTATTTTAACAAAAAACGTATACCTGTTAATAACTTCGAAACTCAACAGTTTTCGAGATAATTGCATTTTATAAATAAGCTGCATAATTCTAATTTAACACAATTACTCCAGGCAACGAAGGAAAAAACTCACAAAAACACTAATACTTCTGAATTTTGGTATAAAATACCTTTAACTAAAATTAATAGTTAACGAAATATTAAATAAAATAAATATATCAGCATGCTAATTAATAGGATTTGACAAAATAATAGGATAATAGGATTTTACATAAAACATTTTACGTTTTATATTAAATTAAAGTCATAATAAAAACATTGTATTTACAAACCAAATTAAGAAATAGTTAAACTAAATAACATTAAACTTTTTGTCAAAGTAAGTGTTATGATATGTCTTATGTAAGATATGTCCACCATTTCCTTTAATTCATTTGTCAATATATTCCATAAAAGATCGTCTCATATTAAATAAATTGAATAAATAAATAAAAAGGTTGAATGCTCGAATAAATGAACTTTGATCAGATAAAAGGCATATATCGAGCACAGTTTAATTAAATCTTGCCCAAGTACTTTCGATCCCTAGATCATCTTCAGGGGCATCTGAAATAAGCTAAGAAACGTTTTTTTTAACCAAAGAAATTGATTAACTTCGATAAAAACTCGAAGTTTATGGTTGATAAAGAGTTTTTATGTGATTAACGTTTATAGACTTACTTCGTCAATTGTGGCCTATCCGACAAGAACAAAATGTCATAAACATATAAATGTACATCGCACTACACTACAAAAGGACAAACAAACACTTTAAAATTACTTAAGAAAGGCTACATTACTTGCAGAAGCCGGAGACAGAATGGCTCCCGATCTAACGGAAATGTTGGGGTGACAAATGACTGCTCATCCAAGCTGTTGTTGCTCATCCAAGATTCTTATAGACTCGTTGTTTTAATGCGCCCCATACACCAAAATCAAGCGAATTAAATTCTGGGCTACGTGGTGGCTATACTATATAATGGATGAATATTCTTTTGGATACATATTCAAATCTTATGGTATATTACGGAACTACATCTTATTTGTTGCAGGGGTTGATTGAGCTATTAAACCGTGATGTATCTCGTTTATTGGTTACTTATATACACACACGGAATAAAGTATCGATGCCATTACTTATTTATATGATTACGTTACAGCTTACGAGTAACTATAATTACATCTTGAACAAATGGACTATTATGATTTACTAACGAACTAATATTATGCTGAACTGAATTGCCTGTGTGTTTACTATATTTATAACATATCAGTTATTAGGCCAACGATGATGTTATTGTAAAAATGCTGAGTCTTAAGGTTAGATTTATAGCAAAAGTATTACGAAATAAGACACATAATATGTGATATTTAATACCTATGCTCTAGTTTCTAATTGTCCTAATAAAAATGGATAAACAATTTACGCAATTAAGAATAAGTATTCTTTTCAGATTTTTTATGAATTAAATAATTATATTAATATCTCACCACATTGCCAAGGAATATGACTACCACGACCTATCCAACGTTTAGGAAAGTTGTATTTAAGTATGTTCTCATTGCCCTCTCTCTAGAATGTGGGGTGTACCATCTTACATAAACCACATATTTTGGGTTCTCAGCATTTTACAATAAAGAAAAAGTAATAAAACGCCAGTATAGAAACTTATAGAAGGGAAAAAGGAAATTGTAATCATGATGACGGCCAACGTCTGAATACTGATACAGAACCTAAAGAAGATAAAAGCTTCTCTTCAATAAGACATTTAGCAGCCATAACAAAGCATTTTGGG
This sequence comes from Diabrotica undecimpunctata, assembly GCF_040954645.1. Lineage (NCBI taxonomy): Eukaryota > Metazoa > Arthropoda > Insecta > Coleoptera > Chrysomelidae > Diabrotica > Diabrotica undecimpunctata. The sequence goes on from NC_092808.1 coordinate 33,317,306, forward strand.
ATGTTACATTATCATCTTTGAGTTGTTTTAATAAGAATAAACTATTAATTATGCTTATCCACAGGTATTCAGTGCTTTACCGCACAAATATCACAACTAAGAATTATTATGCAGCTGACTTATATAATGCGATTATCTCGAAAACAGTTGAATTTTGAAGTTATTAACAAGTATACCTTTTCTTTGTAAAAATAATGTACCTTTAATATTTTTTAACAAAAATAGAGCCTAGCTTAAAAAGCAAAAAAGTAAAGCGCGAATGTATGCCACACATGTGGTATATGTGGCGTCCTCTATCAGTTACATTAAAGTATGTATAAAATTATTATTTATCCTACTCAAAAGCATCCAATTGTAAATTTTTGTCCATAAATATGTACAAACGTAAAAGTTATAGCGAAAAATAAAATTTTAAATTTCCAATTTAACACCCTGTATCTTTCTTAATATCAACATTTTATTAAAGCAAGTTGGCTTAAATCGTAATATTTTAAAGTGCACAATCTACAGTTTCTGTTTGTACGATTACTTAAGGACCACTCTGTACAAGTGCAGTATGATCGGTTTATAACACGACGACTTTTGACATTCGGAAAAAAATCTTATACCTGCGTCACTGTGAATGCGGCCAACAGATGAGTTTTAATTTATGGTAAGCTTGCTAGAATTAAAAACTAAATATTGATTGACTTTTTTTTATTCATTTGAAGGAGCTTAGCAAAATATTCTAATATCTCTGAATTATTGATGAAACATTGTTTAGGATTTTACAAATTGGAACACATAAGGATGTAGTTCAAGTTCGAATACTCAGTAATAATTAAAATTGGAAATAAATTTGCGTTAATATGCATATTGGAATTAAAAAAGAAAAAGTAAAGGCAAGTGATGATGAATAATATAATTTAAAATATTAATGAGATGTGATTCTCATTTAAATTATAAAAAATTGTTAGGTGAAACAAGAGGTTTCAAATGATGTATCATATGTCATATATGATGTCATCGATGTTATATTTTTGACAGATGTCAATAAAAAAGAATTCTATGAGAATATGTGAAACTGAGTAAATAAATGTATGCTTCTTTTTTATGAGTGTTTTTCATAAAAGATACACAAAACCAAATTACACTGCCGAACATAAATTAGGATCACCTGGCAATTTTAAGTTATTTTAGAAATTTGATTTTTTTTTCGGTTTTAACATACAAGTAGTTTACGTATTGCTTGCAAAAAAGGGTTTTGTTATTCAAAGTTTATTGAAAGTAATGAAAATAAACAATTTGTACTGGACATGCTTTTTGTTAAAACAAAAGAAATCATTTACATGATCCTCGAAAAAGAAGGGGAAGAAAAAAAGTAAACATTTAATGATCATGTTGTTTGACTCTAGGTGACTATTTCACTTATCTTAAAATTTTCACATAATCTGACCAATCACAAACCAAAGACAGCTTGTGTTATCGCGAAAACACCAACTGTCTTTCAATTCTGATTGGTCTATCAGCTTCGTGTTTTCAACGACGTAACCATGAATACCGATCGCAAAGCAAAGTTTGACGTTTGCCAAAAAAATTATTGTAGCTGTATACGTCAAAATGAGTCGTTTCGGTGGTACTTCAAACGAAGTTATAAACCAAAACATTGAAGAAAATATACCGAGTAACAGAAGAAAATCTAAATCTTATATATGGAGACAATTTATGAAGTTCTGTGTGGATCGCAACTACAAATTAGATGCAGAAAATAACAACGAAAGACTAACTAAATTCCTTCCTCTTATTCTACTGAATTTTTGACCTATCACTTTGTTCATGAAATAGTCTAATAAAATACCACTCGTGATTTAATTTAGCTTATAAGTCTGTCTTTTATTTCTAAACTCAACTGAGTTTCTTCTGACTCGTGGTGTTTTCAAGCAACTCAGTTTCGTTTAGAAGTAAATCGACAGACTTATCGCGAAAATTGAATCACTAGTGGTATTACTATTGAAAATATAGTGTAAATTAGAAATCGAGTAATAGTGGAAATTAGTCTGTTTATAATATCACTTTTGTGGAAAGTAGCTTCAACTCAAAATTAAACATATTCGAAGAAATATGCATCATTCTGAATTGTTCATAAACTCACCAACAAAATTCTTCTCTTTGATTATAGTTATCCTCATTATTGCAATTTCCAAAAAGCAAAAATTATTTTTGATTGAATAATTTCATGGCCAACCTAATAAAATTTCACCTAATGTTTGTTTGGTTCAAAAAATCATGAATAACTCACAAATTTAAGCAGTTAGGGGTAAGGAATGCTTAATAAATTATAAAGAAGTTATCATAAAATAGCATATCATTACTAAAATAAAGGATGTTCCATTTAAGAAACCTCAAAAACTCAACAGACCAACCCTGTATACCAAAATTAAATATTTCGCTATGTTTATAATTTTAGACAACAGTAGACTATATTAAAAATCTTTTGAACATAAATATATTTTTTGATGTCAAATCTCTGCAATTCTACAGACAATATTAAAAAAACCTAATTATCTTTTAAACTAAAGTGGAGTGTCGATTATCCGAACTAATTGGGGGACATTGGTGTTCGGAAAATCGATTTTTTCTGACAATCAACTGTATTGATATAGTCATATATATTTTTCCACGGGTGAATGAAAGCCATATTTACTTACCTACATACGTATTTCTATATTTAATGGCAAATAGGAATTAAACAAAAAAGTGCAGTTTTTGCAACAAAACATGAAGGGTACAGGAATAAAAGGGGCTTATCGACATTTTGTTCATTTTGAGTAAATCAATATTTAAGGGATAATTTACATATGACCTCTTTATAACACACATAAACAAGTATAAAATAATATCCCCTTATTACTGAATGTCTGTTTAATATAAATTTACTTTTGTTTGTCTAATTATGTACTCGTTATAGACGATCTGTTAACATTCACGCACCATGTCAGATATCTGCAAAGGAACAAGGGGCTTATTCTTGCAATGTGTCCATTTTTGTACTTTATCTAAACGCAGAGTTGGGTTTATCTGTGGGGAAATTAATGCAAATAAGGTTTCTACTGTTTATTGACATAGCAATAGATGTTTAATTTTACAATGTTACATTAGTTTAAAAAAACTTCTTAGTGTAGTATTCGGCAGCATTCGGTGAACAGAACTTCTTTAAATCTTGTAGGTCCTTATATTTTTCTGCAGAAATTGGCAAGACATCTTCATAGGCAGATCCTGGTAGTATGAATTCAGTACCAAGTATATTCTTTATGTGTCTTTTGTTTCTTCCAGCGATAGAGGCCTGTTCCCACACTCCATTGTATGTTGAACGGAAGTAGATGTTAGTGTTTGAATTAGTAATTTTTAGTTCCTTTATCGGTCGTGATGGAAATGTTGATTTCTTGGCATATATCGTATCAAGATGGGATGTCCAACTTCGAAAAAATGAATGGTCACCATTAATTACCTCAAATGGCGTCGGTGTTTGACGAGCATCCTTAATTACCTCAATCCAATCGTCAGAAACCTCTGTCCTAGTTCCAGTATTGATAAGTCCCATATTTTTATCGCACTCTTACTGGAAATGTCATCCTTACAGATTCCAACTTTTTTCTACATGAACTAAATGATGAAGGAACTGAAACATTGTAAAATTTTTGTTTTGGCCACTGCAAGAGTCACAAAAGATACTTAGGCGTTTTGTATTTCGTCGCATAATATTGTACACGAAGTGGTGAACAAGAGAACAAACGTCATCACTACTTTTCTTCCCCTTTATTTCTGGATACATGTAGAAGATACTTTGTGATGTAGCCAGTACGTAAATATTAAATACGTAGTCAGAAAGTTGCCTTTTATAGTAGGCATCATTAGTTTGAATATTAGGTACTGGAAGATTTTTTCCGTAATCTATGCAGATATATTCTGAAAAATTTGCCTTATTTATACTGTTAATTCGAGACTGTCGTTTTCTGTCATAGAAAGTGCCTGCTTTTAGTTTATGTATTTTGTTTTCTACATGTAATTTGTGAATAATACGATCAAGGGATGCTGAGCGATTCGGATGATTTGTACCTTTTTTTTCAATTTCTAATGCATTAACTTTAATTTGATATTCATCACATACACTACAAGTATCTGTGCGTGGATAACCAAAACTTATATTAAAATCTGTGCAGAATATACTCCGGTATGTTTCATAAGATAATGTCACGTCTTTTTTGTCCTCTAGAAACATCCTGTACATTTTTTTACGTTTAATTCTTCTGGTAGATACAGTTTGGTTGAGCCGTGAAGACTATAATGGCTAGTCCATCCCTTGAATGAGTTGATGTGTCCGCGTACTTTACTTTTAATTTCGTCGTCAAGCCTGTGGTGGTTTCCATGTTTTCCCCTTTTATCACTTGGGGCGATCCCTGTTTTCTTCAGACTACTGACTAAATATTCAATTTTCTTCTTAGTTATACCATGAATCGACATAAAAGCTTTCTTACATATGGTAACCTCTGTCGCCTGAGACTCTATCATAGCGAGCACCCTATACTTGTAGACAGCGTCATAATGGCGTGCATCTTCATTCTTCGACGGTCTTTGAAATGGCAAAACTGAGATCAAACCACTCAAATAGCTATTTTCTACATCATGAGATTCAAGAATATTGAAGTTTTGCAGTATAGTTTGTCGAACTTGTTCTGGTATTTGCTCGAAACACTTCCTTTTGCACTCACATGATAGCCCCTGTTCGTGACTCGCGAGTTTTATTTTTTTTTACAAAGTCTGCCATCCGTCCGTGTGACTTTATTTTCTTAGTTTTTGGCTCTACACACACTCTCATACCATCAATACTAGTTTCATTACTCATTTTAATTCTTACGAACACTATTTTAGCTAAACAACACAGACATCAAAAACGTATAATCTCTCTACAAAGAACGCGTAAGAGTAAAGTGTGATGCAACAATGAACAGTTGCTACTGAAAGTATGGCGAATTTCTCAGGTCAGGTAAAGGGTGAGTTCTTTCGCTGAACACACATAAACAGCCCCTTCTATCGCTTTTTAGTCTGCAATGTGTCCCTTATTTACTAGTTTGTTTGTATTGCAGTCAGCACCTTTTATTCCTGTATGAGATTGTAATTTTATGAAATATAAGCAGAATGAGCCCCGTTTATCAACTTTTAAAAGCATTGGATGATTCACCATAAAATTTGAAACAACTTAGCATAATAAGTTGTAAAAGTCAAAAACTGTCGAAGAGCCCCTTTTATTCCTGTACCCTTCAAATATTCTAGGTACAATATTGATGAAAATTGAAGATTTTTTAAGCTTTAATTACCAACACTTTTTTTAAATATCGTAAGTTGTAAACTGAGATATGTTATAGACTTTTATAATGACCTTATTTTCAATATTCTTTAAGATTTCCAGTTTTTGACCTAATATTATATGTACATAGTAAATTAAGTACATAAAAATGTTATCTGTATCTCAATGTCATAAGTTTTTAACAGGTAATAAAGTTGTATAATTTTGCACTATTTATATATATATTTCAAGAAATCCATAAATTATGTATGTAATTAACTTTATAGACTGACCAAGCTATAATAAATTTTGTCAAATTTTTAAGTCCCTATAAATTAAAAATCTCATAATTACTGGTAACTAGTGACTAGCTATATAGCAAAACTGCTATAATGCTAAATAATATAATTTAATCTAAACTGCTATCATCGAGCCAATCTCTGTAATATGGGAATACCTTGGTTTTGGTTAGAGTAGGAACTTTTTTCACATGGGGGAGATGATGGAGTGAAAGGTGAGAGAATAGCTAGAAATTGAAAGGGAAAAAATCAGATGGTAAAAACAATAATAACATATTATTCTGAAGTTATTTTTTTGTGACATGTTAAAGAAATTACTATTTTAATTGGGAATAAGCCACAATTTAAGTTTAAAATAGGTTTATTGACATTTCAATTTCCACTTCAGAAATCATTCTCAAAATACAAAAAAAATAAATTAAACAAATTTTGTTTTTTGTTACTTGGTGAAAAATTCTTCTAATAATTTAATTTTATCTGACTCTTTCATACTGACAATTCAGATATATATTATTCTTCTTCTTCAGTGCCTTATCCGGTACGGATGTTGGCGATCATCAAGGCTATCATGGTTTTGTTGACTGCTCTGCGAAACAGCTCCGCTGAGGTCATCCCAAACTATTGTCGGAGATTTTTCAACCACGAGATACGACGGCGTCCCGGTCCTCTTCTGCCAAATACTTTACCCTGCATAACAAGTTGAAGAATTCGATATTTTTCTTCGTTCCGCATCACGTGGCCGAGGTACTCAAGCTTGCGTTGTTTAATTAAATTAAGCACTTCTTTTTCTTTTGTCATGCGCTGTAGGACCTCAACGTTGGTGACATGGTCCACATAAGATATTATACATGTTAAAAATAGACGACTTTAAAATGATATTGCCAATATTGCTGAGTTGAGTTCCTGGGACAACTTTATTGTAAGATAGTCAATGTGATTTGCCTTTAAAAAGACAACCACATGCAATGATGACTCTCCCGTTAGTGATTCCATAGTAAATTATGAGGAAAAAACCAAGAAAAAACCGAATAATACTATCCCGACATGGTAATATTTGGTCTTACATTTAGTTTACTCTGAATAAACAGCAAACTCTGATTTTATATGTATGTTATTCAAAAACATAAATGATGTATCCTCGATATGTTACTGACTTACTAATAGTGGTATTATCCTTTTGTTAACTTCCTTTTTTAGTATGGGTAACCAGATCCTACTGCATTCTGCCAAGGAATTTGTGACACAATTGGTCTCATTGAGCATAATTAGAGCCACTTCTTTGATTTTTATCTTTTTACCATCTGTTTCTTTTAGGGCTATACTTTCAGTATAGCCAGAATCATTCTATTGAACCCTATGTTCATTTTCCCATGCATGTTCCATTTGGTCAATTATTAAAAATGTCTTATTTATAAACAATGAAAGATAATCATTTTTTAATAAAACAGATGTTAACAAATATTTCTCCCCCAAGAAAGAATTTTTGTTAGAATAAATAATTTTGGCTCTAGCATATAAGGATTTAATGATTCCTTTTTTAATATTGATGTTGTGATTTGATTTGTACTTAAGATATCTGTTGATGTGTGTTGGTTTTCTATACACCTGAGTCTCATATCCAGTACCTATCATTCTTAGAGATTTAAACACCCAGGAAAGGTAGTGTGTTATTATATTCCTTTTCCATGGTAAATGTTATTGTCTCTTCTTTATTGTTTATATCATTCAAGAATGTGTCAACTCTGATCCACGAGGCCATATTGAGAATACATCATCTACATATCTCCACCATACTGTGGGTTTTAAATTTTGTTTAGAAATATTGTTTGTTTCAAAATCTTCCATAGGTATATCAGCTAATAATGGAGATAAACTAGAGCCCATTGCTAGACCAAAATTTTGTTTATAGAATAATAACAACTAAATGTTTATGACTAAAAGATACAGAGTGGGACAGAGTATCCAATGGTACCAATTGTATATGAAAGACACATAAAGCTGCAGAGGAAAATGAAACAGGCACAATTGTCTCCCTATCACTTAACACTCTCAATATAAGAGTCTATATCTCTAGGAGGGCAAAAGTAAGTAAGATATATTGCTGCTTTTCAAATATCACCCTCCAGATAATAAAAAAATGTAGCTCTTTATTTAAAAACAAAATATGATATAATGATATATGAGACTCTATGTGTCTACAAGAATGATCATAAAAACAGAATAGGAAATAAATCAAGTATTGAAATAACATTTAAAATATCCACTATTTTAGAACTAGTTTAATTGAGGCTAAACATAATTATCAATAAGAAAACAAAGGATTGTATTTACTATATGACTGCAAAATCTTTATTTGTGTGAAACCTCAAGGCCACTGAATGTTAGACTAAATCAACAGGAATGTTACACTAAAAGGTGATAAATTGATAGAACTTGGATAGACAAATGCGTGCAAACAATGGATATAGAATGTAATGGACAGATTTATCAACAGTTTTGAAACAACATGTAATAGAACTTGTATATTAAAGAAGCTGCACTATAGTTTGCAACATTTTCAGTAAAATATTATAGTGGGATGTGTTACATATATTAAAATAAGAAATTTAATAAAAATATTAACACATACACAATTACATATTATCAGGACTCTTTTTAGTTTTTTTTTTGAAAATTTTATGTAATGATATAAACTATCCTCAAATAAAGTCATCCTAGAATATCATCTAAAAAATACATACTCACAAAACCATTTAAAATTTAAAGCATATAATATATTTAAAATTCATATTGACATTTCTAAAATATCAGTAAAAGAGAGGATTAAATTATTCCCAGAATTGCTTCGTTTTATTTCAAATTATTGATCCATCATAAGAATTATTCAATTAAATAATTTTATTTAGAAGGTAGCTCATAAAAACTGAAAAATGCTATAGGAAAAATGTATTAATCTTAATAATGTCATCATTATGACCTACAATTATTAATAAAGAACAAAAGAAAACCTAGCTCTAATTTTCTATTATGTCTTGGCATTTTATATTTATCATAACCATTAGTGCTGCCAGGATTATTTTCAGGGGGTGCATCTCATCTACACATACTAACCAATATAAAATATAGAACTATACAAGTATAGCTATGTACCTACTTTCTGTCCAGGGGGTGCAGATGAACCACTTGCACTTTGATGCCAGCACCCATGACCATAACTACTTAAAGATTCAACTCAAATACTCACTCTTCATCTGTATGCCCTCATTCATGTATACACTCTCTTTAGTTAATTGATAAAGGTGGTAACCCTTGATGAGATGACTGAATACATTAATACTCAAGGCTTGAGCAAAAATATGAATTTGCTGAATTTTGTAAAACATATTTCCTATTACACATTCAGTTATTTTATGTGTGAAACTGTGAAAGTGAAAAACCACTAAGTAATTTATAAAATCTCAAGAACTTCCTAACCACATGGTGTTACAGATGGTAACAAGTATTTTGTGGAATAACTGCGGACTAGTAAGGAGATTACATTTTTTATATTTGATCACCAACTAGGATCCATCTCTAAGGATTGGATAAGAAGAAAAACATCAAGTATTGTATATTATGTGTTAATAATAAAAACTGTTTAATTAAGAAAAAATAAGTTCATTAAAAAGATATGTTTGAAAACAAACTGATTAAGATAATAATATTTTGAAATGAAATAGTATGACAGGACAGAGTTTACAGTTATAAAATATATTATATATATAGCTTAAAAATTCTATGTTTAAAGAAATACACAAAGAATTGTATCTTTAGGTATTGAATTAAGCAAATATTATTGCGCAGATACAATTGTTTTTATTTGTAAATGTAAACTATGTAGGTGGTATTTTAGGAAACAAATCAACCTCATTAGATATGAAAAATACTGTAAAAATTATATATTAATACTTTGACCTCTACTCACCACTGAACGTGAAGTTCCACAGCTCAGGATAGCAGTCCAATCTGGATTTAAAGAAGATTGTCCTGAAATTCGTTAAAAAAATATATGTATAAGCATGTGATAGATTTCAGCAACTTGACTATCTCCTGCCATCAATTTAATCAATAATAAATGTAATAATCAAACCAGCCAAATCTTTTAAGTTTTAATCCGAAGTAAGTATTGTGAAATGATGTACGCGGAAGAAGTTAAAAGCAATTTAATAAATAGTGACATTTCTACTGACAATGAATTTGTGCCCACTTTTTCTACGCAAATAATGGAAATTTCAATAGCCCAAAATGACATTGCCAAAACAACTTACCAGTCTATAACCTAATCATACGCCCATACTTGATGTTATTTGCCTTAGACTCAAAAAGATTTATGTTTTGCTGAGAAATTTTCCCAAAAATACACAATAAAATATTTATATGTTCACGTTCACCTACACGGTACTTCGCATTCACTTAAGAAACGTCAAGGCAATACAGTGTTGCCAATAAAATCACTTATGAAACGTGTGATTGGTGTCATCATTCATTCTATTTATGAACGTTTCTTGTCCAGTAATTTTAATTGGTAACATTAGATATTTGATTTAAGTTAAATTTTAAACTTCTTAAAATTCAATATATCAATAATAACTTGTAGTATAGGCTTATTGCAGTTTATATTCATTATCTTTAATACAAGTGCAGTGTTGTCAGTTTATCATGCCACCATATTATGAAATCAAGGAATAATCTAACGACATTATATCTTGATTACAATTTGATTTTAAATTGTTTTGTTGAGACGTTTTAGATTTATAACTTAATATGAAATTATTTCTATTTTTATGAATAAACGGTGCAAAACTAAAACTTTTTAATATAATCAGACAGTATTAACGTATAAATTAAAAGATCAAAGATCAGATCTTAATTTAAAGTTTGTGTATTTCATAAAATTATAGAAAGTTATTTTAAATGAGTTAAATCCATAGTGTTTGCTTTTAAAATTATTATTTCTTCTAATTATTATTTTATTCTATTATGTTTACCGTACTGCATCTCACACTGTCATTTGTCATTAACAGAACATTCAATAATAAATAAATGAACATAAGCTGTTGTCAACTGTCATATTGTCAGATGTTGATTATTAAATGTTTACAAAAATTTTTAGTAAATTTGTGAAAAATGCGAAATTATTTTTCCAAAGTTATTAAATTACAAAAATAGATTATTTACAAAGTGTGTATATTTGTAGGTAACATAATGGATATACAAGTAAGTTTTATAAGACCCAGGAGTTCTTTGTTTAATTAATTCCTTTTCAGAAAATTATTTATGCTGTATTTAGAGGTGTATTCGACAGTTTTACTGGAATGTATGCACTTATTTATCTAGATAAAGAAATAAATGAACGTAAAATAACCAGACAGTCTCCAACGAGACTAAACTCTGTTAGGCAAAAACCTATAGACCCTAAAGAAGGGACACCATTAAGGCAACTAAAGAGACATGAGTAAGCAATTTAAATATTAAGTACCTGTTAGCTTTATCTATTCTAATAATTTTTAGAGAATCAAAAGTCATAAAGAGGATCATGCAATGTGGAACACTTAATGGAGGAATATTTCTAATAAGTCTTCTTTTATTTGAATATGTATTTCTACCAAGTATAAATCAATTATTGGTAACAGTATTTGGAAGGGAATCATTTATGGGTAAATTAATATGGTCGTGGATAGAACCTTTAGTATCCATTGTATTTAAAACTGTATGGGTTATACCTTTGTTTTTGTTAAGCAAAGTGGTCAATGCCTTATGGTTTCAGGTAAGTTAATAATTTATTTTGCCAAATATGCATACATAAACATTGTATTCAGTACATAATCGAATATAAAAATTGAGTACATAATTTTATGGAAACTCAGTAGATGTAGTTAGTTATATAATGAGCTCATCCAGCACATAAAAAATTATTTTCAATTGAGTTTGAAAGCTTTTATTTGTAGCTTGTATGATGTTGGTGCACATATAAAGTCCAAATTTGTATACAATGATGGCTTTTTTTTGTTTTTTCATATTCATTAACTTACACACTACTTTAGTGCATATCATCCATTTTTGCAAGTTTATATAGAAAATTTGAACATACTATCACATTTTAATTTAATTAATAAATTGTGAAATTTAAGAATGGTCAGTTTTTTTTATTTATAATAATAATTAGTCTGGATTAGTCATGTCAAAACTTAATCATCTGTTGTATATGGATGATTTGAATTAATGACTTCTACTCGAAACGACCTAGCTTAGGTGCTAAGAACTGTAGAAACTTGCTCTAATAATATTATTATGCACTTTGGATTGGACAATTACTATGTTTTAAAATATAATCAGAGGAAAAGTTCACCTCAGAAGATTCAATATGCAAAATGGTCAAAACATTGAAGCCATAAGAAAAATAGAAAGCCGTACAAAAAATTTTGGCTTGGACAAAAGTGAGTTTAGTAGGTAATCAATTAAATGATGATGTGTCTTCCCTTCTGTGTACAGAAATTATATTATTTAAGTTTCAAAAGTATTAGGAACAGTAAAATAATAAAATTTAAATTCACTAAGGTGGGTATACTTATAATCATTACAATTATTGAATTGAGCTTGTAACTCTTCTACAGTGTCAACAGCAGTGTTATCAGTACCTGGATTATTTTTCTTTTTCCAATTATGATTTAAATTTTAGCAGGAATCTTCTTTATGTGCCGTCTTCTACCGAAGGTTGGCAACCATCAAACGATAGGTTTCTCTGTTTTGTGCCACATGTATTATGTTCGCAGCTTCTGGTATTTGAAACCATTCTCTCAAGTTTCTCAGCCAGGATTTCTTCTTTCTGCCCAAACCTCTTCTACCTTCAATCTTGCCTTCTACGATAAGCTGTAGCAGACTGTACTTATCATTATGGAATACATGGCCCAGGTACGACGCTTTCCACCTTTTAACAGTTGTTAACAATTCCACCTCTTTACCCATTCGTCTTAATACCTCTGTGTTGGTCACTCTGTCTGTCCAAAGTATTCTCAGTATGCGTCAATACAACCACATTGTTAGAGCCGCTAACTTCTTTATTGTTGTTGCTGTTAACGTCCACCCTTCAACTCCGTAAAGTAGCGTAGAGAGTAAGTAGTATTTCGTGGCGCGCCATCTTAGGTTAACGCTTAAGTGGCGGTCGCTTAAGAGCTTTCTCATTTTGATGAAATATTCTAGCTCAGGTTTTTAGATTTAGTTTTAGAGCTTGACATAGCTGGGACAGAAAGCTTTGCATAACCTTGGCACAAACAGTGGTGGTTTGTTTAAATTAGAAATTGGAAAAATTCTAGTGTCTGTATCAGAATCGAATTTAGACTGTTTGCCTTGGTAAGGCAGTACCTACTGCTGAGCTATTGCCGCCACTAAAAGGAAAGGATTTTCGTCTTAGAAAAAAATTAATTTCACAGAATCTATTAACAGATTTAAAATAGTTTATTTATATGATTTAGAATAGACATATGCTTTATTGTTACTGAAAATTGTACAATTTTATGGACAAAGCTTACAAAAAGTAAAAAAAATAAAAATAATTAAAATTTACTAAAATTACATAAATTGTCAAGATCACAGAATCACAAAATAAAAGATAATAAAATACACAATCAATTGCAAAATTTAACTAAATAGCAAATTGCATAATCAAATATTACAAACTAGTTTACGAATAAGTTTAAGTAAGATTTCTTATTTTCGTTTTTTCTTCAATTTGTGTTTTGTGAGATAAAATGTGTTTTTTCAAATATTCGAAGCTTCTAGGTGCAATTAATACAATTAAATAGTAAGTACACGTCAAAATTTCCGTAATATGTCAAATTATTTTTTTGAAATTATATGTCGTCATTTGACGACAACGCGACTCAACGACTTAAGTAATAAACATTTTCGCGGTTATTTTTAGATCTAAAAATGAATCAAATAAAAAGATTTAGGCCTCTTTCCGGTCATCTAAAGAAACTTTAGATTTAGTTCATTTTAGGGCCTATATTGCAGAAGCTTTAATTTCATGTAGCATAGGAGCTAGAAAAAGAGGGCGCCCGTCAAATGGAACTAAATCAGAACCGTTGAACAAGAAAAAAAACCAGGAAAACGGGCCTATTGATGATGTAAGGTTTGACACGAGAGCGCATTTTCCACTACATGAAGAAACGAAATATTTAACACGATGTAAACTCCCAGAATGTAAAGGCTTTTTGTCAAAAATGTAAAGTACATCTATGTTTGACAAAAAATAAAAATTGTTTTTTACAATTTCATAAACCCGTAGTTTTGTTTAATATATTATAATCATTAAATCATGTTTTTTTTTAAGTAAATAAATGTATTTTCATCCTAACGTTTAGCTGTAAAAGTATATATAATACTTCATTAGTTTGTAACCAGTTAGTCACAATGTCGTCAATTGACGACATCAAAAACGGGCCCTGTTTTAATAAAAAAATGCTAATATTCCTACCAAAAGACATTGAGAATACCATTAGTGGGTAGGAATTATTAACAAAATATTTTTCATTACACTAAAAAAAAAAGCGTGACCGAAAGGGTTAGTATGTTTAGGATCTTTCTTTGTAAGTGGTTATATTATATTTTACCTCTCAAGCATAACAGTTAGAAAGTTTCTGTCATATTGATCTAAACTCGGTATATTATAATTCAAACGTGTAGTTTCAAGTGACCATCATGCCTAGACTTGGATATTGATAAATTAATTGCAAATGTGCATAAATACTTTACCATGGTAAGAGACAATGGTGGACCTTAAAGTCATTATGTATAAATCAACGCGTTTGTGACGTACTCGGGAGAAGTGAAAGTAAGCTAAAAACTGTAATGAAGACTGTCAGAGATTCTCAAGAAGATTTTACTGTGACTGAGTATCACGAAGACAAGAAAACAACTCGTAAACATTCTAGGAGCATTGACTTAACTGATGGAGTAAAAATTTGAAATTCGCAATATTTTGTATCAGGTGCGTGAAAACAATCAACATGTCAGTTTAGATACTTTACTGGCCAAAATAAGAGAAAAATAAATTTCTGAAATTAAGAGGACTAGCCTTTGAAAAGTTTTGAGAGATTTAGGATGTAAATTCAAAAAAGAAAATAATAGGTTACTTTTATGCGAAAGGAGTAGTGTGGTTCACAAAAGAATTAAATTTTTGAGAGAATATACTAGACTTAAATATGAAAATGCAACATTCATATACTTAGATGATACGAGGATATTTGCAAAGGGTGGAATTAAAAGAATTTGGCAAGACAACAGCATAAAATCAATAAAACACAGATAGCGAAGGCAAAAGACACATCATTCTTCATGCAGGAGGGAAAGAAGGCTTTATAGAAAACGCATATTTGATTTTTTCTTCAAAATCAAAATCTGCTGATGAATGCAGGTATGTTTGTTAAATGGCTTAAGGAGAAACTGTTACCTAATCTGAGTGAACCATCAGTTATAGTTTTAGACAATGCACCTTAATATTCGTAGATTTTGGAGAAACAATCAAAACAGTCGTGGAACGTACCGAGCATAAAGAATTGGTTAGTTAAAAATAATATCAATTTTCTGTATAGTTATGGACGTCAAGTACTACGGTTACCGCCGTATCACTGCCAGTTTAATCCCATTGAACACATCTGGGGTATATGTAAAACGTATTATAATAATCACGTTGGATGCAGTGGATACAGTGACGATGCAATTAGGAAAATGTGTCAAGACGCTCTTAAAACTGCAACTCCAGAAATATGGGCCAAAACTGTAAATAAATGTGAAAAATTAATAGAAGAGTGGTGGATCCGAAAAAATAAAATTAGTGAAATCAATCCAATGATTATAGATTTAAATAATGATAGCGATAGTGAATTTAGTGACGATGATGATGATTTATAAATTTAATCAGTAAATACAATATTATAATATTATTTATAAAATAATTGTACAGCAGGTTAACCATTATATTTATACATTCATTATTAGCCAAATAAACAATAATATTTAATAATTGATGGATTCGACCGTTACTTTATGGAAACAACGTTTTCAGTGTTTTATTGTTAAATAATATTTAAAATTCCATTTGAATTTTGCTCCTCATTTTATACAAGCAAACTCTAGCTGATAATACACAATAACAATAATAGACCATTCTTGTGGCTGCAATGGAGAAAAAACTAGAATTTCTAGTAATAAAGCCCAGCATCTTTGACCCCCTAATTGATATAGAATTTATATGATCGACAAAAGGTAATTTCTCATCAAAATTACAACCAGATCTGTTACTGTAGATGCGTATTTTAGTGGCTGGTTATCAATAAAATAGCTTGACTCAAACCTAGTAGTTTTCCAAGAGAAACTTATAAAATTGCATTTGTTGATATTTAAATATACCTTATTTTTTGGCACCACTCTTGACAAAAGATTTAAGTCCTCCTGAAGCAGTTCCTGATTTGAAATACTTTCAATGGATATTCAAAATTTGAGATTATCCTCAAATTTCGCACAGCTGATATACAAAAAACATGTAATAAATCATTTACGAAAATATTAAATAGGTTAGGAAAACTGTGGCCTCCCTGAGAAACTCCAGATGTGACCACAATTTCCTCAGAAAAATAAACTATTTTAACTCTTTAAATTTGACCAGTGAAAGAGCTTCTCCACCAAGAAACAAAGTTGGTTCGAACTTATTTAAAATCAACTTAGTATACAGTATTTCCTGATCAACTCAATCAAACGCCTTAGAGAAATCTGTGTAATTTGAATCAGTCTGCTTCCTGCTTTCAATGTTGTTTAGAATGGAGAAGTCATGTTGCTCCTGACATATAAGACTCTTACACATCGAAGAAATCTGCTTGCTAACTAGACAATCAAATAATTTTGATAGTGCAGATTGGTTACAGGTGCTGCGATAGTTTTCAATGTTATTTTTTGTCCGGTTTTAAAAATTGGAACAACATAGCTTTCTTTCCAAATGTTAGCAAAAGTTGAAGATGAAAAAGACTTGTTAAATAGTAGATACAATGGCAATACAATTGTGCACACACATTTTTTAGTAACATGTTAGGAATAACATCATAGCCCAGGGAAATAAGCATTTTTTCATGACACTCGTCCGGCCAGCCAAACGACAGTTGTTTTGAGTAGTATGGACCTCTGTAACAAAAACCTATATGTTTCCTGCAGTCGATTTTTTGGACTTAATTAGTTATTAACAAATTAAGGTCAAAAAACGGAAAATTTTGCTTTTTTCGTCCATCAGCAAAAACTGAAGCATTTTAAACAAATTTTAGAAGAGAAGAAACTTATAGAACCAGAGATACAGCTAACAGTTCTTTCCCCCTCCCTTCGACACCCGTGAGTTTCGAAGCCAGCCGATTTTAAGGACCACATTTTGAAGCTTTGTGGACGATTTCATTGAAGGGCAATCTTTTTAAAATTTGGTACGTTAAAACTATAAAGTATGTGCTTTTAAATAACGCTAATTAGATTTCTTAATTGTTATAAACAAAGCTGCTATGAATTAAATAAAAAAAGAGGCTAACTTTGTCTTAAATTGTTTTATCACTAATTTTTTTTCTTTTAAATTTGTGAAAAAATTTAGGCTTTTAAATATAAAAAAATAATATTCTTGCAGGCAATGGTTAAAAAGTTATTCTAATTGTTTATAAGCAAAAAAGCGACATGTTTTTGCAAAATTATTTTGCAATATTTAAAATTAATTTTCTTATTTTTTTTAATGTTAATAATAGAAAGTCTTCTTCTTCCAGAAACTACCCTTACAATTACTAAAACTATATAATTTTCTGACTTATATTGTTGCAAAAAAAAATAATTTTGGATAAACAAATAAAATAACTTTTAAACTATTTGACCGATTTTTTTTAAATTTTGACCATATTTTAAGCACCACAAGGCACAGCATTCCATGAAATATAAATGTTATAAGTTTATTTTCAACAAAGTTATTAACATTTATAAAAAACCGAAATTTTTGACTTATTTTGCAACTTCTCAAGCAACAAAAGGATAGAAACACTTAGAAAACGCCATTTTAAAGGTTTTTATATGACTTATAAGTTTCTTCTCTTCTAAAATTTGTTTAAAATGCTTCACTTTTTGCTGATGGACGAAAAAAGCAAAAATTTTCCGTTTTTTGACCTTAATTTGTTAATAAGTATTAAGTCCAAAAAATCGACTGCAGGAAACATATAGGTTTTTGTTACAGATGTCCATACTACTCAAAACAACTATCGTTTGCCTGGCCGGACAAGTGTCAAAAACAGGGTACTTTTTTTGCTTATTTCCCTGGTCTATCAGGACCATTTGTAAACTTATTTGGAAGAGCCGCAATTTCCTTAAAGATTTCTAGCTTTGAAATTTCTGTGCACTTAATGTTATTACGAATATTCATAATTTTATTTTCAAGAGGATACAAAGTGTTTTGGTTGTCAGTATAGGCAGATTTAAAAAATACCTTTAAACAAATTTGCCATATCTTGCCTGTCTATAGCAGTTTGATTGCCATAAAACATTGAGCTATAGAGACTATATTCGGATCGTTTATCATTTATATACTTCCAGAAAGACTTAGGATTCTCCATTAGTCTTGCGTTCAGACCTCATCATGTAATTAGAAAAACAGATATCTGAAAGTCTATTACATTCTAAACATAACTAAGAAAATTTTAGATAATTGTCAATAGATTGCCTTGTAAGCCAAATGCACCCGTTTTTAATAATAATAGAAGTGTGGTATTTTTTAAAGGTATAAAATAGGCAATACCAGTAAATAGAAGCGCTGAACTGTAGAATAGAACTATAAACTGCATCATCTATGCCAATATTGCCTAGACATTTTTCCCAATCAATAGATGATAAATAAATATTTAAATCTGTATAATTGCCATTTGTAAAATGGTAGTAAAACTCATTATATACAGATTTCTAGACTCAGGTTCTTTTAAGGTAGTTATACTAAAATCATAACCAATATGATGCAAACTGAAATTCATAAGAGGGTCAATAGCATTAGTTACACCACAATCTCTAAAATTGGAAAAAAACTAAATCAAAAAATATATTGTGATCATTTGGTATGCTATTATGTTGAAAAATTCTATTATAACTAAAAGATTGAGCCAAATCATTTGTTGGATCACTTGCTGGACTGCTATTTCTTACTCATTGTCGAGTAAATACTTAATATGTTTATTTAAAAAATTCCCTAATCAGCGTATCGTCTCTCCGACTTAGGGCTGGTGTGAGGCAATTAATATTTACGACTTTTTCGTCTGGGAATGTAAGGAGTATCGAATATCATATTTTAATGTTATAAGAATATATACAATTGTGTAGATATAGTTAGGGTTTGTCAGTTGAATTTGTACCACCGAAGCAAACTGAATTAAATAAAACTTTAAAATCACATTTGTGTATTTTAATACAAAAGTAATTTTTTTGTAATAGAAATTTAGTTTTGAATTTTTTCGAACCAGGAATCTCTTTGCGGAAAGTAACCGTGGGACATTCCTAACGTAATACTCATCATTGGACTGGATTGTAAGAAACATTCGTAGCTGGATATTGTTGAATAAATTCCTCAACTGTCTCACAATGCAAACTGTAGATTTCACGGGAAAACTGTGGGAGGTGTAGACCCCACCAATGACAAAACGGGTATTATTAATTAGACAAAAGACATATACTTGCTCCATCCTTGTTTCTTCAGAACTAATGCAGAGCGCAGATATTGTCAGATTTGTAAAGTCACAAAGACTAAACTGGCTTGGTCACCTAGAAAGAATGCCAGATAATCGAGCTGTAAAAGTAGTCCAGAGATGGAAGCCCCAAGGAAACAGAACAAGAGGAAGGTCCCGTAAAAGATTGATAGACGACGTAGAGAGGGATCTTAAAACCATGAACATCAGGCAGTGGCGAAGGAAAGTATCCGACAGGGCAGAATGGAAGAACATTGTTAAGCAGGCCAAGACTCACAAAGGGTTGTAGCGCCATTAGAAGAAGAAGAAGATCCTTGTTTCTGCATTTTTACATACCTGGATTTGATCCTATCCCGAACAAAAATTATTACTCCACCTCAGCTTTATTTATGGCTAGTATTGCATTCTCTATCGCAACGGAAAACACTAAAACCTTCACATTTGAGTTTTCAATCAGAAAAGACCTTATTTAAATTACTTTTAACCATGACGATAATGTCATAATTACTGCTCACTTCCCTTGATGTTAGGTCATGTAATTTGATACGGAGATCTCCGACGTTTTTGAAATAGATATTATGATTTGCATGCTTGAATAATAGATTATGGACAAAAAGAAATCAAGAGTAAGTAATAGAATTGACCACTAGAAAAGGAAATTATGCAGCTCAGGAGTGGGTCTTTTACTTTGAAAACAAAGTAGACGATATCAAAATGACATTGACTATGGAAAACAGTAAAACGCCTTAAAGACAACCACATGCAATGTGATTGTCGTTTTTCTGACGGGTATTCTTAAGTTAAACTTGATTTAATGTGCTTGAATGAACTATCTTCTAATAAAATCATCCCAGGAAAGCAACTCAAAAATATTGTCAATATCATTTTAAAGTCATCTACTTTAAAATGTGTAATATATGTCTGAATTGTCAATATGAGTGAGTCAGATAAAATTAAATTGTATTAAAAGATTTTTTATTACCAAATACCAAAAAAAAATTGTTTAATTTATATTTTGAGTACGGTTTCCGAGGTGGAAATTGGAACGTCAAAATAAACATATTTTAAACTCCAATTGAGGTTTATTCACAGTAAACATTTAGCTTTAGGACAATATAATAATGTATAGTTTGTTTTCTCATTCAATGAACTAAATTTTAATGTCCTTACTCACGCTATTAATTCTTTTGTAGGATATTGCAGATTCAGCTTACAGGCATAGCAGAGGAAGACCGGTATTTTCCCAGAGCCTAAGCAAAGTTTTAGCTGATTCAATCTTCAGTATTCTCATCCAACTGTTGTTTTTAATTCAAGCTACGGCTGTGAGTTATATACCAATATATATGGTGGGATATACACTATCTTTAGCTCAGATGTGTATGTTATATTCTCTCTACGCTTTTGAGTACAAGTGGTTTAATATGGGATGGGAATTACATAAAAGACTGTCTTTCATAGAAACTCATTGGCCTTATTTCATGGGATTTGGTTTACCGATGGCCATTGTTACACAGTTATCAGATTCGTGGGTAATAAGGTATGATATTTAATTGTAAATTACATATATTTCTATTGCTAGATGTTTTGACCTATCGATGAAGTTTTGAATATAATATAAAATTTGAGCGATAGTTTAATTTGCAGTTTACACAATTTGTTAAATATATGTGTTCTATTTACCATATAAATTTAAATAATCTGGAAATACAGTAAATGAAATTTGATTTTCGAATCTAGAAATTTAGAATTTAGAATGCAGTGTTGGTCTTAAGGCTCGCAGCGATGTTGCTCATGTCGGCACAGTGGTAGGTATGTGGTAGTTTGGCGATAGACTGGACAATCGGGACCGTACGCGCTTCATTTCAAAAATATTTACTCATTAATTTAACTGACGGGCAGATTTACTAGTGACTGTATAATGATCTTTATTTCCCAAAGAATGTGTTTACCATGGAAGTTATTGAAAATTGATAAATATAGATACGCTATCGACAATGAGTTTTTGATATATTTTACATTTTTGATAGTATTTTTGTTCATGTTATTGTTTAGTTCGACAATGCACCTCTCTTATTTATACATCGATGATTGAATCATGCTTTAGTGCAACAATAATGATAGTCTTTTATACAACCGTAGGCAATTGTTATGTGCGCTTATATTCCAGTGGTATGATTTTTAAATCCGGACCTGATGCGCCGCTCTGGGCAAACTGGCAACGTGGTCGGCCGTTCTTCCGTAAGAAATACATTGCCTATCTTACCTGCACTGCATTCTAATTTCTACTATAGCAGACTGCTTAATTTATGCTGATGATGTAGTGTTAGTAAAAAATACTGAAAGGAATTAAAACTTCAAAACTAAAATACTCAAATAAAATATTCATTTGAAGATGTAGTTACTACTACAACTAAGATGATAATTTTGGAAGGTCGTGAAAAGTAATAGTTTTAGATATTTATCAAGAATCAATGTTAAAGAGCAATGCATGCAGCGGACAGTGCGAACGATGAAATTGAAGGAGGTGATTGATATGTTCCGTGACAGAAACATAGGGCACTGAAGAACTGAGGACAAGGAATGTATGTTGCAGAAATTAGAGAGTGGCGATGAAAAAGGGTAAAATGGAGAATGAATTTATTAGGGGAAATTAAGGAGTGACTTGTCATGAATAGTAGTTGTTAAGAACACCTGGTGGGAAACGGTCAGAAATTGGATATACGTGAAGGGGATTTTTATTGGTATGGTATAAGATCGACGATATATGAGATTAGTCAAGAGATAGCGATTAGAATACTGAGTGGTCGAGTAATCAAATTCTTAAATCCTGGTCCTTGTCCAGAGAGCTAATGCTAATATACACAACACAATCATAGGACCAGTGGTGCTGTATGGATGTGAAACATGGTGCATGACTCTAAGAGATCAACAACGTCATATAGCCTTTCAAAATCAAATTCTAAGATCCATCTTAGGCCCTTATGAAGACCAGCAGGGCAACTGAATAATTTACAATAACTGGGAAATACAAATACTCACTGAACAGTCTTTGCTAACAAGTATTGTAAGTTCCCGTAAATTATCCTGGATAGGTTATGTACTAAGAAGTAATGATGATGGAGATACGAAAACCTTTACGGCACAACCTATAGGAAGGCGCCCCCAAGTCGTTACTGACAAATATTGAGCGACAATGTGAAGAGAGACTTAAAAGAGATAGATGTTAATATACTTCTCGAAAGAGCAACACAGGACAGAAAGAAATGGCGAGGCTTCGTAAAGAAAGTCAAAACCTTAAAGAGTTATTCGGCTACAGAGGCTATAGAGAAGTTGATTTGGTTTATGGATAAAAGCAAATAAAATAATAGTGCAAATAGTGAACTAGTTTTCATCATAAGTTTGGGCTGACTCTAGCTGACAACAAAGGAAGCATAATTATAGAAAGAAGCGAACAAATTCAGGTGTGGGAGGAATTTATCAAAAAATCCTTTGCAGATGGCAGACCTAAATTGCAATAGACGTCGACGTGGGAAATGGAAGGATCCCAATTGTAGACATAGAGGTAAAACATGCGATACAATGTGCAAAGAATTGGAGAGCTTGTGGACCAGACGAAATAGAAATATATGTAATAAAACTAATAGATGATAACAACATAAAACTAATAACACGTCTTTTTAACAACGTATATGAAAGTGGCGTAATACCAAAGGAATGGCTTAACTCAGAATCGATAGCTATTTCAATGAAATCTAGTTCCCGCAAATGCGACGAATTTAGGCTCATTAGCTTAATGTGTCAATTACTAAAAATATTCTTAAATATCATCTTCTTCTTCATGTGCCTTGTCCGTTCCGAACGTTGGCAATCAATATGGCCACTCTGACTTTGTTTACGGCAGATCTGAATAGTTCAGCAGATGACAATCCGAACCATTGCCGCAAGTTTTGGAGCCACGAGTGTCTTCTCCTCCCTGGACCCCTTCGGCTGTCTATTTTCCCTAGAACGATCTTAAATATCATACAGAATCGAATTTATAACAAAAATTTAAATATACATAAATGACTCAATTCGGATTTAGAAATGCCTTGGGAACAAGAGAGAGGCTGTTTGCGCATCAAACACTCATTCAAAAATACCTCGGTGATCAGAAGGCTTTTGATAGTGTCCAGCATGGAAAATTGTTGTATGAACTACAGAAAATGAAGCAAGACGGAAAAGATTCGTATAAAAATAAACGGTAAATATATTTTAAATATCAGGTATGCAGACGATACCGTTCTGATAGCAGAAAAATGGAAGACTAACAAAATATACTAGACAGAGTTAATAATGCAAGTGAAGCAATGGAACTGTCAATAAATCTTCAAAAAACTAAAGTAATGGTGCTTAGCAAAACCGATCAAAATTGTCGTATTGACCTAAATAACACTCAATTATAAGAAGTTAACAAATTCAGATACTTACGAGTAGTACTAAATAATAAGTAAGATCCAGATATACAGGTTGAGTCATAACTATTGGGACATAGACTAAGGACAGGTTATTTGGACCAAAATATGGCTATTGGGCCAAATATGTCTTAATAAAATGTTGCTGAGAAAAAAGATTCAGGGTGTTAAAGTTAATTTTTGTTTTTCGTTTTTTGCTAATAGTTTTCCTGTATATTTATAAATTGCTATCAAAATTGGCACAGAGGCATAATCTTAGACAAGAAATAGTATTTTATTTACAATTTTACGTTTTGTCATAGAGGGCGCCACGTGGATCATTCCTAATGATCAAATTGAGTCTAAACTTTTTCTGATGAAACTTTTTAGTAATTTTTATTAGAAAATATGACGTAAACATATTTTTACGTAAAATGGTACTCTTGTATCTTAAACATGATAATTTCAACCGTTTTCGATAAAAACGCAGTCGAACTGCTTAGAGTCTTAAAAAAGGATTTCAAATATTATTTCATTTATGAAAAGTATGCTTTTGACTGTCAGATAATTGTTGATGGTAAATGTCATTCGTTCAGAGTAAATTATTTTTGATGTGACAGTGTAGTGTAATGTTGCATTTTTTAAAAGTAATCATTACTTTTTTTGATTGAAATGCCTCGTCACAATCATTTTACTAATGAAGAAATGCGAGATATGATTTGCGTATACGCACAAGAAAATTTTTGCGGTCGCTCGGCAGCCAGAAGGTATGGAATGGTTATACGCAAACAGAAGGCAACCAAATTACAAAACTTTTGCAAGATTATATCGTAGTTTAGGTGAAATTGGGTCATTTCACACTAAAAATCGGGGTGAACAAATCACACCTAATCAAGAAGATGAACTTCTGGTTCGAGTAGATGAAAATCCTGAAATAAGTTCACGACATCTATCAGCAGCAACAGGAGTAAGTCAGTTAAAAAGTCTATTGTTAGAATTCTAAAAAAAGAGAACCTCCATCCTTATCACTTCACTCCCGTTCAAAATTTACTTCCAACAGATCTTCCGCGACGGTTACAGTTTTGCCAACGTATTCTGAATAAACATCGCAATGACAGACACTTTATTATTAAGAATATTATGTTACCGACGAAGCAACTTTTACCAGACGAGGGGTTTTTAATTGGCGAAATAGTCATTATTGGGAAGAAGAAAACCCGCATGCTATTAAAGCTAGACATTTTCAGCATGAGTTTAAATTGAATATTTGGTATGGTATTATAGGCGACCAACTACTAGGGCTTATGTTCTTTCTCCGAATTTAAATGGAGATTCTTATTTATTCTTTTTGGAAAATACTCTTAGTGATATTTTAGATGATCTGGCACTGGATGTAAGAAGAAAAATGTGGTTTATGTTTACTTTTAAAAAATGCAACATTACACTACACCGTCACATCCAAAATAATTTACTCTGAACAAATGACATTTACTAACAACAATTATCTGACAGTTAAAAGCATACTTTTCATAAATGAAATAATATTTGAAATCCTTTTTTAAGACTCTAAGCAGTTCGACTGCGTTTTTATCGAAAACGGTTGAAATTATCATGTTTAAACAAGAGTACCAATTTTACGTAAAAATGATGTTTACGTCATATTTTCTAATAAAAATTACTAAAAAGTTTCATCAGAAAAAGTTTAGACTCAATTTGATCATTAGGAATGATCCACGTGGCGCCCTCTATGACAAAACGTAAAATTGTAAATAAAATACTATTTCTTGTCTAAGATTATGCCTCTATGCCAATTTTGATAGCAATTTATAAATATACAGGGAAACTATTAGCAAAAAACGAAAAACAAAAATTAACTTTAACACCCTGTATGTTTTTTCTCAGCAACATTTTATTAAGGCATATTTGGCCCAATAGCCATATTTTGGTCCAAATAACCTGTCCTTAGTCTATGTCTCAATAGTTATGACTCACCCTGTATAAATAAAAACACGAATAGAACAGGCTAGGAACATGTACAATAAATAGAAGCATATTATCTACAACCGAAAACTAAGCTTTCATCCGAAGCTTACATCTGTATTAGAATTAAATGCTACGTTTGGTCAGTCTTTCTGTATGGAGTGGAAGCCTGAACATTAAAATTAAATATCATGAGGCGGCTAGAAGCCTTTGAAATGTGGCTTTATCGCAGAATCCTCAGAATATCATGAACACAACACATTGCGAATCGAACAGTATTAAACACCATAAATAGAGAGTTAGAACTTATAACAACGATTAAGGAAAGAAAGACCTCGTACCAAGGCCAGATATTGGGAAATGCCAAATATAAACTTCTACGACTAATAATTGAAGGGAAGATAGGGCTTCGCAATATCAGAACTTGACGGGCATGAACGTTCAACTATTACTAAGAATGGCGCAGAATAGAGAATATTTGGATGTAGTGATTGTAAACCTCCTTATTATTTTCTTCCTTATTTTCTTGTTTCTAATACCTCTAACTTATACCTACAGAAACAGTTTCTTGTCGCTGTTTTTTGTTGTCTATATAGTACTCAATCTAAAAACGCGAATTAAGTATTCATTTTCTCTAAGCGGTTAGCTGTTATATACTTATAAGTATCTTAATTTTAAAATAATGGAATTAATTTTTTTTAGTGGCTGTGTGTTCTCTGTATTATTTCCCTTTTTCATAATTAGTGGAAATGAGGCTAATCCTATATTGAATACCAGGTAAGATTTTTAAGACATTAGTATTATATAGTATTGGCAACTTAAAACAATATTAAAAACAACTAATTAAAACAACACATCATTAATAATTGGTTTTTTGTAACATTTCATTTTTTACTAAATCCTATCCATGGAAAAAATAAATTAACAAAATTGATAAATCTAAAATTCTAAAATAAAAAGTTTACGTTTCGACATTTAAAACGGAAACCGTTGTCGAATTACACTTATTAAAAACAAGCAAATAAACGCCCAAGTATTGCACTGCCTTCTCTCGCACTCGCCCAATTTCTTTCATATATCATTATTGTTCCGTAAACTAATTTTCGAAACCAAATTCAGATTTTTGCTTTAATCTGTGCCTTCTAAGAATTGCAATGCAAAACAGACGTTGATAAAGATGTTAATAGAGATATGGGGAATCTAAAAATTGCATTCCACAACATATCTCCTCAACTAAGCAAAAATCCTTAGCGAATTTGGTTTCTAGTACTCGTACAGAGTATATCGGAATAAAAGGAAAAAGACAGTTAAGATTTGATTTCACGTATAGTGCGTCTGTGTATCCGCTTATACGTATTTCGCCCTGAAAGGGCTCTTCAGAACGGCTATTCACAATCGCTCTGAACGTGAAAATAAATCTCTTCTGTCTTAGGAAGCAACTCTAACATGGCTTCGTATGGACACAAATAGCGACATCTGATATTAAAATCCGTAAACTAATTTTCGAAATCAAATTCAGATTTTTGCTTTAATCTGTGCCTTCTAAGAATTGCAAGGCAAAACAGACGTTGATAAAGATGTTAATAGAGATATGGGGAATCTAAATATCCCATATCCCATATCCCCTCTCGACTGGTAGCGACTTTCGACAAATAAATAATGTTCTTTTCTAAATGTGAATTTTTGCATTCTACTTAATATTTCCGAAACAGACAAAGATAGGTATAGGACATTGTATCTAAAAAATGTCTAAAATGATCTGAGGAATCTAAAAATTAATTAATATACAGGGTGTTTGTTCTATTTAGAATAAGCAAGTTGGTATTCACCACCGTTATCTGATACACCCCGTATAAAAAGTTTTTATGGAAAAAAATTCGCAGCTATAAATACTAATCGATGTGTTCGACCGTTCGAATACTCCCTCATTTATTTATTAACTAATTTATTCGATTTGGCTGACACACGTGTATATATACAACGGAGTATATGTTTAAGTCTTTATACTCCTGTTTATTAAAAATGTATTTTAGTATTATTGTTTCTAAAATAATAAAAATACTTTTTTTTTATATTTTAGTGGGTTTCCTCTACACTTCTTTGCACCAGTGATTGCTATATCAAACACGCTGTTTAGCAAAACAATCGGCAGTTCTAAGAGGTGAAAAAGATTGAAATGCTCAACAATGATTCATTGTAAATATATGATTAAGAATTTAAACACAAGTGATGTTTTTATTTTAATTTTTTTTGACAACTTTGGATTTATGTTTTATGTTTTTCTTTTTAATTTTTTGTTATTAAACTTTATTTTTTTATATTAACTGCTACGTTCATTTACCTAATTTTATTTCAGATATCCCGTTACACATTTTCGTGAGTTCTTTAAAAAAGTGCGTATTTTCTAAATAAAAAGCTGGATTCCGTACTAATTGAAGAGAAAACAAAGTCATCGTGATTAGTAGGAATTAGAAATTCACGACTTAACACAAAAGTACTTAAGTTTTATGTAAAAATCCTTTATAAAAGGTATATCATTAATATATCTTTTATAAAGGATTTTGAAATAAAACTTTTGTGATGTACGGTATACAGCCAATTATACGAATTTTATTTTCCTTGTGGAAAAGAAGTACTATTTGTCAACCTGGGTGGGAAACTTGCCATTCCTAGTATGGCGCGCGGTGTGTTACAATGAATGTGGATATATGGATATATAGCACACGCACCCTATGGTAGGCCCTTAATTTGTCCCGAGTAGGTAGTAGAAGTGTAGAAGTAGTGAATTTCAACGACGAATAACACTTGCTGAGGTGGCGTATGGTTCACTAAGAAACATCTTTAAGAGCAACGTGCCGATAGCTATGAAACGGAAGACATTTGACCAATGCGTTCTTCCTATTATGACATACGGAGCAGAATCTCTCACTCTCACAAAAACAACAGAACTTAAAATGCGAGTGGCACAAAGGCGCAGGAAAGATCGATTCTCGGCTTGACAAAAAAGATAAAATAAGGAACCAAGACCTAAGGAAACCAACAGGTATCACTGAGGTCGTCGAACGTATAGCCAAGCTGAAATGGAATTGGGCAGGTCACATAGCGATACTAAAAGACTCAAGATGGACCAGAAAACTAATTTACTAGCACCGAAGAGAAGACAAAAGCAGCAGAGGACGACCACTAACACGCTGGATGGATGACATTAAACGAATATCCAAGAAATGGCAACAAGACGAACACAACCGTGAAGAGTGGCGAAAAATGGGAGAGACCTATGTCCAGCAGTGGATAGAATGCTCTAAAAGTTTTAGCGAACGTGGAAAACCTTTTAGTGAACGTAAAGCTAAAATTTATACTGCTGGTGCCGAAAACTTGATTATACGCAGTGAACTAGAACATGCCCATGGCGCAAACCCTTGGTAATCTAATGAATACATCCGATAAATAATAATAGGAATGGAGAAAGCCTGCAGTGCGTTTAACAACATGAAATACTGTGTACATAGTCGAGACCTATATATGCTTGAATGTTATGTATTCTCAGTCTTTTTGTATGGTGTTAAGAGATGGACGCTAAATAAGCAATGTAAACTGGAGACATTTACGTTGTGGGCATATCGAAGGATGTTGAAAATCTCCTGGAAGGACGAATAAAAAAATGAATATCCATTGTCATTTATAAACAAGGAATTTCACAAGATTGAAGAAAGTAAACAACAAAACAAGACAAGCAATCCAGAAACGATCACAAGAAGGGATTTAAATATGACAACAATATTATATGTAAATATCTTATGGGAAAAATTAAAATAAATAGAAAATAAGTCCAACAACATTCCAAACAACCAATACACTGAGATCTATTTTTTCCAAAACCAAACCCAATAACACACAGGAGAGATCAAAGAACTGCATCTGTGAATGCAACAATTTCTTGTTCTGCAGCAGAACAAGTTCTGTTCGTAAGTATAGAGTATTGCCTCATTTATGTCAGTAATAGCATGTTCCACTTCTAGATGATGCGTGACTTGTCTGTTAGTCTGGACGCGGCGTAGGTTCACTCTTAGGGGGTTTGTACATTTTCCTTAATCGGTTTTTCTCGAGTTTCTACTGATTGATGGCTCTGGTGTGTCCAATATTAAGTCAAATGTGATTATTCTGTGATCTGACAGAGAATACCTTCCAATTCGTACAAAATTACTAAGACTCGATTGCGACTTCTTCCCTATTTCTCCTTACAAGTACAGAGCTGTTCACTACATCTTATATAACCGGGTTATATTTTAGAATGTATTCTATATAAGTTGATCATTTCTCAAGATGATAATTCTGCTTCTCCAGATAGTGTTATGTGCATTAGTATTACATCCTATGAATAGTAGCAGCTTTCTTCAACCCTGGCAAAACTCTGCTAGTTTCCGCTTCTCTGGTGGTATTATAGTTCTATTACTGCTTTTGGGTGGCATGTTTCATTATTTTTTTTCTTTATTCATGGACGTTTCTATGAGAAGCTCGAGAAATGGTTCAGCCAACACAGAGCTTGCATGCGTTGGTAAAGCTAAATACAAAGATGTTTTCTCTGAGGTATTCCTAAGTAATCGTTCGAGACCACATGTAATGTGGTCCTTTAGTCCTTGACACAGTTTCTTACTTATTTTTTTCGGTACTTTTGCTTACTGCTTTATTTCATCAGTTTTTTATAATGCGTCTGGTCTTTACCTGGTATTGAGTTTTGGTATGGTTGGTAAGGAGGGGACATGGAAGATACAGTAACAGTACAGTGGTAAACGGTAGATGCTCGGCAGTAAGGTCCGGACCCCAATCCCGCACACCTCTCTGTTGAGTAGTACTTACTTCATTTGGTCGTGTTTGCCTTGTACTAGTAGCCACCAAGACTGAGCGAGCCAGCGATTGATAGTTAGGCCCAAAAAGTTCTATCCAGCATTCACCGCAAGGAAGTGAGCTAGATTTACAACTTTGACTTTTTTTTAGTCCACAAAAGAATTTGTTTGCTCGTTGTTGTATACCTACTTTCAGCAACCTCATTCCCCATGGTTCCTTTATGACCTGGCACTCACATTAAGGTTACCTTGTTTGCTACCAGTTTCTTAAGATCGTTTTGTACCAAAATTACTTTGACTTATAAGTTTTACTTATGAATCAAAGTCCCTAGCTAACACTTATAAATAAAAAACTTCAGACCGCTTGAATATCTGAAAAAATATATAAATTTGACCGAGCTCCCATATAGATGTATTTCCAGAGACATTCAATATATTTTAGAATGAAATGTAGTGGGATTTTGAGTGATTTAGATCAATATTTTATCGAATCCATAACTTATTTGTCATTGGAGTTTGACAATAATGAACTGTGCTACTTCCATAGTTAAAATTATCTAACTCAGCAGAAAATAGCTGTGACCGTTTTCACATCGCCTTTGATAATGTCTGTCGTAATTACAAACGAATTCTTCAGACATATTGCCAAATTACGGTCTATAAAATAGGAAAACTGTCTATCATTATAAATGACTTTGTTAAATAAGGAGTCAGAAATAGAGACAAATGAAACGTGACTCTAGAGCAGGAGGCTAAAACTATCACAGGACATAGCATATATCGAAAAGAAAAGAACATCCCACGGTGAAAATAGTTATATAGAAAAAGATACATTTTCCCCTGAACTAAATATACTGAACCATAAAGATAACTAAAATACAACTCGGTGAGTTTTATATATAACGGGTTGCCTAATCTATAGAAACGACACGCGTTGGATATATACTGTGAGTAGGGTAAGGATATACGTCTTCGGATATAAACCCTTATTTATTTCTGTGTAACTGAGAAAATTGGAGAGGCTGTTGGCCGTAATATAATTCTCTGCTATCGGTAAAATTTAAATCTAGGTATTTAAATTTGACTAGGTGTCGATATTAAAGAAAAAAAGGAACAATTTTGGGTATCTAGCGTCGGTGGAATTGGAGATACGGTAGATCACTGTATTAAAGATGTAAAAACTTCCCCTGGGGCTCATATAAACTCAAATCATAATATACTCTGCTCAAAAATACAAATTAAATTATAGAAATTAACAAAGGCAACTAAGATATACCTATCTCGAACCCCTTAGAAACCCCCAAACATATGCACACATATCAAAGCAGATAAATAGAAAAATACACAAAATAACCAATATACCAAATGAAAACAGAACCATCAACGAATGTCGGTACGACATACAAAAGTCGATTTTAGAGGAAGTAAGAGGGTCTTTGAAACTACCTCAAATATTGGCAAAACATCCAAAGCCAAATAATCTTGGCTGGATAATTTATGTACAGAAATAGAAGACCTCCAAAAAAACACGACAGTTTCAACCTCCACAAGAAACTTAAATATATCTCAGGAATAAGGAAACTGATAAATGCTCACGTACTTAAAAGCGTAGACGGAAAAATTTGAGATCACGAACAAGAGTGCAAAGAATGGGGGAGATATATCAGTGATCTTTTTGACAATCCTTCTCTAGAAGGTTAGACCAGTTAGACAGAGGTTCCACTATACTGAAATCACAAGTCAGAAAAGCGATATAGCACCAGCAAAAATATTAAAGCACCTCGACCAGATAAGATCCCTGCTGAGCTACTTAAATTTTTGGACGAGGAGAACATTACCTACATAACTACCTTCTTTAACAAAATTTAGAACAAAGGAATAATATCAGATTATTGATTGTAGTCACTGTTTATAACATTCCAATGAAAAGCAGGTCCACCAAAGCATCAATTTTAGACTAATCAGTTTGATGAGCCACACACACTCTTTTAAGAATTATACAAAACCTAGTATTTCTTTTGCGCGAAAGTAGAATTGGTAATAAACAGTTTGGATTTAGAAATGGTCTAGGAACTAGAGCGGCACTATTTAGTATGTGCGTTCTCTTAAAAAAAACCTGTGAGTTCTCTTAAAAAAAAACCAGTGAGTTCCGAAAGAACGTTTATGTTTGTTTCATCGATTTTGAGAAGGCATTCGATCGAGTACAACGCGATACACTTTTCAAAACTGCCTGCAGGACTTATAAGACGATATAAGACAGCTAAAATACTTGTACTACAATCAAGTAGCCTCTATCCAAATTGAAGATATTTGTACTGAACTACCCATCAAACGTAAGACTAGGCGGTAAGCGATCTCCAAACATTAGTAGGCAAACGTGACATTTGGCAGTTACGACCGGTTGCGATTTAGGGGTTGTGCTCAAACGTACATAGCATATTTACTAAGCGACCTTACTTGTATATCGAGAAAATTCCATAGAAAGTAATTCAGCATTGAGCATACATCGTCGCTTCCCTTTTTGCCGTAGATAGAATGTAGACATTAAAGACATAGACGTTCAGCTGGCTCTTATAGTAAACATCGATTGTTGTTATGTTTGGGACATACATTTTTTTCTAAAATTGAGACAAATAACTTCGTGAATCACAGAGGTTCGACTTTTTTTCTTCACAGCCCTTTTTCTACTGTAAAATACCTCAGCCTCTCTTTTGTGTACATCATTTTGTATCGTAAGCTGGCATATTCCTTTTGGAAGCGTTTATTTTGAGCAAATCGTTTAAAACAGACTGAAGAGATTTTATTTTTATAAGAAAGAAACACATCACAGGAACTACATGTATCGGTTCTGGGATATCCAAAGGCTCTGTTAAATTTTGTATTAAAGACTGTTCTGTAAGAGTCGTAAGATATTTTCATAGAAGGGTTCAACTCGCAAAACATTTTAAACATCTTTATTATGTTTAAGTCTTCAGATAAGTATATTTTTTTACTATCATTCACATTGTAGTGGCTTTTCCTGCCTTTAAATGACTTTATATGTTCGTATATTGCTGCAAGAACGTGGGATTCTAATTTTCTAGGATGGTTTTTATTTTCTCCCCTTTTATCTTTAGGGGCGACTCCAGTCATTTTTAGTTAATTTTGTAATATTTCTAATTTTTTATAAATGAGTAGACATAAAAGCTTGTCTACAAATAATTATTTCTTTTAAGCTATTATCAGTGCTAAAACGTACCCTGTAAGAATATTCAGCATTTCTCAAATGTGCTTCGTCTTCATCTTTTCTAGG
Organism: Diabrotica undecimpunctata; assembly: GCF_040954645.1. Classification (NCBI taxonomy): domain Eukaryota; kingdom Metazoa; phylum Arthropoda; class Insecta; order Coleoptera; family Chrysomelidae; genus Diabrotica; species Diabrotica undecimpunctata. The sequence goes on from NC_092808.1 coordinate 33,351,252, forward strand.
CATTCTTCGAAAGTCATTGTCTTAAAATTTTTGAGTAAAGTTTTTTTTGTTCCTTCAGGCACATTTTGAAAACATTGTGTACAATTACAGGTTGCACCTACCTCTTGACTTTGCAGTCTAATTTTTTTCATGACATCTCTCATCCTGCCGTCCTTTTTTCTCTTTTTTGATTCATTCTGTCTAGGCACTTTAGTCTCATTTCCACTACTATTGTTTTCTATATTCATTGTTATTTACTTTAAATTACTTGGAAAACAATGAAAACACTAGCTTAACCGACGAACCTAACTCTAAGCTGCGCGTATTAGATCAAGGTCTATCAGCTGTTTATATGGACTTTACCCTTTTTAGGACCTGTCTGATGAGGACTTGCTCCCTATTGGCGGTGTATGCTTAAATTATAATTAGCATTTCACGGGAACTAGGCTCTTTTAGGACTTGTAACAAGCCGCTGACCACTATGTTGAAATTGCACCAAGATGGCACCACTAGATAGATTTATGAAAAATTGCGACGTTCCTCCTTTTGGACATGTACCCTTCAAATGTGTGTCTTCGCCATGCCGAATAGTCGGTCTTCCATCTCTAAAACATATTCCTTTAAGTAAATCTCCAATTTTTTGGGCAATGTTATAGTGAATCGACTAAGGCTTTTCGAATAATCTGTTGCCTAAAAGAAAGTAGCGATAATGTTCTGACATCTCTCTTACGAATAAAGTAGTCTACATTTAGTTCACTTACCAATATATTATGATTTTCGTCCCTTTTTTTTAAGTACTTAAGAGCAGCAACTATTATTTCCGTAGAGATAATATACCTACATTTGATTATTATAAAAAATATTCCTGTATAACTCAAAAGTTTATTTGGTAGGCTAAGCAAGATGGCTCCCGGCTATGGCTCGGCTATGACCCCCGGACTCATTTTGCCTGAACATGGAGGGACCATTTTACCTCAAAATCTGATTAAATATAAAAATTAATTTATATGAATGACTTCTGATAATTAGAGAAATTCTAACATATATGAAATAAACAGAAAAATACATTTTTAAACTATATTAAACACATCTACCTAATTTAATTAAATCGCTTAAAAACATAACTTTTGTAAGCACGAAATCATCAATATTAAATTTGTTTACAGCCTTGGAACCAGACGGAACCTAAGATGATGAACCACGCAAAGAAAAGGAAAACGAGAAGAAAAAATAAGCTCACAATCAGATTAGCAACATGGAACATTAGTTCTTTCAACAACAAAGACCAAGAGATAATAGAAGAACTGATAAATAAAAACATAGACATTTGTGCAATCCAAGAAACTAAGAAGAAAGGTAAAGGCCAAAGAGACTATAACCAATATTTTCTAGCATACAGTGGAGTGAAGAAAAAAGAACGAGCACGAGCAGGCGTAGGTATACTTGTGCATAAAAAAATTAAAGACAACATAAATAACTGCCGTTATATCTCCGAAAGAATAATACATCACAATGGAATACCAAAAATTAAATGTCATATCTATCTATAGCCCCGAGAACTGCAAACCTAAGGAGGAACGAGAGGCATTCTACGAACAATTGCAAACTTAATTGTTATGGGTGACTTGCTTTAATGCACAAATCGGAAATGAAATAGTTCCAGAAGTAAAACAAAGATTTAATGAAAACCATGTTAACGCAAATGGAGAACTTATGGCTAATTTCTGTGCTTTTACCGAACCAAGAATCAATAATACATTTTTCGACCATAAGCTCCAGTATAAATATACATTTGAAAACTGCAGGGGGCACAAATCTATGATTTATTTTATACTCACTAAGAGAAAAATCCACCCAAAGCAGATTCTAGATATCCGAACCTTAAACTCAGCAGACACAGGAAGTGAACACAAACTAGTACTAGCAAAAATAAGAATGAAAATAACACCAAAACATTTTCTACAGGAAATCACCGAGGAAAATTCAATGTAGAATAACTGTGGAACGACACTACAAGAGAAATGTACGAAAGGAGGCTAGCACAGGAGATACAGCTGAAACAAATAGACGACATCGAAGATATAAACGCGAACTGGGAGAAATTAAAAACAACATTGAAGAAGCAGCAACAGAAGGTCTAGCAAAACGCAAAGTCATACTGAACAGAAGAAACAACAATACACCATGGTTCAGAAAAGAAATAAAAGAGAAATGTAAAGAGATACGAGAGGCCTACACGAAGTACAAAACATTAAATACTCCAGAATCCCGAGACACCTATAGAAGAATACGAAATGAAACAAAGCAGTTGGTAAGAAGAACAAAAAATGAACACTGGGAACAGTTTACAAAAAGGATGGAAAGCGACTTCTACGGTACACAAAAACAAATATGGAGATTCATAAGAAACCAACGGAAAGAAATGGCAGAATTAAAGTAATACAATAACATACCAATAAACGAATGGGAAAGATACCTGACAAAACTGTTTAAAGGAAAGGAAAATTATAATCAACACAATAATGTACCTGAATTAAGATGGAGGAGAAAATATAACCCTAGAGATGACAAAACTTATACAAAAAAACTAATATGGCACTGCAAGGTACCAGACGCATGGAGAAACACCATAATGATACCAATGTTCAAGAAAGGAGATAAAGAAGACCCCAATAATAATAGAGGTATAAATTTATTGAACACCGCTCTTAAGCTTACCACAAAAGTCCTAACTAATAAAATCAATAAACTACCTTCTTTATCAGATGAACAACAAGGATTCAGATCCGGAAGATCCTGCGTAGACGCCGTATTTGTACTAAGACAAATCACAGAAAAGGCCATCGAGTACAATACACCAGCATATCTATGTTTTATAGACCTGATAAAGGCTTTCGATCGCATCCAAGTCGAAGACGTCTTACACCTACTGTATAAAAGAAACATACCAATCAATATTATACAAACCATCTAAAACATCTACTTCCATAATCGAATACAGGCAAATATAAATGGAAAACTAACACAGTTTATACCAGTACAAAGCTGAGTCAGGCAGGGTGACTCTTTAAGCCCATTTCTCTATAATATAATAATTAACGAAATAATACAAGAAGTACGTAAAGGCCCTGGTTACAGAATGGCGAACAAAGAAATCCAAATATTATTTTATGCAGACGACGCCGCATTAATCGCCGACACAGAAGACGAGCTCCAAAGAATAACACACATCTTCAATACAACAGCCAAGAAATACAATATTATAATATTAGCAGAAAAAACCAAATGTATGACAACATCTAAATACCCACTACAATGTAAAATCGACATGTATGGGAAAATAATAAAGCAGGAAGCAAGGTTTAGATATTTGGGAATAGACATAACTAGTTACGGATATGTTGAAGAAAAAGTACGACAACAAAGCTTAAAAAGCAAGTAAAGCGGCGGGATCTCTTATTGATACAATCTTAAAGAACAAACACCTAAGACAAGACACAAAAACAAGAATCTATAAAGCAGCAATTAGACCTATATTAACATACACGGCGGAGACAAGACCTGACACATCTAAAACCAGACGACTACTAGAAACAACAGAGATGAAAATACTTCGACGAATATCAGGGAAAAGTCTGTTGGACAGGGAGAGAAGCGAAAACATAAGAATAGCATGCAATATAGAAGACATAAATGGATGGGTGATAAAACGAAAACAGGAGTGGAACGAACACATTAGTAGAATGGCAGAGGTTAGGATAGTACGAATAGCATGAGATACGTCACCAAATGGACGAAGAAGTATTGGCAGACCAAGAAAAAGATGGTGCGATAATTTAAACAATTAAGGAGGATAATATTGAAGAAGAAACAGGCTTTAAAGCCTACATACAAGAAGGAATAAGAAGAAGAAGAAATGTGTTTATATAGGCTATATTAAAACTAGCCTATAATGCTTCGCATATCTTCACAGCTTCGTACATAAGTGGCACTAGTAGTACTGAATATAATAAAGAAAGCTAAATGGCGGTTTTATGAAAATTATGAGAAAGATGTTGGGGGACCATTTTACCCAAGGGGACCATTTTACGCGATTTTCCCCTACCTACAATTTATGTGTATTTTCTTGATTTGAACAATTAAAACAACAAACACTGTCATTTTATAAAACAAACAATGAAAGTACTCGCACCTAACGCAAAAAGGAAAAGACTCCATCTTATAAAATATAAATCATCATCCATTAAACCACATTTGTATATAAATGTTATGTTGTGTTTCACGCCCCTATAAATTCGCCATCCAATAAAAACCGTGTGCGGTTTTCTTTATTTTTGTTATTTTTAGAAGTATGGATTTACAATATTAATATTCTTATAATCAGTCGGAAATGTATTTCAAAGTGGTGTTGTGGTAGTAGAAATCAAGGTGATTGATACCTAGGTGTGCGCCTTTTCGAGTTTTGACCGCCGCGTCTTAGATTAAGATTTTTACTAAGTATAGTTCTTAATCTGTTTTATCTTTACTTTAAAAAATACCTACATATTTATGATCCATTTAATTTGGTATAAATTTAAAAATCAATATTTTTCTATTAATATTACCTATATGAATTTTAGTTTGTAAATTAGAGAATTTAAAATATGGCTTCACAAATATTAATTATTTAACTACACGACTGGACAAAAAAGCTGAATGCCTTCATATTTTTAGTTTACTGCTAATAATATTTAAATGAAAAATTATTATTGAGTTAACATTATAAATTCCCTTTTGTTCTATCTCTATAAGATGGGTAAATTAGAAAGAACAGTATGGATATTTTCTGAAAATGTAAAGGCCGAAGATCTTCCTACTTTATTTATAGGCCAACGCCTGTTTTACTTCGGTTTTTAGTCTCAACTAACGTTGTCGGACCACCTTTTAATCGGGTGTCCTGTTACCCTTCTTACCCTTCTCCTATTTCACATTTTGCTCTTATTTCCTCACTTCTTACTCTATCTCTTAGCCCTCGTTTTGTTATTTTTAGTAAGACTTTCATTTCTGCTGTCTTCAATAATCTTTGTGATTTGACCGTATCAGCCCTTGTTTCCGTTGTGTAGGTCATTATTGTTCATTTATACATCCCATTTTTCGTTTTCTATGTAAGGTATTTGTTTCGGCATATCCTGTTGCTTGTTCTCATTATACTGTTGTTTTTTTAATTCTTTCAATTTCCCGTAGCTCGACAATTTGATTCTCAAGTATTGTTCTGAAGTTATATTCTTACGGCATCGTAATACAATTTATTAGTTTTACTGGGAGTAAGCACAATTTGTATTAAAATCAAAAAGTCAAAATAAACTTATTTTAAAGTAAGATTGTGGCGTACTCCCAGTAAAAATAGTAACTTGATTCCCAAGTATTCCGTTTCCATCACTTATTTTATTGTTTACAACCAACTTACATCTTCTTGGTTTAACCAATATTATGTACTATTGACCTAGTTTTCTCTGTTGTAATCACCATTTTATTTTAATGGTTCCGTGGGTGCACATGAATTGGCACCCGCTTGCAGGTAATAAGCTCTCTACCGATAAAAGGGTTTGCGTGAATTGGCTCCCGAAGAAATTCTTGGAAATTTAGGTAAGTAAATTGGATTTTTCATCATTCTTTAAATTCGTATACCCTTCTCCACAAACTTATTTCAAATTAGTTTACTGATAGTTTTGCGTCTTGTTTGTATTTGATCATATCTTCGTAGAAAATGCAAGCTACTGAAATGTTAAGTAAAAAACCCATGCTAGTGGCGAACAGTTTTAAATATAATTTCCACAAGTTGCCATGACATGGCTCTTCTGCCTACTCCTCTTCAGCCCTCTAGCTTCCCTTTAATTATTAAGTATTTGTTGCAGATGATATTTGTCATTTCTCATGATGTGGCATAGGTACGAGGTCTTTCTTTTCTTAATCGTTGTTATAAGTTCTAACTATTTATGACGTTTAATAGTGTTTAATTCCTAATGTGTTATGACTATGATATTCTAAGCATTCTGCGATAATGTCTCCTCATTGTATTTAATTTTAATGTCCAGGCTTCGACTCCATACCGAAAGACTGGAGCATTTCATAATTCTAATTCGGACGTGTAAGCTTAGTTTTCAGTTATAGATAATTTGATTCCAATTATTGTACATGTTCCTAACCTATTCTATTTGTGTTTTTATTTCTATATCTGGATCCCACTTATCGTTTAGTATTAGTCATAAGTATCTGAATTTGTGAATTTGTTATAATTGAGTGTTATTTAGGTCGATGTGACAATTGTCATCGAAAAAAAGACTATATATTAGAGCTCAATACTATTAATAGGTAGATTTAGGATAAGATTGTATACGAAACAATGACTAATGAAAAAATGAGTAAAAATTGTAAGATTGGCGAATGGATTTAGTGTCCGCAGTCATATAAACACAAACAAACAACAACAGTAATATTCTAACCTCTAATTCATTCTCACATGCACCATACACTTGACTTTAACATTTTGATTTAATTCTCATAAATTGAATGTTTTGCACTGATATGTAAGTTGTTGTTTTTACATACTAAAAATTTTCTACAACTGATATTTGATCGAGAATATGTTGTAGGGCATTATTCCGATATTAACTTATGCGGCACAAACATGGACAATCACAAAAAAGAATATGAATATACTTAGAGTCACTCAACACGCGATGGAAAGAGCAATGCTAGGTATATCACTCAGTGGCGGCTGGTGTGGTAAAATTTAGGATAGGCCAAGCCAGCAAATTACATATTAATAGCTATGTGTAATCAGTGACGGATTCAGAGGGAGGGGTCACGGGGTCATGACCCTCCCCTAACTAATTTTTTAATGATTTTTCTGTTCATTTTAACTTCTGCGTTGTATCTAATTTTTGCGATTTTTGATTTTTCATCTAGCAAATCGCGAACATAAATGCCCTCTTCTGTACATCCTTAAACGACAGGAAATTACTTAAATGTTCCTTGCAACTGGAATGTTTTTTAAGGAGGCAGACATATTTTTTAAATCAAAGTATCCTTCACAATTCCATACACATTTTTTATTAGAAAATAACAAACACGGCCAACAATATAGTCTGATTTTCGTAATACATCCAGACAACCATTTGTAGACATCATACCAAGAGCAATTAAAAGTATTACATTACTATTACTGCAACCTGTTAAAGCGTCATAAAAACTCATTTTTATGTATCAGTTATAAAACAATCTCACATATATAAGTTGCATACAATCAGGCGATATAGAAATCATGCAAATGTGATTTTTTTTCTTCAAATTTTACGAATTTTTTAAAATTTATTTGGGCAACCATGCACTTGTTTGCAATGGTGATGTTTGTTTAAAAATATGTTACAATTATAGATTATGTTACATATTTTTTATCATAATTTAAAAGAAAATTTATATTACAATTCGATAATTACGTACAAGTGACAACGATGGTCGTCGTAGGCCCGATCGTCTGGTGCCTAAACAGCAAGCATAAACACGACAATATAAATCGTTGTCCGGCAAGCTGCTTAACTTCAAACGCTTTTTGTACTGCGATCTTATGTGAGCTGGGTCGGCCAATTCCGATAGGGCCTATTAATGATATTTAAAATGCCTGAATACGATTCGATGCTTTCTGTGGTAATATAATAACATAGTTGTTTTAACGGACGCTAATGTATTGAGTGATTTAGTACATTTAAAAGTTATTTACATGCATTAACATAATTTTTGAATATATGTTTTTCAATTTTAAAGCTCTTAAAATTATTGGGTAGGCCTGGCCTATCCTGCCTACCCCCAAAAGCCGCCACTGATATCACTTAAGGACAAGAAAACAAACACATGGATAAGACAGAAAACCAAAGTCACCGATGTGGTGCAAAAATCATTAAAGTTGAAATGGGAATACGCTGGACATGTAGCTAGGAGCGATCTAAACAAATGGCACAGATCAATTTTAACCTGGAGACCATACCAACACAAAAGACCCAGAGGCAGACCTCCTATGAGATGGAAAGATGATCTGAAAAGGACTGCCGGGAAAAATTGGCTACAAGTAGCGTACAATAAAAAACAATGGAAAGGAAGATTTGAAGAGGCTTATGTTCAGATGTGGACGTGAATGGCTAGACGAAGAAGAAGAAGAAGAAGAAGATGTTGTAGGGGAGGGCGGGGTAATGGCGTCACCTTGAGATCATCATTTTTTGTGACTTAATTTTGAGATGAAAGAAATATGTAACTATGCTAGCGATCTAAGAACTAAGTTTTTAACTTAAATTAGTTTTCAGAAATTTTTCATTCGCCTTGATTAAGCGACAATAAACGCAACGATTTTTTGTGTAACGTGACGGCATTGCCCCAGGCCTAGGGGGTAATGGCGCCACCTACTGAACTGAAATGATGGATAAGACTTCTCTATAAAACATGTTCTAAGCAAATATCTTTATTGAAATTTTATTTGGAAACGTAAAAAAATAACAGTATAATGAATGATAAATGAAAACATAACCTAAAAACAACCTACTATTCTATTCAAAGAAGACACAAACATAATTTTTGGCACTCTCTTTTCCACTGCATTGAGAATGAGCCCGTTTCGAGCAAAGTGTACAGCGATACCAAAGTTCATTGTCTCCAAATTCTCCACAAATTAAACATTTCTCCTCATCGGCAAACACAGTGGGTAGGGAGGATATCACCATTTGAATCATCATCACAAAGTTTGTCATCATCAAAATCTTCTGATGATGTTTCATCAAAATCAAATTTTGGTCTGATAGTTTTCTTTATTTACTTTTGTTTTTTTATTCTTAGAAAGCTCGTCTTCAGATATAAACGTCCTTCTGTTTTGTTTCAATTTTTTTGATTCTTTTCCAATATTTTTATTTTCGCAATCTGCAAAATTTCGTTTCACTGCTTTCGCTTTTTGCTTCAACTCCTTTTTTTCTTTAGCATCTTGCAAGATATCTTTCATTGGTGTCGAAGTCAGGATAACAGAATATTGCTTTCTATCCTGACTTTTTGTTTAGGATCGGTCCTGTTAGTTGCCATTGGAGAAATGTCGAGAATGCTTTTTGAAAAATCTACTTTTCCTGACGATGTCCCCGGTTGACTACGATTAATAATCTCGATAACAGTAGCAGTAGCAGGACTTTCATCAGGAGGATATTCATTAATAGGTGCCTCATTAGTAGAGGTATCATTGAGTTTTTCAGAATTTTCCTCCTTGTCCTCAACATTTATTTGCTCTATGACTGAATGAGCAGCAGCAAAATCTTCTTCACTGAATTTATCTGGTTGAAACGGAAAAATTCCACATGCTTTGAATCCTGCCAGTGCCTTTTCAAGGGTAGCAATCCTCAAGTAAGCTTTGCTGAATATCGGAGCAATATCGTATGGAGTGATTTTTTGATGAAAATTTGTTTTCATAAAATTATCACACTCCTTATTGAACACATTCTTAAGAGGCCGTAGAAAGATACATCTAAGGGCTGAAGTCTGTGCGAGGAATGGGGTGGAAGCGACACAACGTTAATGTGATTTGAACGGCAAAAGTCATAACATGGCAAAGAAATATGGGTTCGATGATTATCCATTACAAAATGGAAAGAGTCCTCTTCACTTGACTAAGTGGTTCTCTGGAAATGTTTCAGCCAATCTAAAAATAAATCTTCGTTGGACCACCCATTGTGTGAACATCTATAAATGGCTCCAGGAGGTCCTCCTCGCTGCAACAAAGGTGACACCCGTTTCCTTGGATAAATAAACATTGCATATGTGGTTCCACATTCTAGAGAGAAGGAAGTGAGAACATACTTAAATACAACTTTTCTGAACGTTGAATTGGTCGTGGTAGTCATATTCCTTGGTGATGTGGTGAGATATTGATATAATTAATTTTTTCATAAAAAATCCCAAAAGAATACTTAGTATTCATTACACAGTAAACACACAGGCAATTTAGTTCACCATAATATTAGTTCGTTAGTAAATCATAATAGTCCATTTGTTCAAGATGTAATTATAGTTACTCGTAAGCTATAACGTACTCATATAAATAAGTAATGTCATCGATAGGTTATTCCTTGTGTATATAAGTAACCAATGAACGAGATACATTACAATTTAATACATTATTTAACCTCTGCGACAAATAAGATGTAGTTCCACAATATACCATAAGATTTGGATATGTAGCCAAAATAATATATTCATCCGTTATACATTATAGCCACCACGTAGCCCAGAATTTAATCCGCTTGATATTGGTGTATGGGGCGCATTAAATCAACGTGTTTATAAGAATCCCATAAACATTCGCAACCAACTATGGGAAGAAATAAATACTGCAGCAGTTTCTTTAGAACCAATGATGCTATTTCATATGAGACGATCTTTTATGGAATATATTGACAAATATGAATTAAAGAAAATGGTGGACATATCAAACAGTTAATTTGACAAAAAGTTATATTATTTAGTTTAACTATTTCTTAATTTGGTTTGTAAACAAAATATTTTGATTATGACTTTAATTTAACATAAAACGTAACATGTTTGATGTAAAATTGTATTATTCTGTTATTTTGTCAAAATGTTACAATGATTTATAAAATGCGATTATCTCGAAAACTGTTGAGTTTTGAAGTTATTGACTGGTATACCTTTTTTTTGTTAAAGTAATGTATCTTTAATATTTTTTGTCACAAATACAGGTAGCTTAAAGAGCAAAAAAGTTTAGTGCAAATTTATGCCACATATGTAGCACATGTGGCGCCCTCTATCAGCTACATCAAAGGTACCCAGTTGTAAATTTTTATATATAAATGTTTACAAACATGAAAGTTATAGCAAAAAATAAAATTTTAAATTCGCACTTTAACACTTTGTATCTTTCTTAATATCAACATTTTATTAAAGCAATTTGGCTTAAATCGTAATATTTTAAAGTGTAGAATCTACTGTTTCTTTGTGTACAATTACTTAAGGACCACCCTGTATTATATATATATATATATATATATATATATATATATATATATATATATATATATATATATATATATATATATATATATATATATATATATATTAATCGATTTTATTCAACCAGTGTTGAATCACGTCTCTAATTCTTACTCTATCCATAGGATGAAATATTACTTTGTAAAACACGTGTTGGTATCTTTTCTTTGGCATTTGGTTTAGAAAGTTGCAACTATTTTTTTATTAAAATAACTATTTCATTAGTCACTTTAATTCTGTGTTGGAGCGAAGACATTTTATTTAAATATTTTTGTATTTACAGCTCATAGTAACCGCTCTTAAAAATACTCGTTTAAAAATAGAATTTTAACCACAAAGCAACGAAGGAATATCCGTTTTATAGTTGAGTAATTCCCCTTTCATAGGTTTTATACTTAAGTTATGGGGTATAAGTATCGATTATTGTATTAGTTTTTTTTTAATATTATTAATATTAAAAACAATTTTTAGAATTTAAGTATGGAATGATTGAAATCGTCTTCTGACCAAACCATTCAACATCATTAAATATTACCTGAAAAAGCACTGTTCAATTTTTCTGTACTCATTTTTTTTTCTGTACTCACACAGCATTTATTTTTTTCGACAATCATTTGAATTTAGACCTGACTGATTATCTGAGACAAAAAAAGGCTTTTTCTATTTATTTTTCTTATATACTAAGATTCCACTTCAGAATGACTACGTTCATAACGTAGGTAATGAAACTCACATTTTTACATACATTTAAAATTAGGAGAATACATTGAAAACTCACACAACTGACACTTCAAACCAGTAGCGTTGCGCGCTAGCTGTCTTTTACGTTATCTCTGATACCTTGCGTTTGTAACAGCTGGCAATCCTAATTTGGAACCATTTTTTCTCAAGCAAACATATCATCATATCAAGAAAAAAATTTACTTTAATTTTATATAAAAAAAACATGCATATACGTCACGAGCAGCGTATTTTATTTAAAAAATTAATGATCGAAATAAAATTTTTGTTCAAAAATGAATTACTATTAATTGGATTAAAAATATTTGCGGCCACTTTTTGACTGGCAACCTGTTATCAATGTGTTTTCCTAATTTTAAATGTATCTAAAAATGTGAGTTTAATTAACTACGTTATGAACATAGTGATCCTGCAGTAGGATCTTGTAGTATTAGTCCTTACATGTACGTCAAATATCTGATTTTCCTTCGGTCCCAACTATGAAAAATGAATAAAGGGGGTACTATGTCTTTTTCTTACTTTGGTATACCATGCTGCAAATGATATGGGATTACCAAACCTTGCAGTTTAAAATTGCTTGGTATCTTCGTGGAGCCTGGATAGATTCACATGACAAGCGCTTAACGCTCGTTTACAACTCATATATGCTAACGAGCGTTTTAATAAATCGCGCTTTGAACGCTGAGGTGGCGCTCGACTGTTGGCAGCGCGTAACAACGAGCGCTTTGAGATCGTTGGTTTTCTTATTTCTGTGTTCCCGTTCAGTTAAACGCGCGCTTTTGACGCGGATATACGTATTTAGGATTCGGTCCATTCGCCCAGAAATCGCCCGAAAAGGAAATGGAAGCTTTTAGTACCGAATTATTTATAGATGACATTGAAAAACGTAATGCGATATTGGACATGGCGTCTATCGTTCATTCAGATAGGAGTATAAGGAGACGAGCTTGTTAATAACTCGTCCTCATATTATGCGAAGATAATATTGAAGAGGAAAGAAGAAATAATTGTCTTCCGTCGTTTCTGCTGTCGGTATAAAATCAATGTTAAACTATTTCTACGTCCATCTTCGACAAACGTAGAATTCAAATTGAATCAGGACTGCCGCGGCAACGCACACTCAAGTGGTTTTCACACTGCATAGTGTCAAAATTCATCCTGTATTATTCATAATAGACCCCACACAATATAATTCGTTGAGATCAGGTTGTTAAGGAGCTTTTAAAAATATAAAAGTATACTGGGTATTTTATTAAAAATAAAGATTATTGACTATGCTAGACTTCCCTAAGCGACTATACATTTAAAATTATATTTAAAACGCGCAATTTTGAATTTTAAAGGATGATGTGTTGCAGCCTTTTTAAAAAATTTTAAAAAGAAGACACAAACAATATTATTTCATAAGTGGTTTCTACACTGTTTATTTGGTAGTATGTTTGATATATGATATGTTGTAGTATCTCGGTGGTCTATTCTACTGTCTGCTAAAGCTTCCAGCTTTAGTGCTAATGTTTTATTGTACTCTACAGTTTTCGCTGTATAATAGTGATTGGCAGACTTCTAGCTTGGAAGTTAGTCTGTTGCTAATAATTATCATAAAAAGTTTTGTATATATGTGGCAACAAACTTATGGGTTGGTGTTTCGAAAGTTCTTCTACTTCCTTCTTGTATGTAGGCTTTAAAGCCTGTTTCTTCTTATTAGCCTTTTAAATTGTTTAAATTATGCTATTCGTACTATCCTATCCTCTGCCATTCTACTAATGTTTCCGTTTTGTCAGCCATCCATTTATGTCTTCTATATTGCATGCTCTTCTTAAGGCGGGTACACATATGCGAGCAGAACTGTTCGCGAACCGTTTGTGAACGCTATATTCGTTAAATTGTACGACGGGACGAACCGCTAGCGAGCTGTTCGTTCGTTGCTCGTCAGGAACCACAGCATGTCGGTTTTTGGGACGAACACAAAGAATGTTCGCAGAACTATAAATTGTGTCTATAAATTGTTTCTGCTAAGTGTGCGATGATATCATTCGGTTAAACAAAATTGCTGAACGAGCGCGGCTTATCTAAGTAGCGAGAGAAATTAATAACAGATAATGTAAACAAAATACCGAAATGTTTAGAATAACGAAGTAAATTAATTCATGGTTTGTTATTAGATAGTTAGGGTATTGGATAGCCTGAACATAAACATATTTTCGACGAACTCTTCGCGAACAGCTCACGAGCAGTTCGCAAACAGTTCGGCTCGCATATGTGTACCCACCTTTATGTTTTTGCTTCTTTCCACTGAACTATGCTGTTATTCCTTCTAGAATGCATTCATAGAACAGAACTCTTATTGTTTGTAGTAATATGTGCCCCCTTACTTTTATGCCTTCCATTTCTTTTTGGTCTTCACCGGATGCTTTCATGTCAACCATGTCAAGTTTTTTTTTGTCACCGACAGAATAATTTCATAAATACCCTCTAATCCTTGATTAATAATGGTGGTATTGTGCTGTTTACCGTGTCTTCTTGGTATTTTTGATATAATTCTTTGTAAAAAGTTTCCACTGCCTCAAGTATTTTTTCTTTATTTGTTAGTGTTCTTCCCCACTTTTCTTTCTTCTTTATTTTGTCTACTATGCTGTTCAACCTCTATGTGGAGAATGTTTTTGCAGAGGCACTTGAAGGCACTGATTGTGGTATAAAGGTCAACGGGTACCCGATAAATAACATTCGTTACGCTGACGACACCGCAATAATCACAGATAACGAACATGATATGCAGTTGATACTAAATAAAATAAACACCACAGGAAAAACATATGGCCTGAAGATAAATGCTGGAAAAACAAAATGCATGACAATAAGAAAGGGCGCATTTTTCAGAGTACAACTGCACGTAGATAATGCTCCAATCGAGCAAGTGAAAACATTCAAATACTTGGGAATGATGGTGAATGACCAATGGGATCCTCAACAAGAAATAAAATGCCGTACCGAACAAGCAAGACAAGCTTTTCTTAAATTTAAACCGCTACTTTGTAACCGCAATCTTTCCTTCAATCTCCGTTACAGAATGGTTAAGTGCTATGTATGGTCCATATTGTTATACGGCATGGAGACATGGACGTTGAAAATATCTTCCATTAATAAGTTGGAAGCCTTCGAAATGTGGACCTTGCGAAGAATGTTCCGCATACCATGGACAGATAGGGTGAGAAACGAGGAAGTCCTAAGAAAAGCAAATACTGAGAGAGAATTGCTCAGCCTGATCAAGGCACGAAAGATTGGATACCTGGGCCACATCCTGAGAGGGGAAAAATACGCAATCCCTCAACTAATTATCCAAGGAAAGATTGAGGGCAAGAGAGGAGTAGGTCGCAAACAAATGTCGTGGCTGCGAAATATAAAGAACTGGACAGGCGTAACTAACACTGGCGAACTTTTGCATGCCGCAAAAGACAGACGTCTGACCTTAAGATAATTCGCCAACGCACTATAGGTGCACGGCACCATAAGAAGAAGAAGTTCTTCCCCTTGTGTTTTTTTGTGTTTACAGATAATTTTTATACCATAAGCCATTTTTTGTCTAACGCCTTAAACTTTTATTCTTTTATTACCTTGGTGGTATATTTTTTATTATATGTTCCCATATTCTATCTAACGGCCTTCAAAACCTCTTTATTTTTTTGAGTAACAGGCAAGTAATACACGTACAGCAAAAGTTTTTGTTGCATTTGTTGGTTAGTTCTATTTATTCTTCCATTAGTTTGTTTAGTTTGTTTTTCGGTTTGTTTAGTGGAAAATTTCTTTTTTGCTTATTTTTATCCTATCACACTGTTGAGTGTTTTATGTTTAGAATATTGTTTTCAGTATACTGCATCCTGTATCTCGTTGAAGTTTTTTACAACTTCTTTTTGAAATAGTGCAGTTCCAGGGTGGGTCCATCACTTTTTTGAGTGTTTGATTATGATTCCTGTTCGTTGTGTTTTAGATTTATTGATACGTATACTTGAATTATTCTATGGTCGCAACCAATTGGTAAATTTATTTAAATCTGTTATATAGTAGATAGATAATATTCTTTTTATTACTGTATATATTTAAATCTAAAATTTCTGACAGTTCCGGAGTTCCGTTTGGGCTTACTCAGATCCATTTTCTTTGTGGCTTTTTTTTTCGAAAAAAGCTTCACTTTACTATATTCTGAGATCTTTGAGTTGCCGAAAACTGAGGGCCGTTTATCTATCCGGTTGTGTTTTCATTCCGCATTCAAATGTTTTAACCATACATCTACCACATTGTGCTCCATGTGCTACCATGCCCAGTCGCCAGAGCGTCGTTAGTTTTTAGTAGGGTGCACCGGATATTGCCGGGTTCACCCTATATTTACCGAGTTATTGTCGGTATAAGCAATCCTCCACTTATTGACCAACAACATCGGGTTGAGGAGTTGGTAAGTGGTAGGGCACCGTTTTGTTCTGGGATTGGGTTATTGGACCCGAAGATGGATGAAAGATTTGGCCAAGGAAATAAGGATGAAAAAGCACCAGTAGGGCTACTAAATTAAAGATCCACAGCGATACGCCCTAGTCAATCAATCATGGCAATGCTCCATGATCGGAACTTTGGGGAGGACATTTTTGACTTCACCAAAAGATAATAAACTGAAGTACAGTAAAAATATCAAAACCTGTACATGGAATATCAAAACCTTATACAAAGCAGGAAAAATACATAATGCAATTCATGAGATGAAGAGAATGCATATTGACATAATGGAAATAAATAGAAAAAATGCGAAAACTAGATTCTGAAAAAAAAAACAATTAGAAGATTACAAGGAATCCTACTCGGGAAAAAGTGATGGATCACTAGAATATGTGTTTATGCTCTCACTCCAAACAAAGAGGAGAAAGAGGCAATTGAATTTTATCAGAAAATCAACAGAATCATTCATAAAATTTTAAGATCGGAAGTTCTCATTATTATGAGAGATTTTAATGCCTAGCTTGTAGCTGGAGATAAGACACAGTATATCGGAGGACATGTACTGGAGTCAGAAGTGAGAGAGGAGATCTCTTAGAAAAATTCACAGAAGACTCAGAACTAGTTGTCATTAACACATTCTTCCAATTACCACCTCCAAAGCTGTACATGTGGAAATCACCTCACGACAGACCCAGGAGAATCATTAAACATCAAATAAATTATATTTTAGTAAACAGAAGAAGAAACAGCTTCACATATATCAAAACTTATCCGGAAATGGACAAAGACGAACCACGTTCCACTGGTATAAGTATTCCGAGTCAGACTCAAATAGGGGTCCTATAGTAAAGGTATATAAATGAATTAAGAAAAAATTATGGATAGCAGATGAGATCCTGAAGCTGAGGTACGAAAGAAGAAAAGCCAAAAAAGACCCAGACAGATATAAAAATATAAATATAACAATACGAAGAAGAAGCGAAAGAAAAAGACATAATGAAAAATACACAATGTGCATAGGAAAGTTAAAGAACTAATTCTGACAGAAATATCATATTTGACAGAGTGAAATAAGAAAGTGGAAAGAATACCTAGAGAAACTGTTTAAAGAGCAAAGAGATCTTTCAGCTGGAAGAGGAGGTAAATGATGGACCAAGAGTATTACAGCAAGAAGTTTATTCTGCAATAACACAGCTGAATAACGGTAAGGCAGCAGACCTCAAAAATACACATGCAGAACTGCTCAAACTAATGGACAATAAATCAATAGCAGTAATTACAAAGATACAAACGTAAAGAAGGCAAAGTTTATGATAATTAGCAAGAAAAAGATAACAGAAGGTTAATTCTACGTCAACCAAACTCCAGTGTAGGGAATGGCACACTACAACTACTTCGGTACCATAATAAAAGAAGAATGGACCAACAATCAGGAGATAAGAGCGAGGTGGACCTAGCTTTTCCAGGAAGAAAATGTGAAAAAAGAGTATAAAAGAGCAATACGATCCCTAGAAGAAACTCAACTTTCAGAATCACTACATATCTAATAATAAGTTCAAATTGGAAAAATACTTCTGATGACCACCCTATATAAGACATGTGTAGAATTTCAAAATACACTGTTTACAAAACATAAACCTGTCATTTCTGCCTGCTGTTAGTATCATTGTAAATACAATTGAATGTTAAATGTCTGCTGTTTTTGTTCTTACATTTGATGCATCTTAATGATTAACATTATCTATATTTGATGCGTCATAGACCTTTTTATGAAAGAGTCTCTGTGCAGCATCGAGAAATAAATACATATATTACAACTGAATGTAAAGTGAAAATATACAAGAAATGTGTCAAGACCAATACTAAGATATTGTATAAAAATATAGCTCTTAAAAATAAATGAAAACTTCTATGAAGATCCATACGAAATAAATATTTGAGAAATGATTGAATAAGAAGTAAAAATAATATTCTAAATAAATTACATAATTAGATATCTTACAATAAAACATTGAAAACTGTTGTTTTCAAAACCTCCACAAAATGTATTATAATTTTTATTTTTTTTTATCACTACAGCTGTTTCGGCAGTGCCTTTCTCAAGTGATTAATTTTTAGTATGCCTTTACACTTTATAGTCTATAACTAAATAAACCACTTAAAGATCACAAACGGCTTCTACAAACATAAAGACATACACACATACACTTGGACACAAGAAACAAGAAAATTGAGGTCTATTATTGATTATGTTATAGTGAACCACGAAAGCTCGATAAAAATAAAAGACGTGAGAGTAAAGCGAGGCGCAGAATGCGGCACAGATCACAAACTAGTAATCGCTTGGATGGAATTCCCCTTCATATGGACCCAACAGAAACCGACCCAGGGAGAGTCTGACCAAGTTACGGCTCCGACTACACCTGTCAATACCTGCTCAACACAAGAAAAGAAATTCAAAATCAATTTATTAGAAGAAGACTCAATAAAAGACCTATATAAGTGAAGATTGGACCAAAAGCTAGAAGAGTTACGGTATGAATCATTAGAACAAACATACGAACACATGAAAACCTGCATGAAGACAGCAGCCCTAGAAGCTCTTGGAGAAGTGGACCAAAAATACACCCACCAAACTACGAAATTAACCGAAGACACACTAACATGCATAAAAGAGAAAAAAGAACTCCATATAAAATACCTGAACACAAAAAACTATGAGGACTTGGAACTATACAGGAAAAAAAATAAAGAAGTGAAAAGAAAAGTGGCAAATGAAAAAAATGAAAGATGGGAAAAAACATGCACAGAGATAGAACAGCACAAAGGAGGAACGAGAAATTCAGAGTCATGGCGCATCTTAAAGTCGCTCCAAAGAAATAAGACAGAGAAAATCAAGATCGGTCAAATCAAAGAAAACGAATGGCAAGAATACTATAAAAAATTGCTAACCAAAGACCGAATCCCCGAATTCAAAGAATCAGAAATAGACGGAATAGAAATCTACACACATGACGAAATCGAATTAAGCCTAGCTGAGGTAAAAAGAACGATCAAAACTCTAAAGAACAAAAAAGCAGAAGGTCCCGGCGGAATACCAAATGAATTGATAAAAAACGGATCGGAAAAGTTATTCCGTATGATACATAAAATGTTTGAGAGAGCACTGAATGGAGAATACTTACCGGCAGAATGGACCCAAGCATATATGACATCAATATATAAGAAAGGAAATAGAAAAAACTGCGAAAACTATCGGGGAATCAGCATTATATCGTCTATAGGCAGACTGTATGGAAAGACCGTAAAGGAAAAATTAGAAATATATATACAAGATAAAATCGGAGAAGACCAGGCAGGTTTCACAGCGGGGAAAGCATGCTTAGATCACATTTACACGGTCGAACAACTAATAGAAAAAAGAATGGCCAAAAATAGATCCGTCCATCTGGCTTTTGTTGATCTTAAGAAGGCATATGACTCAATACCTAGAACCAAGCTATGGGAAGCAATGGAAGACATCGAAGTTCCACGAAGATTAATAAACGCGGTAAAAGCACTCTACAAGAATAACGAAGTAGCTATCAAAACGGGCAATAGAATATGCAGTCCATTTAAGACGACAAAGGGACTACTACAGGGTTGCTCCACATCCCCCACCCTGTTCAAAATATTCCTGGAAAAAACCCTGAAACCATGGCAAAGGAAGTGCGAAGGAATGGGTATACCAGTAAGGAACGAATATCTATATACGCTAAGTTTTGCCGACGACCAAATAGTGATCACACAAGACAAGGATGACCTCAGTTTTATGATGAGAAAACTGGAGCAGGAATATACAAAGAATGGGATGGAAATAAACCTAAAGAAAACTGGATACCTAACAACGGAGAATACAGAAATAAAACAGCTGGACATAGACGAAGGTAAACAAATCAAAGGAACAGACAAGTATAAGTATTTAGGCTTCATAATATCAAACAAAGGAACAACGGAGGAAGATATAAAAAATAGACTAAGACAAACAAGAGACTGCATACGAAAATTGAACCCGGTACTATGGGATAAGAACATCAGCATGAAAACAAAGAAAAAAATATATAATACCATGACAAGAAGTATCCTCACTTATGGGTGTGAAAATTGGACAATAAATAAGAAAACCAAAAACAAAATAAGAGCAACAGAGATGGAATTCCTAAGGAGAAGCTGCAGAGTAACAAGAAGAGATATAATAAATAACATGGAGATTAAGAGGAGAATGGGAATGAACTCCGACATAATAGACTACATCGAACAGAAGAGGTTAACCTGGTACGGACATGTCAGAAGAGCAGACCAAAATCGGTGGATAAATAGAATAACAGAGTGGAGCCCGATAGGAAGAAGAAAGAGAGGCAGACCCCGAAGATCTTTTAGAGATGAAGTGGACGAAACAATGAGTAGAAGAAACCTACAGGAAGGGGACTGGCTAAACAGGAAAAATTGGAGAAAACGGTTGAGTGAAGGAATACAGTGAAAACTGTGGAAATCCTTGTATATATATATATATATATTATATATATATTATATATATATATATATATATATATATATATATATATATATATAGTCTATAACTAAATAAGTTGAGGATGGGAGAACTGTTTGTCTCAAGTTGGTCATTCAGAATTATGTGTGTATTTTTAATTTGTTAATTTCTATAGATTCTAGTAAAAATAGCTGTGGGAATATATGGAAATTCTCTATATATGACATATCTCTATTAACAAATTAAAAATCTTAGACATAATTCTGAATGACCAACTTGAGACAAGCAGTTCTCCCCTCCTTAACTTATTCATTTAAAGGCTATAAAGTGTAAAGGCATACACGCGGCCGAAACAGCTGTAGTGATAAAAAAATAAAATTTATAATAAACTAGCTCACTGCGTGCCTTGCTACGTCATCAACTAAAATAAATTTGAAAGAAAGACATTACACAAATATTTAATTCATTTTGAGTCATTTGATTGATTTTGTTCATTTCAAAAAAATTGTGACATTACAGCGTTTCGTTTCAATTCGATATTTATTGAAGTGTTGTGGGATACACAATATTTCTTGTTTTTACTTATGATGCGTAAACGAATAAGTCAAGAGGATTTCCGACGCGTGAGCAGACAACATAGATCTGTCCATTTGAGAAGCATGGATTCTCCAAATTTACCCTACACACTTGCAACGATTGTCCTTGTGCTTTATTGATAGTCATTGCGAAAGCGAGTCGCAGCGGGAACTGTAAAAGTTTCAATTCAAATGGCATATATGTCGGGACCATAGGCATACGTGGCAACAGTATATCTTCACCTTTGAATTTTCCAGTCAAAATTGTTGCCTCGATAAAATAGTTCATCATTTTCTTGACTAAGAGTCTGGTTCCGTTGCAAAGTCGTGGTGGATTTATGTTTCGAAGAAGAATAATGGTTACGCCAATTTTCAATGTAAGAACATGCGGTGTCATGTCTGGCAAATCAAGCAAATTCGAGAATTCAGTTGGATAGTTAACAAATTCGTCTTGATACATCACAGTGTTGAGGACTTATATGTTGTCGTTTCGCCGAGTATTCCATTCTAAGTTGATGGTATTGACATCAATGGTTTTGGCCGCTGATATAGCACGCGTACTGAGCCACTGATGATTTTTGTAGTTCTGTGTAATATTTGGAAAAACTTTTTGCTTCGTCTATGCTTTCTGTGATTTTACAGAAGTTTGCTGGTAAGTTGGTACATTGCGTAGATTCATCAATTTGCATTCGCCCATTTCCAATATTCATTAGTTGTTTCGCAAAATTTCTAGCCGATACTTCCCGTTATGGTTGTATTTGGTTGGTTTGTTGGTATAGTTGGTTTTCAAAGTCAATTTCTGTAAATGGTGGTATAAAACTAATGAGTTGAGACATGCATTAAGTTAATCATCGAGTGTTAACCGTGATATAACCAGCAATGTTTGTCGAAAAGTACCAGACACTAATTTTACCAATTGTACAAATTGTACCAAAAGTACAAATACTTATCTTTTAAAATCATGAATGTGTTGCTTGTGTGAGTCCATTTCAAAAGGTAATAAATTAGACTTACTCACAA
This sequence comes from Diabrotica undecimpunctata, assembly GCF_040954645.1. NCBI lineage: Eukaryota > Metazoa > Arthropoda > Insecta > Coleoptera > Chrysomelidae > Diabrotica > Diabrotica undecimpunctata. The sequence continues at coordinate 33,373,653 of NC_092808.1, forward strand.
TCAATTTAATTTAACTATCAGACGACCGGTTTCGCTTTCTACACTATGCAAAGCATCTTCAGGTCACGATACAAAGTTAAATAAATGCAGCATTTATGCAGCAAAATAAAAAAATATAAGTACTCGTCCTCTATTTAAGTATTTTTGAAGACCGTAAAAAGATATTAGGGTCTATAAGAATACCTGAGGAATAGGAAACGAGTACTGTGATTCTTCTACTTATTTAAAAAATGTGAAAAAAAAAACGACCCAAATAACTAAGAGGCATACATTTATTAAGTACTCGTTTCGAATTAATAACAGAAATAGTAACAAATATGCTAACGACAATATTTAATATATTGGAAGAACAACATGGCTTCCGTAGTGGAAGATTGATGCTGTCTTCGTAGTCAGGCAAATAGCAGAGAAATCTATAGAATACAATCAATCAGCCTACTTATGTTTTGTAGACTTAGAAAATACCTTTGATAGAGTGAGGCTGTAGGACCTTATACACCTGATATACAACAAACAAAGTCCATTGGATCTGAATTGATCCGAGGGGTACGGTGACTTTAAGGATTTTTGGGACGTCGTATAGGTATGGTGTCTTGCTGTAATGGTTTGTTAATGTTCTTCTCTAATAATCTGTCAGGTACTTTAAATTTAGATAATATTCTTCATATTTTATTTTTCAAAGATTTGGTTGGGTCCTTTTATATTTTTGTGTATAATCCACTTATAAAATAGAATTAGAAGCAAGTGAGAAGAAGATATCGAAGATACCTAATTTGGTTTTAGAAATGCTATGGTAACTAGGGAGGTACTTTTTGCGCTAAATATCCTATTACAAAAATGCCGTGATCAAAGAAAAGATGTATTTGCATGCTTCGTTGAGTTTAAAAAGGCATTCGATAAAGTACAGCATGTAAAATTAATGCAGATGCTACAAAAAATATAGGAATAGATGACAAAGATATTCGGGTCATTAAAAATCTGTACTGTAATCAAACTGCTATTAGTACTGCTGTTCCCCATAAGTGTTGAATGTTTACTCTGATCAGTTATTTAAAAAGGCACTTGAGGGATAGCCAGATGGAATTAAAATCAACTAGTAACTACTTAACGTAATTAGATACGCGGACAATTCAATAATTTTATCAGAAAATAAAGACATTTATTTGCAATAATCATCTTAGTTACGAACTAAGACAAAGAATGGTTCTTCTTCTTCTTGATGCGCCTATCCGTTACGAATGTTGGCAATCATCATGGCAATCTTTATATTATCTGCAGCAGCGCGAAAAAGCTGCACATATGTTGTATTGAACCAGATTATGAGGTTCTTTAACCAGGATGTTCTTCTTCCTGGACCTCGATTTCCAAATATTTTTCCCTGCAGGATGGCTTGAAGGAGAGCATATCTGGATTCATTAAAGAATGATTAAGTGCTACATTTGGTCTGTACTTTTGTATGGAGAAGAAGAATGGATACTAAAAGTATCAAGCATCAACAGAATTAAAGCATTGGAAATGTAGATTTATGGACGGATGCTAAAGATACCTTGGACAGCAAGAAAAACTAATCAGAAAGTACTAAGGATTGTAACAGAGATAGATAATTGCTAAAGACTGTTAAACACCGGAAAATGTCTTATCTGGGACATATAGTGAGGGGTAATCGATAAAGAATACTGATCTATAAAATAGAAGGCCGTAAAAGTGTAGGAAGAAAACAGGTTTCTTGGTTAAAAACATTCGTAAACGGACTGAAATAATATAAAATGTATGACAATTATTCCATGTGGCAGAATATCCAGAAGCCTTCGCAATGGTGATCGCCAACGTCGGATAAATCGAATATGGCACGTGAAGAAGAAGATCATTTGTGACTAGTTCTTGAATTGTCTTCTACTATTGAGTTTTGGTCATGATTATAGTTGCTTTACTCTTTTCTGCTGGTAAGATTATTATAGACACATCTTCTTTTACAGATTTGATAGCTTTAAGTTTCTCTTCTTTTTTATGATTTTTTCTAGTTAGACCCTCAAAGATTCTTAGATTTCTTGGAAGAATTCAATTTCATAAACAAATGCTTAATATTTCACTTTGACCACCACTTGTTCCCCAACGATGGAGAACGTGGTTTGTACGAACTATAATTTGCTTTAAAACAACTTTTTTTTGAATCGGAATAATAGGAGTATAGTAAATGAAGGATTGAATCAATATTTTGATGAAAATGTATATTTTTATTTTCATATATGTATGAAAGGAGTTGAATGTTTGAATAATTCAATATAATAATACAATACAAATTAAAATGCAATATTCATAAGTATTTAAAAATGACAATAATATACATAAAAAAATACACTACAATACAGTGCAACATACTTCAATATAATAATAGGATACAAATTAAAGTGCAATATTCATAAGTATTTAAAAATGACAATAATATACATAACTTTTCTACTTATGCATATGTTTAATTTACCATGTAATAATATTATTAAAAAAGTCCTCCCCGACTGGGAATCGAACCCCGGTTTCCCACGTGACAGGCGGGGATACTGACTACTATACTACCGAGGACATGACACAAACGTATTTCAAAATTGACAGTTCTGAATCATACAGTGATTTATTGAGATTATTATTTTGAAATACAAAAGACTAATATAATTATGAACATTTAATAAATAATGCAAAACATATCACATAAATAATAATATTAATAATTATTTTATTATAAATATAATATTATATGTATATATATAATATATATAATTTTAAATATATATACAAAAGGAACATTTTTATATTCGATAGAGGAAGAGAGAGAAAATATATCTTCTGTCTCTCTCTTACTCATTATCTTACATAACTAATGATTTCACAGATTCACTCCCATACAAATTTCCAACGTGGAACGAGCGTATAGAAGTATAACTTCAAAATTGTTCGTCAAAATAATTTGAAGTAATGTGTCAAAAGTTTAAAGGTAATACTGAAATAGTTAAGGGTACTACTAGTTTAATGAGAAATAACGGCAATATTAATTAAAAATACGTTTATTTTATTTTTCAATTTCCACTTTGATTTTTTTCACAGATTTTCAAACTGGAAATAGAAACGTTAAAATAAACACATTTTAGTCATTTCCCAATAAAAATAGTAAATAACATAAATATGACACAAGAAAATACTTTTACAACCATATATTATTAAGTAACTGCAAAATAAATTTATAATAACCTAGATACCTAACTTAAATTTTTTTTTTAAAAATCAAAATATTTTTCCTAAGCCCAATTTTGATCAAAAAAATATGAAAAAAATAGACCACTGTTGCCATCTAGGGAGCTAAAAATTTGGCTAAAGGGGTTTGTAGATATGTACTTTCCGGAGACTAATCCGAAATAAGAATCAAGCTGAGTGCAGATATTACCATATTATCCCGCTATAGCCCTTCTTAGTTTGTTAAATGCTGTTATTGCCTGAAAAAGACGATACTGAAAGATAAAATGCAAACATTTATAAACTTGTAATTATTATCGTACGATTTATTTGTTGAGTTACGAAGTTATTGAAACATCCTCGTATTAAAATTAATTTTAATAAAGTAACTGTACTGGATCTACATAAATAAATCTTATCTTAAACCTAACCTTGTAGATCGAATAAAATAATACTAATAGTTAAAATAAAGTCATATCCTAGGTCGTTAGTGACTTGATAAATAAAAATTTAAAGAATTTATTTTCTCTGGGACTCCACTTATTCTGTAATACAAAAAGTTGAACACATTCGAAATTTTGTTGGAGGCAATAAAGCGTAATCGAGGCTACGCCACCAAATTCTAGGAAATTGTCGTGACTCATCCATTCATGGTGTAATGAGAAATAGACATCCGCGCCGGGACCTACTTTTTAATTGTGTGAATACATGAATACGCAGAAAAGTTTTAGTATGTTTGGTAATTTTTGTGATTTTCTGTGAATTGGTTTTGAAATTGGAGAAATATATTCATTCTCTTGTAGAACACTATACATGGGAATATAAAATCTTGATTCATTAATCTTTAAAAATAAAATTTAATCTATTTATATTATAATATTTTTGATAATATCTAATTCAATCCAAACATCATAGAATTTGATTTTTTCACAGACGAAGCAATAAATGAACATCAATGTGGTTTTAGATTCAAAATATCAACAATATAATATACAGGGTTGACCATTCAAAAAGTCCATTCTGATATTTGACAATATGTAATGGATTTTGTGAAAATGCTGAAACAGGCCGATTTTTATTCTTTTAATTGAGAAACACATCTTCAATTATTAGGGGGCACAGTACATCCAATTTTGACAGATGTAATCAAAAATGATACAAGTACTCAGGAAATGATCTATTGCTATAACAAGAAGGAGACAGCACTTAAAACTGAGAAACTGGGGAAGAAGCAGTTCCTCATTATCGCATAAGAGGTTTTATCAAAGGGCTAACAAGATCTTCCGATTTAACTTCCTTGGACTTCTTTCTATGATGTTGTTTAATAAAACAAGATATCCGAAATCTCCGAAATTGGAAAGTATTTCAATCAGATTGGAGAGGAAAAGATCTAATGTGTCTTTAGTGTGGGGGCAAATGAGAAAGATGTCATCAATGTACCGTAACCAGTAGGTGGGTTTGAGATTTTGATGAGGACAGGGCTGTTGTCTCGAAATTTTACATGTAGATATCAGCTATTACGGGGGGAGAGGGGGATCCCATTGCGGCACCTTTGATTTGACGATAGACATGATTTTGGAATGAAAAGTATATATGTTTATGCAGTGTTTTATAAGAGATAATGTGTATTGGGGGATTTCATGTTTAGAGTCCAAGATGGAAATGGCTTCATCAATAGGAACGTTAGTGAATAAAGAAACAATGTCAAACTAACTAGTATATCTGAGGGTGAAATAGAAATGTTCTCCGTACTTCTAAACTCCCACCGTCAAATATCAGTCTTTCAAAAAGACGTGCTCTCAAATAACTTTATAGCAACCCAGACATTGTCATCCTTCCGGTCGACAAAGGTAATGCCACTGTCATTCTCAACTCTTTTAATTATTTCGATAAAATATTTAATTACGTTAACATGCGTGACTTGATCAGTAATCCTGTACTTTTGAATACTTTTTTTTTAAATATACTGAAATTAGAACAAAATTATTTCCAACATCTTTACTCTTTTTTACTTTTTTTCTAATTGACTATAGTTAACAATACACTATACGAGAAATAATTGCTACATATGTCCAACTGAATATCTTTAGTAGTCATGAACGGTGCAATTTTTTATTGAAGTTTTCCGTTACTGGCGACCAGAGAATATCTTGGCCCATATTATTTTTGAGTTTTTATTTATTGTCAGCAACTTCATTAACTTCATCAAGTTTTGCCTTAAAGACTGTCAGTATTTTCTTCATAGTTCTCACTATTTCCATAATTATATTCTTCATATATTTCTTCCTCATTACAATTATATTCTTTCTCTAATAAACTAACTTCTGGATCTCTCAAATCGTTACTGAAAGCGTATGGATCCGTTTATAGGAATTTTACATCTTATAAATGTTCAGCATCGTACTACAACTCATAAATAGTCAAGCTTTATCATTTTCGCTCTCTGCTGTTGAAATATACCACTGACATTATTTTATACCACTCAAGAATACCAAAGGTACATAATATGTCCCGAAATTTAATTTTTTTATAAAAATGTAACTAATCATAATTTAGTAAATAATATAATTGTAAAAATCTCTGGATGTTAAGAGATATACATGAAAAATGTTATTCACATCTATGATCTGTGCTGAAATTAATTGATATAAAGCAATTAATTCCACCGGGCAGTTTTTAAAATAACTAGATTTAGCATGTTGAGAAGGCCATGCCTTTTGACATGTTAGATTTGCTTTATTCCCAAGAGTGGCAAATGCTCAACAGAGGAACCAAAGTCATATAGACCTATTAGCCTAATCTCCTTTTTTAATAAAAGTATGGACAACATAATAAACACATAAATAAGAAATGAATACTTGTCAGGTGTAATTGATGTAACCACTATCAGTTCTACTTATTTTCAAATTCATTTTCTGTACCAATAATTTATTATGAAAATATGTTTCTTAGAAAACAACACGTAGCTAAAATTATGAAAGAATACAAATTTGCCTATCCTTTAATCATAAAGAATTCCAATAAAAAATATTTGAAACAACGCCAAGTTTTTCATTATGCCAAAATTTATTTAGGAAATACAATTAAGAGGCACACGACACACAGTTTTAAGAAAATAATCTTAAAAATAAGATTCGGAAGCAATGTTGCAGTGGCATATCAAAGTTGGTATGACATTTTCAGGAAATAACATTCCATTTGTTATATTTAATTTAATTTGATTAATTATTTGGGAATAAAGTGGAAATTTATTCTCCATATAAAGTGTCAAGAGGAAAAGCTCTTGCATGAGCGGTATATGGAGCTCTTAATAACGTATTTAAGAAAAATTTACCATTTAAGATAAAGAGAAAATTCTCCGATCCGTGTAAGTTGTCAGTAATGAGCAATGGTGCGGAGATATTTTCGCTTACAAATGACTAAGATATACTTAAACTAACTTATAGAACAGAGGTTTCAACTGAAGGAGTAATGAACTGGCTATGTGGTAAGGATACAGGATGGATAATGGACTCGCAAATTATTGAAATAGAGATCAGAACTAGATAAGCGAAGAGATATACGAAAGGAAGACCACTTAAATTATGGTAGGATAGTCTTAAAATAAAAAATAAAATAGTGATTACAAACAGTATACGACTGACATATCCAGCAGTGAATTTAAAAGAGGTTCGTGATGAAGAGGTTTGGTAAGAGCAGAATATATCTACGAATATTTCTATTTCTTCCGATATCTAATCTTCTTTTTATATTGCTGCTCTTTATCCATAAAAAAGTTTAAAACGGGTGACTCATCACTCGACACTGAGGAGTAGGCAGATTAAGATCTCAGTGCCGTTTTACGGTTCTTGTATTTATACAGAATACGATACTGGTACGTTACGAGTGAGGGGAGTAGGCAGATTGAGGCCCCGAACTCGAACGGAACCGTATCTATCTTGAAAATGGCGCAAAATGGGTGCCGAAACGTCGAGCATTAAATTCTCAACGCGGTTTTTCCCGAGAACTTAGTGATTTATAAATAAATAAATAAATAAATATAGATATATATATATATATATATATATATATATATATATATATATATATATATAATAAAGTTAAATAAAAAAAATGCAGCATGCCACTGAGTTAATTTAAATAGTGAAAATGCTAAAGAATGAATCAATGATTTCTGAAAACTACACCAGTGTCGCGTGCCTATAATATATTTCTGTAATAATAATTTTTGGCAAAACATATTTCTGGCAATAATTCAAATATTTATTCATTGAAATCCTCGTATTAAAAAACAACATTAAAATGTTCGCTTAATTTTTATTCATAAAGTTATTAATTTTTTATGCAGTAGCTAAAATCATTTTTCAAGAATTTTTCTTATTGAATTATGATCATCATTAAATATAAATATTAGTAGTATCAATAAAGAAAAATGTTGCAAGTAAAAAAAAACCTTTTCTCGATCAGCACTTACCTGGAATTATCGAGTCGATAATATACCTACTTTAAACCATTCTCTTTGTACTGTTATATAATTATACTTATAATACACTTACTTATATCATATAAATAAGAGAACACATTTCTCAGGGGAAACACTATTAAAACGGATTAAAGACATTCTTTTTCTGCATTTTGTTTTCTTTAAGTAGTTTTATATCTATTTTGGGCCTCATTACTTTTGAATTATCTTGAGTCGTATGTTGATATTTGCACCTAATATATTATCATATATGATCTATCAGAAAGACATCTGCCCCTAAATATGTTTTTGCTGAGGTGATAGAATTTCGAAACCTTTTGTTTATGTTGATATATATTTATACAGGGTAAATCATGAGAGACTATACATATTCCTACCTCATATGTAGGCCCCTATAAGGAATATGTGGCCATTAAAAAGTGTCTGTTCCCATTATTTAATAATATACAGGGTGAGTTGCGAATTTTGACTGAAATTTCTCTTCCTTATAACTTTTGAACGGTAAGTTCGATATGTCTTATATTTTGGTCAAACGTTACACTACTACCAACTAATCAAATTATTTATTCAAACTAGAAAAACCAGGCCCGTGTATTTAAAAATTAGTTCGTTTTGTTCATAGCAAAAATTTCACCCCGTATGCGGTTTTTGAAAACTTCAATAAGAATTTTTTAAATTAAATAAATAGAAAATCAAAATGATATATTTATTTTTTTCCTCACACTCCTTACTTAATTTTTAATTAAAATATAACTTTGACTATTAATTAAAATTTTAGCAAACTGAACCATCGTTGTAAATAAATGTAACTATTCTTGCAAAATTAAATTTTTTTGAACAAACATTTAATTTAACATTTAACAAATAAACCGAACCCGATTCAAACTGAAAAAAATCAGTCTAGTTTTAAAAAGTTAGTTTGTTTTGTTCACAGAAAAAAATTCACCCTGTATACGTTTCTTAGAAAACTCTAATAGGAATTTTCTAAATTAGACAAGTAGGAAATTAAAATCTCATAATTATTTTTCCGCATAGGATTATTTAATTTTTAATAAAAATTAAAATTCAAATTAAAAATAAAATTAAAAAATCAAATGTAACAAAATGAACCATATATGTAAAAAATGTATCTTTTCTTGTAAAATTCAAATTTAACAAACAAATCGAACCTTATTTTTTCCAGTTTGATTTTTTCAAACTGGAAAAAAATTAGGCTCGGTTTTTGTTTAAAATAAAATCACCCTGTATACGGTTTTTAAAAACTTTTAGAAAAATTTTACAAATTAGATAAATGAGCAAATGCAATGGCATATTTATTTTTTTTTTCACACGATTACTTAATTTTTAATCAAAAAAATAAAATTTGACTATGAATTAAAAGTTTGGCAAACTTAACCACATATTGAATGAAGGTTATTTTAAATGTTAATTTTATTTTTCATTCAAAATAAAGCTGATTATTACTGTAGTCTTAATTTTGAGACTTCAATAAAACAACACTAACGATGACTTACTAAACAAATATTATATAGGACAATGTTTTAGTATTATTCAAAACAACTTGTATCTTCTGAAATTCTGGAAATTGGCAAAAGGGTTGTATTATTTAAAATGTAAAGCACGAGCTTTAATAATATTAAAAATTATAAATTAACTAATTTAAATTCACCCTGTATATTATTAAAAAATGGGAGCAGACACTTTTTAATGATCATTTGTTATTCCTTATAGGAACCTTCATATGAGGTAGGAGTATGTACAGTTTTCATGACTCACCCTATATACCAATAGTCAATTCCGCATTCTGTCAAGACTTGCAACACTTTTTGTTAGTTTATAGCGTCGAAGACCTTTTCATAATCCACAAATATTAAAGCTAGTGGTGTATTATATACGGTATACTCTAAGATTTTTAGCACCAGTAATGATTGTTTGTTCCATAACTTTTTCTAAAACCTAATTATTCTATGAGCTGATCAAATTCCAAATTATTTTCTAACAGTTGTTTCGTAATTATTTTTATAAAAAGTTTATAAATAAGGGAAAGTAGACTTGTAAGTAAACTCACAATTTGATCTAGATGAGGAGGTATAGATCAGAATTAAAATAGCTCGAAAAGGATTTATAAAATACAAGTCAATGTTTATAAATACGAAGTATGGTTATTAGATCAAATGCAAGACAATTATTCCATATTGCAGAAGATCGAGAAGCCTTCGCAATGGTGATCGCCAACGTCGGATAATTCTGACATGGCACGCGAAGAAGAAGGTTATCAGATTGAGGTTCGTCGAATGTTATGTATGGTCGCAACTGCTATATAGGCGTATTCTAAAAATTCCTTGGACTTCAAAAGTCTCAAACGAAGACGTATTAAGGCGAATTGAACATAGCAGAAAGCTTATGAACACAATTAAAATATATAAATAACTACTCTCTTCTACACGTCATGTACGTATATCCCGCATAGGTGTTAAATTGAAAGCCGATGATCTTCAAAAATTCTTGGGTGAGACGGTACCCGATATTACTTTTAGTTGCATGGAATGGCATAAAATTGATAAATACTCCACGTATAAGGTATCGTTCCCTTTCGATAAAGTTGACGAAGTCTACAGACCTAATATTTGGCCTAAAGAAGCTGCAAGTAACGTATGGTCCTAAAGTTTTGGAAAAAATTTCAAAAGCATATAACTGACCACAATAATCTTATATTTTTATTTAATTATTCAACAATTTAACTTAACTCTCCTTATTATAAATCAAAATTCAAATGACAGACAAGGGACCATTGTTTTCGATTTGCCTATTCCATGGCCTTCTTTGTTAAATGCATTTTGCTTCTCAATCAGACCAGGTAAAATTTTTCCCAAAACTTTAGGACCATACGTTAGGAGATTTAACTTCAAAAGAAATTTTCAGCACATAAAGAAGACGGAGGAAGATACTTAGAAGCTTCTACAAACTTTTATCAAAATAACCTAATTCGACAAGGTACGGTAAGCATGTTACATGTTCATTTGCAGTGTATTTCAAATAAAGTCATAGCAATTTCTTTTTTGCCACTTGTCGAAGGCTTTTGACTGCGTTTTACACGACATTTTGCTCCACAAATTAAATTACTATGGAGTCAGAGGTATCCCTCTTAAGCCGATAACTTCTTATCTATATGGCAGACACCAGGCGGTAGTGTCTAAAGTTCATATCTCCGATTTTCTATCCGTAAAATATGGAGTCCCATAAGGTTTGGTCTTAGGAACTCTTTTGTGTATTATTTATGTTAACGATTTGCCTAAATTCATATTTTCGTACAAATCCATAAAATTCGATATATATTCGATCGAAGATAATCGACTGAACTGGTCGGCTCATATCTCACAACTAAAGAAAAAGTTATCAAGTTCATTATTTGTTATTCACCAACTAGTTGGTGGTGTCAACTTTGAAACATTAAAAATGACATATTTTTCGTTATTCCACTCTCACCTAAACTATGGTATAATTATATGGGGCAATTCAATAAATGTACTTCAAATTTTTAGAATGCAAAAGAAAGCTGTCAGGATTTTAGCAGGGGTTAGTTATCCAGGGGTTAGTTATAAGAAAACAAATACAAACACCAGCACGCCTATAAATACAAGAGAACTGATGAGAGACGAAAATCTGAAGAAGAGTTATGCAAATCAAATTAATGAAAGAATGCGAATAATAGAACAAAATGATGATATCGAAGAGATGGTCAATGATATTAAAGGAACGATTCTGGCAGTAAACAGGGAAGTTAAAACACAGATCAGGAAGAGAAAGCATAACGAATGGATGACGGACGAAATTATGGATCTAATGGAAAAGCGAAGGCAACATAAACAACAACGTAATCAAGACAAATACAAACAGATAGACAAGGAAATTCGCCAGAAAATTAAGAAAGCAAAAGAACGTTGGATGGTGGAAAGGTGCAACGAAATAGAACAATTGCAGGAAAAAGGAGATAGTTTTGGACTACATAAGAAGATCAAAGAAATATTGAATATACACAAAAGCCACCACAGAACAAGAATACGCAACGACAGAAACGAATACATAGAGTCAGAAGAGGAGATAGCAATGGCGTGGAAAGAATACGCAGAAAGACTTTTTAATGACGAAAGACCAACACAACCAACGCGCAAACTTCCTTTCGAAAACTTATCAGGGCCATCAATAATGCGAAGTGAAATAGAATATGCAGTTAGAACCACAAAGATGCATAAAGCAACAGGTCCAGATGAAATTAATATAGAAGCAATAAAACTACTAGACGAGGAGAATATCGAAATCTTGGTAAAGCTGTTCAATACAATTTATGATACTGGTTACATTCCGCGAGAATGGCTGCAGTCATCCTTTGTGATGATCCCTGATGATGATGTAGAAGAACTTAGCGGGTCAACACAATTCGGTTTTAAGGGAGGACTAGGAACAAGAGAGGCAATTTTATGTTTGAACACTTTAATACAAAACTGTTTAGATCAACGAAAAGATGTCTACCTCACCTTCATCGACTACGAGAAGGCATTTGACAATGTTAAACATGATATCATGATGGAACTACTACATAGGGCCAACATTGACCAGAAGGAGATCAGAATTATTCAGAATCTATACTGGAACCAAATGGCAAAGGTGAGGATTGATCAAGACCAATATACGGATGAATTTGAAATCCGGAAAGGTGTCCGCCAAGGCTGCATACTCTCTCCGATGCTTTTTAATTTATATGTTGAAAATATATTTGCGGAAGCATTAGAAGACACGGAATTAGGCATTAAGGTGAACGGCATACCAATTAGCAACCTACGCTATGCGGACGACACAGTGATTATAACTGATAAATTGGAAGATCAGCAGTTATTACTTGATAGGGTAAATAGCATAGGTAAAAAATATGGCCTCAAAATCAACATTTTGAAAACGAAATATATGGTCATTAGCAGAAACCCTCCAGAAAACCCGATAATATGCATCGGTGACGATCGCATAAAACGCGTGAAAACTTTTAAATACCTTGGCACCACAGTCAATGACCAATCGGATCCACAACAAGAGATAAAAACCCGAATACAAATGGCAAGACAAGCTTTTGTGAAATTCAGACCGCTCCTATGTAATCAAAACCTACATTTCGAAATACGCTACAGAATGGTCAAGTGCTACATATGGTCCATCTTGCTTTATGGCATGGAAACGTGGACTTTGAAAAAAACATCTATCAACAAACTTGAAGCATTTGAAATGTGGTCATTAAGAAGAATGATGCGCATACCTTGGGTGGATAGAGTTCGAAACGATGACGTCCTTAAGAGAGCCGGCGTGGAAAGAGAACTCTTTAAATTAATTAAAAAACGCAAGATTGGTTACCTTGGGCACATATTGAGAGGAGCAAAATATGAAATACCACAGTTAATCCTACAAGGGAAGATCGAAGGTAGGAGGGGAGCCGGCCGTAAACAATTATCCTGGTTAAGAAATATTAAAGAATGGACAGGAATACACAATACAGGCGAGCTGTGTCACGCCGCCAAGAACAGAATTCTAGTAATGAGATAGTCGCCTACGCACTTTGGTGTATGGCATGTTAAGAAGAAGAAGAAGTTATCCAGAACACTGCCGACCTTTCTTTATCAAATTCAAAATTATGCCGCTACCTACTCTGTTGATATTTCAAGTTCTAACTTAAATTCACAGAAAACGGGCCAATTTAATAAAGTAGTCTGATGTCCACGTTCACAATACGCGAAACTATCACTACCTACGAACAAATCGCTGTAGATTACGTTTTTCAGATAAAAATTGCGTTAATTATAACTATTACAATTTTTTACCAAAAAATATTAAACAGCTAAGCTGTAATAGTTTCGAAAAAGTTATAAAAAATATCTTCTGAAACATTGTTTTTACTGCTCAGAAAAATATATGACTCCTTGCAGAACACCCACTGAACTGCTTACAGTAACTTTGCCATAAATTTTTTTCTGCTTAATATGTGCTCTTGTTTGTGATAGATACGTTTTATATTACTTTTTGATATACTATGTATTTTTTTGACTTGCTACAACAGTATTTGTATTTGTTATGTAGTTAAATAAATAAACTCTCACTCTATCATCATGCAAGGAAGAGTAGAGGAAAAAGACTTTTGAAGAAAGAAGAATTATTGGCTGAGGAATATCAGAGATTGGACTAACCTCAGTGTTAAACAGATATTTCATGTTGCAAAAGATAGGGAAGGATTTAAAGAAGTGATCGCCAACCTTCGTTAGAATGCGGCACAATAAGAAGAAGAAGACTTCTAAGGAAAAGTAGCCTATAGGTTTTAAGATCGGTAGTATTTCCTTTTTTCGGACCATTTCTTGGTTATATCGAAGATAAAACAAAGAATATCAATGGTAAGAAAAGAGAAAGGCGCCAAACAAAGAAAATGGAATACATATATGTTTAAAAATCCTAAAAAGAAGAATGAGTACCAGCAGAAAATAAAAGTAATATTAAATGAAAGAGGAGAACAAAACAACATTGAAGAAGAATGAAATATCATCAAAACGACAATTACAAATATGGCAAAGGAAACATTAGGTGAAACCTCAAGCCAAAGAAACGAGGAATGGTTTGACCAAGATTGCCAACAAGTAATAAATAGCAAAAATATAGCTAGACAGAAATGTCTACAAAGGGATTCCCGATCGAATAGAAAGGCATATGAAGAACCCAGAAAAGATGCAAAGAAAATATGCAGAAGGAAAAAGAGAGAAATGTTGAATAGAAAAATACAACAAATTACAGATTATAATAACAGAAGAGATGCTAGAAAATTTTACAAGGAAATCAAGCAATACACCCAAGGATACATAACAAGATCAACAGTTTGCAAGGACAAAAATGGGGCAATTATCAGCGAGAAAGAGGAAATAATGAAAAGGCGGAAGGAGCATTTTCAAGAGCTGTTAAACCCAGAAAAAGAACAAAACGAAGATGAAGAGATAATTCACCACACAGCAGAACAACTAGTTGAGCAACCAACATTGGAAGAAACGATAACCGTCATAAAACATCTAAAAAATAACAAAGCACCTGGCACAGATGGAATAACTGCAGAACTGATAAAGAATGGTGGACATGCGCTATGGAGGCGTATCCATAAACTAATCGACTGCATATGGACACTAGAAGTCATCCCAGAAGATTGGAAAGTGGGAATCATACTTCCTATGTACAAAGGGGGAGACAAACGACTCTGCAAAAATTATAGGGGCATAACAGTTTTAAATGTCATCTACAAGATATTATCAGGAATTATATATAGCCGCCTGGAATCGTTTTCGGAGGAGATTATTGGTGAATACCAATGTGACTTCAGACCAAAGAGGTCAACTATAGACCAAATACATATGTTAAGAGGTATACATGAAAAATGTGTTGAATATAACATACCTATTTACAACTTGTATATCGATTTCAAACAGGCGTTTGATGGAGTAGATCGACAAAAGATGTTAAAGCAACTATCTATGTTAGGGATACCCAATAAGTTGGTTAAACTTATACGAATGACTCTGGAGGGTTCCAAAGCTATGGTGAGAATAGATGGAGATATTTTTAATCTAACTTTAGAAGCTGTTGTTAGAAAACTGGATATAAACGGCTGTATTAATACAAGATCTATGCAAATATGCGCATAAGCGGATGATGTTGCCATAATAAGCCGCAAAAAAAGAGTATTAAGCGAAAAAGTTATAGAACTGAAACGAGAAGCTGCTACGTTTGGTCTATATATAAATGAAAGCAAAACAAAATATATGGAGTGCACAAAATCGAATGAACATGAGAATCTGAAGGTAGACAACCATACCTACAAATATGCCTTCACTTTTCCCTACCTAGGCTCAATAATAAATGACAACAACAACATCAGTCAAGAAATACAAGCACGGATTCTTAGCGGTAATAAGTGCTTTTATGCATACAAAGACTTAATGAAAAGTAAGTTACTGAATCGTGAGTCTAAGCTGAGAATCTACAAAACAGTAATTAGACCAGTGGTCACATATGGATGTGAAACGTGGACCCTCTCAACCACTGATGAAAATCAACTGAGAATATTTGAGCGCAAAATACTAAGGAAGATATTTGGACCAACACAATGCAGCGATAGTTCGTGGAGAATTAAAATGAACCACGAGCTGGATGAACTAATGCAGAGCGCAGATATTGTCAGATTTGTAAAATCACAAAGACTAAACTGGCTTGGTCACCTAGAAAGAATGCCAGATAATCGAGCTGTAAAAGTAGTCCAGAGATGGAAGCCCCAAGGAAACAGAACAAGAGGAAGGCCCCGTAAAAGATGGATAGACGACGTAGAGAGGATCTTAAAACCATGAATATCAGGCAGTGGCGAAGGAAAGTATCCGACAGGGCAGAATGGAAGAACATTGTTAAGCAGGCCAAGACTCACAAAGGGTTGTAGCGCCATTAGAAGAAGAAGAAGAAGAAGAAGAAGAAGAAGAAGAAGAAGAAGAGTATCCCCTTTTTTGAAATAGTAAAAAATACTTTATAAACAAAATATAAACATAAACTTGTGTAAATAACCTAAACTACCATTTCGATAAATTATTATTTAGTAACAATATTGCCATGCAAACAGCTGTAGAGAGTTATAAAATAAAATGTGAAAATTTATTAACCAATCTAGTTACTGTTCATTTAAAAAATGTAGAAACAAATGTATTTAAAAATAAGTAAACAAGTTCAATTAATTATCGTGATTATTGAACATGGTAGATTATAATAAACCTACAATCTAACTTAATTTACAAACAAGTAAACCAAAACTTAACCTAGCTATAAACACGAAGTGGGTTTTACCAACATTCAGACTCGAAAAAGCGCACACAGCCAACGCTGTAATCTCTCCACGTAGTAAATATTTTAGTTCCTACATATTCCCGGAATTTGATTCATGAATCCGTCGGCTTTGGCCGCTAAAAATGGTGAATCAACGACGGTTCACAGTTTCCAATCCACTACTGAACAATGTGAACCCTCAATTTTTAAAAAACTAAGTACTAGTGAACTGTTAAAGCATCTTTTAAATGCGCGATTATCACAAGAGAAAAGTTCCGACTGCGATACGGCCGAGAAGCGTGAGTCATCTCAAGAGACTGTGCAAGAATCTATGACTAAACATACTTTTTGTTCGGCTTTTGATACATTTTCTGTCGGTAATGTGAGCAGTCATGTAAGAAGTAAATTCAGTGTGAATTTATCTTCTAATCACTACGCTAAAGATGGAACAATGGACACGGAGGATGGTAAAAGTGACGAAAATAACCAAAGTCACCTGTATAAACAAAAAGTACAAAATTTTAAACTCGAAAATGATCAAGACTGTGATGAAGAAAGTTCCTGTTCCTTGGATTTCATTCTGCGGATCAAATCTCCATTTGACGGAGAAAAGGAACCTAAATACGGAGACAATAATGAAAAATGTAGTGAAAAAGTTTTTAGTGAATCTAGTGACAATACCTTGGATATTCAAGAAAAATCTGAGAATATTTTTACTCCGGGTAGTTCAGTGTCCGACGTTGAAACTTTGAATAAAGAATCTACGGAAGATGAAGATAAATCAACAAATGATGTAGACGAAATGGTATTAGTTCCTACTGGTAAGTAATACATGTTTTTGTGCCATATATTTTAATATTTTCTACACATTAAAACATTTTTACAAAAAAGTACAAGCGTCTTTAGACGATTGAGATATAATCTTATCTGAACTAATTCCTTTAATTAACTTTTAGTATGTTTTTGAATATAGGTACAAATTATCTCTTTATTTATTCCTTGAGTAGTTGTTATATGATATATGCATCTGAGAAGTTGGTTGTAGAAATAATTAAACTTACCATGGGATTTAAAACCTAACCGTTCATAAATTGAATCATTAAATTGTTTTATGGCTAACCGTGTCTTTCTTTTTTTCACTATTTTTTTGCAGTAGTCTACCTTATCTTTCCAAATACCATCTTCTAATGGTTTTTCCCATTTATCTATCTATCCTATGTCATTGATCTTATAAATTTACACCATTTCGTCTATTTAGGACACTCCTTTGTATTTTCATATTAGTATATATTTTTTCATTTCATTTTATTCCATTTTTTAGGAAACTCATTTCTGTTTTCTTATTAATAAATTGCCCTGCAAAATTGACCGAACACTAAGTTTATTTTAAGTAAAATTAAAAATATTAGAAAAACTTAAATTCCAATATTTTTTTATTTATGTTCAATAACAAACCATAAAATAAAAAAACAAGTTCCTAAATATTGATTAATTAACACTAAATAAAAATTTACCAATTTTTTTTATTCCGGGGTAAGATACTTTTCAAAGCGAAATCAAAACTAATTCTAAAATATGGACATTAAAATGGAGTATTTCCTCCTCGAACTCGAATAACAGCTCTCATCCTTTCCTGTACAGACTGGATCAAAGCAGCAATTTTAACAGATTTAAACTCGCCATAATTTTGCCTAACTGCTCTTCCCCAGTTTTCCCACATATGCTCTATGGGGTTAAGGTCTAGACTTTTAGGATTAATTAATATTTAAATGGGAATAAGCCACAATTAAAGGTTAAAATACATTTATTGACGTTTCAATTTCCACTTCGGAAATCGTTCTCAAAATACAAACATTAGTAAATTAAACAAATTTTGTTTTTGTTACTTAGTGAAAAATTCTTCTAATAATTTAATTTTATCTGACTCATCTATATTGACAATTTAGACATACATTATACATTTTAAAGTAGACGACTTTAAAATGATATTGCCAATATTGTTGAGTTGCGTTCCTGGGACGACTTTACTTATAAGATAGTTCATTCGATTACATGAAATCAACTTTAACGTGAGAATATCCGTCAGAAAAAATCATAACATGTAATTCGTCTTTAAAAAGACAAATACATGCCATGATGACAGTAAAATTCTCCCGTTAGTGATTCCATAGTAAATTATGAGGGAAAAACCAGGAAAAAAACCTCATAATACTATCCCGACATGGTAAGTATTTGATCTTGCATTTAGTTTACCTTCAATAAATACCAAATTCCGATTTTATATGTTTGTTATTTAAAAAATATAAATGATGTATTCTCTATATGTTACTGACTTACCAATACTGGTATTTTCCTTTTAATAACTTCCTCTTTCAATATGGGTAACCAGATCCTACTACATTCTGCCGAGGAATTCGCGACGCAATTGGTCTCATTTAGCATAATTAGAGCCGCTTCTTTGATTTTTCTCTTTTTACCATCAGTTTCTTTTAGGACTATATAAAATAGCTTCAGAACAATAATAGACTTTTAGGAGGCCAGGCTAGTACCCGAATACCAACATCTATAAATAAAGGACCTGTAGCAGGTACATAAGATGATAAATTTTGTTCACTTAATCTTCTGCGTAGGGTATCTGGTGAACTTGTGGTACCATGAACATCTGCCAATCTCCTAGTCGAAGTTGTAGCAGTATACACAATTATTTTATAAGTAAATATTCTATGAATTATTATAAAGGGCAATTCAACAAATCTAAAAGAAGAAAACTTTGAAATGCCACGTGCCCGGTTAATTTTGCGGGGCAGTACACATCTACGTCATATTCAAATCATATTCGCAACATATATTATGGTCGTTTATTTTGTGTTTGTTTACATATTCATTTTTCTTTTTTCTTGATTTTATAATTTGTTTAATCTATCAGCATACCTCTTTTCCTTCAATATTTAGTTGCTATTGTTAAGCGTTTGTGCTTTTCTTCTTGTTATTCTGTTTTTCATACTTTGCGTAATAATCTTATAGACTTACAGAGTTAAATATACTTTCTTAGTTTTTAGTTTTACAACAATGTTGTTTGAGATTATTCGATTTAACTATCTTTTAGCCTTGCTTAGTTTCTTAATTTTATTTTTGATCTCATATTCTGTTAAACTAGTGTTAGATATTCGTTTATTTCTTTAGTTTTTTGGATTCTCTTATGTTGTCCCTAGATATTTTCTTTATTAGAAATTTATACTGGAATAAATCAGCTTCTGTTAAAGTTAATAACGATAAAATAAAGAAAGTAAAAATTTTGCGAGGTGTTCGACAATGATGTACATTGCCATCTCTCATATTCAAGATGTACTCAGAGGCAATTTTCCAAGAAACTCTAGAATACACGGAAGCAGAAATACTATTAAATTGCGAATGTCTTTACAATTTCAGAAATGTCAATTTTACAACGTCATTTTTGCTGACACTGCTCAAGGATTAGAGCTTTTAATGAATAAAGTATCTGAAATTAGTAACAAATATGACCTAGAAGTTAACACTAAAAAAACAAGAGTCATGATAATTAGCAAAGCAAGATTTGGAGAAGTATAATTTATCATCATTAAGAAAATGGTAGAATGAGTGTCAACACGCACATATCTGGGTACAGTAATAAATGAACAATGGGACCATTCCCAGAAAATAAAATCAAGAATTGAAAAAGCCAGAGCAGCTTTCATCCAAATGTACAAATTATTTAAAACACGTTATTTGAATTTAAAATTAAAACTTAGAATGCTGTGATGCTCTCTCGATTCTCCATCTTGTTATAAGCATTTGAGTTTTGGACCTTATCTAAGGCAACAATAAAGGTGCTGAAAGTATTCGAGATGTGGACTTATAGAAGAATTCTTAAAATTTTATGAATCAACAAAATATCAAACATAAGAATACTCCAAAAACTTAATAAATAAAGAAAGAGAAACAATGTTTACAGCAAAACTTAATAAACTGGAATATTTAGGTAGCATAAGGAGAAATTAAAACCCAAAAAAATTATTAAAATCGATTCTGCAAGAAAAAGTTCAGGACAAGGGAAACATCCTTTAAAGACAAATATCCTGGCTTAAGAATTTAAGAACCTGATTTTAACATCCACCACGGGACTAAGAGTATAATCATTGCCTACATTCGATAACGAATAAGCACTAGCAGAAGAAGACAAAGATAATATTTAAGTATCTTCATACTAATTTTAAATTCTGTATGATGCACCTTCTCATTTATAGTTCTTTGTTTTGATTTAAAGCCAGTGGAACGATCGCAAAAAACTGTAAATTTTGATTTTTGATTGGTACTTCCCTAATTGTTCATTGTTCTTTTTTTAATTGAATCTTTCGGTAAAACTACTCATAATAATTCATAAATACTCTTAATATTTGATAATTCCTTGTACTGATATGTAAGTACCTTTATATTTTTTTGTATTACACATGTATAAACAACTTTGCAATATATACACCAGTTAACATCAGACTGAAGCTGGTCTTTTGGCTTCCACTACAGACTTTCCGCTACACTTTTGTGTCACTTGATACTGTATATATATATTGCTGACCACCTTTTATATTTTATATTTTTTATGTTGCTTATTGTTTTTATGTAACTGACTGTTGACTAAGTCCTATATATTCTTAGTACTACTTTTATGAATTTTTTGGTTGTATACATATTGGCTTAAATATAATATCTATTTCAGCTTTTAACTAACACGGATTGTAAGTATAAGACCCTAGTCCCTAACATTCATGAATATGTGCTCACACCAGCAACCTGTTCATCATTTTTCATGACTCTTAATCTTGTTTATTTCCACTCTTTTTTAGTCCGTGAAAAAGTTATCATTAATACAGATTTACATAGGAGATTTTAGCAATTAGTTTATTTATATTTGAGTTTATTCATAATATCTCTTAATGTTCATCTCTTCATCATTTTTTCTATTCTATTCTTTTTCTTCTTCTTTACCACTAACTAAAGACGTTATATAAAGATCCTACCATAATAGGCTGAATAAAAGCTGAAAGATTAAAGTGAGTGGTATATATACAGTGAATAATAAATGAAAAATTATTAGACAAACTCAACACAACGAATAAGCAAAAAATAACAAAAAGCATAAAAGAAGAATAATTAAGCGCCCAACCGATGATAATTTGCAAAACTGAAATAAAGTTTAAAAGGGCTTAAAAAACTGGAAACAGAAAATAACCAACATCGAATGGAAGAAGACGATCCCAAAATTAAGATAATAAAATTATAGTATCTGATAAGATCCAAAAAAGATCATTAAAATAAGAGAAGATTGAAGATACTGGACATCTTAAACTAGACAGTAGATCGTGTAGGTGGTCGACCGATGCTTCTCTTGTCTTTCCTTTGTCTGAATTCCAATAATCTCTTTGTCCATCGCCCATCTGCCATTCTAGATGTGTCTTGCATATCTTCATTTTAGTCTGACTATGCTTTCGATGGTGTCAGTTATCTAGATTCTTCTCCCGATCTCTTCGTTTTTTACTTTGTTATTTTATAGTTATTCCTAACATGCACCGCTCCATTTTTCTCTATGTGACTCTCAATTTGGTAGCTGAAGCTTTTGTTAAAGTAAGTGTTTCTGCTCCGTATGTCAATACTGCTAGGACGTACTGATCAAAAACTTTTCTTATAATAAAGGCATATAGGCAGCTTACTTTTAAAAGGTTCTCTCAGTATTTCATACGCTTCCCACCAAAGACCGATTATTCTCTTCAGTTCTTGTCTGATTATCCCTGCCAATTTTAATTTCGTGTCCCAGGTATTTATATTTATCTACGAGTTCTATTTCTTGTTCACCAATACTTATGTTCTGGTTGGGTACCAATTTTGCCATTATTTTTGTTTTCGAGATGTTCATATTTAAACCGATTTTTTTTTTGTAGCGACAAGGAGTTTCTATACCATCTCTTTTGCTATTCCTAGATCTTCAGCTATTACGACTATATCGTCGGCGAAAGTAAATTGTTTAGATATTCTCTTATTTTTATTCCCCTTGTCTGTCAATCCAAATTCTTAAAAGAATGTTCTAGTACCGCATTAAAAAGTTTAGGTGATATTGGGGGTCCTTGTCTAACCCCTTCCCTCCATCAAATTTTATCTAGTATAATAATTTTGTATACCTACAATCTAGAATACATTCTTTAAGCGCCTGTAGTATTTTGCTTAACTTGACTGTGTCAAAAGGTTTGTGAAAATGGTTGAATATTAGCACTATAGGTTTATTGTACTTAACTTCTTGCTTTATTAGGATTTTTAATGCTTTGTAGATGGTCATTAGTTTCATAACTTTTTTGGAATCCTGACTGTTCTCTTGGCTGATCGGTCTCGAGTTCTCTTTTCATTATTTTAACTAATATTCGCATACACAACTTTATAAATGCCAGAGGGGTCTAATCGGTCCGTAATTCTCTAAATTTGCTTTGTCTCCTGCTTTATGTAGTAGAAAAATTAAATCGTTGTTCGAGTCTATTGGAACATTGGCGTTATGAAGGCAGATATTGAAAAGTAGTTTAATTTTTTCAGGTAATATATCACCTCCAATTTTTATGGCTTCTGATACTATTTTATCTTCGCCTGATGTTTAATTATTTTTCATTTTCTCTAAGGTCTTTCGGATTTCTGATTTTGTTATACCGGGCATTGGATCTGATCCTTAGTTTAATACCTCTCTTTTTACTGTAACTGGAGCTTGCGTATAGTTAATTTTTTTTCTTGATCCATATAGCTCTGTGTATTCTACGACTATTGGTAATATTTCATCTCTGTTCCTAGTTTCATCTCCAGCTGTTTCTTAGTTTGTTAATTTCTACTTTTCTCTTCTGTATGCTACTTCTTAAAACTTTTATGCCATTATTTTCGGCTATTGCTTGTTTGGTTTTGTCTAATTTATAGTTTCTTATGCCTGTTCCTATTGCCTTTTTGCTTATGTTGCTACCCCGTTTCATCTGTCGTCCTAGTTCATAGGTTTTTATCCTTTTTGTTTGTTGGACAATTTTTAATAGGAGGTTTTTGCAATGTCTTGACTATTTGGTTATTTAATATATCTATTAATGTAGGTTGTTATGTTTTTCATGGAATTATCAATATATTTTTCAAATTTTTGAATTTTAGTTGGTTGGTTGTCTGTTTTTTATCATTTTTGGTGTCTCTTTTTCAGTCAATATCGTTACTTTCGCTATTAACAACCTAGGGTCACTACTTGTACTAAACTGGTTTAACACATTTACGTCTTTGAATAATTCTTTTTTGTTTGTTAAGAAATAGCCGATCTCGTTCCTTGTGTTTCCATCAATGCTTTCCCATGTCCATCTTGTGTGTTTTTTCTTTTGTTTGGCTGTTTATCTTTATCATTTCTTCCTTCGCTTCCAAAATTTCTCAATATTGTTTTAGAGCGTTCTTCCTTAGTGCCTATTTTGTCGTTGATATTGCCACCTAATACTAAGAAGTGGTCAGGATTTTCCTTGATTGCATGATATATTTGGTCATAGAATATTTCGACTTCTTCGTCCGGATGTCCCGTGGTTGGGGCGTACACCTGAATGATCTTTAGGATATATCGTGAGCTTATTTTGATGTTTAATTAGATCACTCTTGACGAGATTTGGTTTATCGATCACCAATTCTTTTGTGTATAAAAAACCGACGCCTCGACTGTCTATTCCCCTTCTCCTTAGTAGTATCACAACTGGCGTGATGGGAGTGTGATAAGACTCTCTCCTTTTTTTCTAACTTTACTGATACCCACGCACAATATCCCAATTAACTTCTGAAAGTTCTTCCTCCATTTCTTAAAATCTTTCCTTGGTGAAAAATGATCGAGAATTGTATATAGCGACGTTGAACAAGGCTGATATTCAATGGGATTTCGCTAAGTGCCCCAAAGGCATTGCTAGCGACCACGTGTCGTGTCAAGGTTCAGTTCTCAGCACGATATTTTCCACCTTACTTTTTCAATCTGGTTTTCTCCATACTCTTGTTAGGTGGGATGTGGAGGGAAAAAAGGTGTAGGTGGGAATTTCATGAGTCGTAACATGGTTCACCCGGGGAGAAAGACAATTTGGAAGAAGTTTGCTATTCGTGAAGTAGATCTGTCCTCTGCCGAGATCGCAAAAGAGTATCTATCCGCTACAAGTGAAGAAGATTATAACGGTTTTTTCTTTATACGGGACTAATAAAAGCAGAAAAAAGATAAATATTGATATCTTCTTGTCAAAGTTATGTACAACAATTTATACAAAAAAAAACACCTCGACAAACTTCAAAATAGAACATAAAATTCAAATGAGCGTGTCATAAAAACTGTGCTATCAATAATTTATAAACGGAGTATAGTTACTTTTTGACGTTACTTTTACAGACTAAAATTTTAAATACCAAGTTAAAAGGTTAGGTATCGATATTCAATCTTGCTTTACAAGACTTTGTTCTTTGAAACCATTTGATTTATTTATTTACACCGATGTTTCCGATTTTTTAATAATACAATTAAACAGGTATAACTTGTTCTCAAAAAATCATGTTTTCAAGTTTTAGTAATATCACTTGATTTCTTATTTAGGAGTGTAATATGTTTTTTTTTACTGAATGCAGTTTGTTTTGGTTGAGATGTTTGCATATCTAAGATGTTTTAAAGTCTGTGTTTTTGATGTATGATTTATGCTCATTTATCGTAACCCTTAATGGTCTTGAGGTTTGTCCCACATAAAAAGTATTCCCAAGGTATTTTGTTAAAATCATTGTTATAATATGTAGTAGGTTTTTTTCTTCTTGAAAAGTATTTGTGGAGCAGATGTTTTAGGCTATTTCATATATTGATTTGATAATTTCCTTTTTTATATTTATGTTGTGGTTTGATTGATAATTTAAATATCTATTGATGGGAGTTGGTTTTCTGTAGAATTTGGTTACATATGCTATATCCTCCTTTGTGATTAACACATCCAGAGAAGATGAGTTGTTATTTCTTTCCATGGTGAATTTGATTGACTCTTTTTTACAGTTTATATCCATCAAAAATTAATTCAGTGCTTCTGAATCATCATCCACATGGTTAATCCACAATGTTATTTTAAAGGAATTATTGTCTAGTTAAAAAAAGGTGCATAGTAAAGTAACTACGTTGTAGCTGATACATTTCAAGGGCACATTGGTGAAAATACTGATAATAACAAAACTGACTAGCATTAGGATTGTAATGTATTTCTGCTAGTTTTTGCAGGAAATGAAGACTCTTTATTTTTATTTTATTTAAAGAGCTATTTCGATAAATAAAGAAAGAAAAAGTGTTGATAACGTCATCACTATCCAGCATCAGGACGCCCAAAAAGACTCTTCATTAGATGCGGACAGGATCCACATAGCTAATCCGTATGTGAGAATAGGAGTTATCAGTTATTTATTAAGTGTATGCGGATGTTTGCAGAAAGAGCTTTTTTACAAATTTTGTTTCGATAAAGTGTTTCTTGTTCTTTTTTTTGTAGATGAAAAACTTGCATCTCTTCATTTATACTCTGATGTAATGTGATTTTTTTTCATTTTTATTTGTTGGCGTTTTGAGAAATGTATTACTTACTATAAGGTTAATTCTTTCAATTGCTTTGTGTGTAGTTTGTAGCTGTCTGCCATATTACGGGAAGGTTGGAATTGAATATGGAACCTAACAATGATGCTCTTGGCATTTTTTATCTGCGAGAATGTTCTAATTGGTAAAAAGATTTTACGTTCCACTTGTAATTCAACTTATAATCGTGTTTTAAGCTGTAATATTTTAATAATTGATACTATAAAAAAATAACTATTTTATTGAACGTATATTGTGGATTCTTTCTGCCTTTTCTGTTCCCGGTCTGAGTGTAGAACGTTAGCAATAATAATTTTATTTGTGGTGATCGGGATAAATCAGCGGATGTCTTGTGATATCCCTCTCGGAGATTTCGGAATCATAATGTTTATCTTCGTCCTGGATGTCTTCTCCCAGCGATCGCCATGCAAATAATATCTCTATTTCTATGTCATCTATTTAACATTACCTAATTTCTATTCGAGTCAGTCAGTTTATCCACAATAGTTTTCGGTGAAATAAAAGGTTTTAACCTATATATAGACTTTTAGTTATATCTTAGGTTTATTATAGGTTTCATACTCTTCTTCTTATTCTTCTTATTCTTCTTATTCTTCTTATTCTTCTTCTTTTTATACTATTAATTAAAAACTCGATAGAAAGTTATGCCAGTATATTTTTTATCGATATACGATGATGATGATTTTTTAAAGAACTGATCATTAAATATCTACTACTTCAACTTCTATATCCACTGTTCTTCATCTTAATCATTCCAGGTTTAGGCATATTTTCAGCCTTAGGCATGTGCATTATTTACGAATATTTTTTTGCAGAAAGACGTTTGAGATTTAAATTCAATGCAGAGCTCCTGCTAACCGCTTATACGTATTTCGATCTTATTAGGTCTCCTGAGAGCGATTTATGTAGAAGCTCTGAGGCACACAGATTGATTAATTAATCGACAAGGGAATCTACAATTTGCATTCCATAACTTGGTGATCCACCACGGCAAATAACCCTAGCGAATTACTTTCTAGTATTTGAAAATGAGTGAATAAGGGCTCCTTTCATCCGTTTATACCTATTTCAACCTTATTAGGTCTCCTTAAAGCGACTTATGCAGAATCTCTGGATTGAAAATAAATCTCTACCATCATAAAAGAATAATTATAAAAATAATTATATATAGGACGTTATAACGCGAAACTAAAATTCAGATATTTGTCTACTGTGCTTTCTACAATAATTCTACAATTTCATTTATAAATCTGTCTGCTTTGTATATTGTAGAAAGCGCAGGAGACAAATAGCCAAATTTTAGTTTCGCCAAGTAAGACATCTTTGGATTTCTTCTATGATTGTTATTAGATAGCGTTGTAACGTCCTATAGGGTAATTATTTTTATAATTATTCTTTTATGGCGAGAGAGGTTTATTTTCAATCTAGGGGTCAAAATACGTATAAACGAATGGCAGGAGTCATGCATTAAAATTCAATCTCAAACGTTTTTCTGTTTTATTTATTCACTCATTTTCGACTACTAGAAACTAATTCGCGAAGGATAATTTACCGTGGTGTACCGACTATTTCAGAATTTACTTGTGGGACTGCCTCTGGAGTAATGTTGCCACTTTCATTAATAACCTGATCTTCCACTTGCTCGGTATCAGATTCTCTAATTCTACTTTATTTTTTACGACTGGTAGAAACTGTTGAGCAGGCAAAAAATCTTCATCTTTAAATTTATCTGGGTGGCCAATGGAATTTTGTCTGGTTTAGTGATGAATCTAGGTTTTGTATGGGTCGCTGTGATTGGCGCATAAAGACTTTTCAAGGTGAGAGACGAGATATATACTTGGCTGTTAAATGTCATACAACAATACAACCGACGGTAGACAGACTCAAACAGTCAGACACTAAATCATCCAGTACAAAGTTAACTAGGATGGGAGAGATTGAGGAACCCATAGGTGTCCCAAAAATTTGTAGATAATATTTGTCATCAATATATATATATACATATATATATATATATATATATATATATATATATATATATATATATATATATATATATATATATATATATATATATATAAATATACATACATACAGCTCGCCAAGGCCCATGGCTTGGAATTTTTCCACAGTTTTCCTCCATGTTTTCTATCCATGGCCGCAGTTCTCCAATTTATTATATCGATTGTTTGTAGGTGTTCCTTACATGCTTCTAGCCAGTTTTTTCGTGGTCGTCCTCTTCTCTTCTTCATGTTTGGGATATAATAGGTCGAAACCTAATTCGATAGCCACGTCCTTCAGCAAACTTATAAGACCTGTGGCATGCCATAAAAAGAATATGGATGAGTATTCCGCAATATGATATAGACCACTAAATTCGATCAACGCCCCATAGGGTTGCTGAATGTATAGAATATCAAGGAGGAGCCACTCATTATTATTTTTTGACGAAAATGGAGTTGCAAATTTGTTTATAATTTTATAAAATAATAAGAATATTATAATGTATACTTCCATAAATAAATATTTTAAAAAATATTTGTTCTTCTCTCCTTCTTTCCATCAGTAAATGTTAGCTTTTAATTCTACTTGTAAATCAATCACAAAGCACGTATCTACAGGTTAGACAGTTCGTGCAAAAGTGAGGTACTTAATCAACTTTATGTCGTTGGTACTACTTTCGCTCATAGGTAGTACCATCATTCATAAATAAGTAAATACACTGTCCTTATACGTGGCACATATTATGTCGAAATGTTAAATAGCACTATAAGGCAATATTATGCCCAATAAGTTTGTGTCCTTGTGTCCTTTGTATCCTGTGTTAACAAAAATCATTCTTGGGTCATTTGTTAAAGAAAAATTACTTCTCATGCGCTATAATGCTTGATCATTGCCAGGAATTATTATTACATGAATGATGCGATATAAAGTATGTCTTAAACGATGAGAGTTATTACACAAGCGTGAGTACGAAATACTATTTCTTCTTTAAATCTAAAAAAACGCTCAATTCAAAGTTTGCCATTCATCATGGCCTCTACACTCCTAGCGGAGTGATTGCCGCCCCCTTTGGGCTCTTCTGATTCATTTGTCGCGGGAAATCAGTATTTCTCAATTTTTTCCTGTTTTTGCTTCTAGTTTTCCAATCTCGTACTCACAACTTCTTCAGGTCCTCAATTGTCTTTATTTCCCATCTCGTCTTCGGTCTTTCTCGTAGTCTGCCTGATACTGGTCTCCATTTGGTGATTTTCTTGATAACTGCTTCTGGATTTCTACTTTATAGATGTTCCATCCGTCCAAGTCGCTGTGCCTTGATAAATCTGACGATGTCTTCTCCTTTCATCTTACTTCGTAGTTCATTAGTTTTCTAAATTCAATATTACTCAAGTTTAGTGGGCCTGATATTCTCCGAATGGTTTTTTTCTCCAAGATTCTCAATCTTTCTTTATTTTTCTATGTTAGGCACATTACTTCAACACCATATGTGATTACTGGTCTAATTACGGCTCTGTCAATTTTCAGTTTAGTATTCTGAGTAAGCTTCTTTTCTTTGAGGAAGTTGTTGTATTTCCAGTGAGTTTGATTTCCTGCCAGAATTCTTTCATTGATTACTATGTTTCTTTCGTAAGTTCTATTAACGAAGACTCCAAGATATTTAAAATGCTCTACCTTTTTAAACTCATATTCCCCAATATTTAACTTTGTCACATTAACTGCACTTTTTCTTGAGCATATTAGGTATTTTGTTTTATGTATTTTGATTTATTGCCAAACTTCTCTTGGATGCTTCCTTGCACAACTTCGCAAATTCTTTCTTAAAACTGTTTAGGTTTCTGCTAATCAGTGCTATGTCGTCATCGTACGTTACAAGTTGCCACGTCGATGTTATAATTATGCCTTTCGTTTCAGTAGCTCTTGTTGTTCCTTCTATAGCGACGTTCAATAGTGACGTTGATAGAGAGTCACCCTGTCGTATTCCAGTTGCTATTTCTATATTTTTAGAGATGCTGTCATCTGTTATTATTGCTGCCGTCGATCCCTCCATTGCCATTTTCGTAAGCTTTATGAGTTTCATAGGGATATCTAGGGTTTTCATGGCTTCTGTTAGCTCGGGTCTTATTAGGCTGTCCAATGCTTCCTTAATATCTATGAAAAGAATATGTAACTCGATATCATTCGACCTTCCCTCTCTAAATCCCTGCTGGTATTCTCCTATTTTAGTTTCAATGTATTCAATGTATTTTGAGAGTCTTTGTCTGATTAATGATGTCAATATTTTGTAGAAGCTGTTTGATAATGTTATTCCTCTATAGTTGTTACATTGTGTGGTATCCCCATTCTTTAAAACAGGAAATATCCACCCTGTTTTCCATTCTTTGGGCATTTTTTCTTCTTCTCAAATCCTGATTATCAGGTCGTATATTTTTCGTTGCAGTTCTTTTCCGCCTTATTTTATTAGCTCGTTTGCGATTTTGTCTAGGCCTGCTGCTTTCTTTTTGCTTAAGATTTCTTATTAGACGTAAAAAATCCTTAAATGACGGATTTTAGATTTTGTTTTTATTATTAAGGGATGTTTCTTCCGTGCACTCGTGAGTGCTTTCTCTAGCCTTAAATACCTCTTAATATTTTTTCTCCCATATTTTGACATCAATCTTAATTCTTGTTTTTTTTTCTTGTTTTGGGATTTTATATATTTATGTAGATTTATTTTTGCTATTTACTTCGAACTCTTCTATAAGTTCATTAGTCCATCTTTTTTTCCTATTTGTACAGCATTTGTCTGAAGGTTTCAGCATGATTTCTGTGTCACAGTCTTTGTCATACCATTATTTTTTCCTTTTTATTTCTTTATATCCTATTATTTTTTCTGCTGCTATCGAAATGCAACTTTTTATTTCTTTCCACTTTTCTTCTATATTGTTAGGGTTTGAGACTTTTAAATTTGCTTTCAACTCTTTAGAATAATCTTTCTGAATAATATTTGACTCTTGTTTTCCTACATTTGATTTTTTTCTTTTTGTGTCTTTAATTATTTTCATTTCCATATCTCCTCATACAAGGAAGTGGTCAGATCTGCATTTGCACCCCGATAATATATGCAGTCAGATCTGCATTTGCACACCTGACATCTTGCATTATTCTTCTCCACTTTTTTGAATTCAAAATATGATCTATTTGATTACCCTTACTTGATCTTGGTATTAGTTTGCCAATATTTTGTTTGTTTGGATTGGCAACAAAACTGATTTTTATTTTATTATCACTGCCTGTATATTACAAAAAAATTGTCAAAAATCTCAGTAAATTAATATATTATATGTTATGATTTTGTTTGGAATAAACAAGTTTGTGTTTAATTTTGCGGTCGGGTGTATTAGATATAATATAAAATGCATAAGTTGTCCAGGACTACAAATATTGTGACAAATATGTTGAACATCTAAAATAATTTAAAATTAAAAATAAATTTCATGTGTTACGAATTCTAATTATACTTGAATAATGCAATGACAAATTCTATGAACATAAGACGCATCATTTTTCTTTGTAAGATATTTGAACTAAAACTTTTTTGGTAGATTACTTAGCCGGCAATAATATAGAGGCGCCAAATGTTGCGGCGCCAGTCAGGTTATAGCTGCGATGCTATGAATAACATTAGGCGGTGTGATATATTCATATTTGTTTTGTGTAACAACAAAATGTTAATTGCAATGTACAATAACAAACTCGTTTTAAATAAATAAATGTGTAATGTGTTGCAAAAATACATCAATGTATTGATAATGAATTTTATTTATCTCCACCATTGAGCTTAATCGGAGATCAATTAACTGATTAATGATTTGTGAACTGAATAGAGAAACCATTATGTTGACGTATGCCATCAAAAATATTAAACAAAATATTTATAGCCAATAGAGTTTATTTTTACATAATAATTTAAACAATTTCCTTTTCAAAAACTTTCTTGATGACACAGTGGTAAGAGCGTCAATTTATTGAGCTAAAAGCTCTGATTTCGTGAGTTCAAATCCTGATCGAGGTGAAATTTTTTATTTAAAAAAGTTTGTCTTTTTATATCAGTACTCACGCGAGGTACCGATGCAGTCGTTCTGATATAATAAGCGATTCTTTCTATAGACAATGACT
Organism: Diabrotica undecimpunctata; assembly: GCF_040954645.1. Taxonomy (NCBI): domain Eukaryota; kingdom Metazoa; phylum Arthropoda; class Insecta; order Coleoptera; family Chrysomelidae; genus Diabrotica; species Diabrotica undecimpunctata. The sequence continues at coordinate 33,406,049 of NC_092808.1, forward strand.
TTACTTAGTAACAAGACAATTACTCAACACACACATACACTACAACATACACAATGTACAATGAACTAGTTGGCTGTACAAGTGCTATCAGTTTATACCGGCATTACGTGAAAAAGCAGTATTTACAATCAAGACTTTGATAAGTGTGAAGACTTGTAGATTGTAGACGCTATGATTTTTAATGACACATTTTTTCCGAGTTTATAGACCGTGGTGTATTCTATTATTATTTTTTTCTAAAGTTTCGTATTCGACTGTGGCAAATCGTAAATAATAGAATAGAGCTCTACAGACGACAGACGTATTCGAGTCTACAGATGGACCGGTGAGCAATTTGGTCAGTGTAACATAAGAGCAGCCAGAAATTTTGTAGGTGGCTACATTATGATATGGGGAGGTATCTGATTTGCAAGTTACACATAATTACCGTAGGGGGTCCCTGACAACTAATTGGTATATAAGAGGGGTTTTTGAAGAACATGTCGTGCCTTTTGTTCCAATTGTTGGAGATAATTTCGTTCCTATACAAGACAGCGCTCTCCCGCACGTTACTTCAAAAGGTTGTTATTTAAGTTCTCGATTGGTCATACTGCCTAAAAAGATGCATAAGAGCTCATATCGTCGCTCAACGACGATGTTAAAAGGCTTTAACAGATTTCGAAGTATTTCAGTATTGCACTTCTTTGGTTTGTTTCGGCGTATTGTTTTTAGTTTGTCTGAGATTGATAAAGACTGGATGTACAACCTATCATACTCCATACATATCGAGTAGGGAAAAGGTCTGGTGATCTTTGGCCATGAAAGAACCGTGACGTTAGCTTGAGGTGAAATTAATCAAGATCTAGCTCTTCATCTGACAAATGCAGAAACGACAATTAAAACACTGTGTCACATATGCACCTAATGAGATAGTTTCCATATTCTCTAAGCTTATTAGCGTCGGCAGTAGGTTGGGTTTTAGTTCTCTTATGAGCAAGATGGCTGTGATACTAAATTTACTGCGCATGACTACATTTGGATCGAATATCCTTTGGTATTGTATATTCGTAAGTTTTCTGCTTTTGTCTAGACTTTAAACATTTCTTTTGTTTTATTTAAACACAAAACCACATCAATTATTAGTGGATATAACAAATACAATTGAATAACGTGATGTCTTTTAAATAGCTTAAAACTGTTGAAATTTTTTTGGTAAGAACTGTTTTGAGATCATCATCTGTGAATCCGTGGGATCTTCTTTTTTCCATGAATTGAGGACAATATGATATGAGCAGGATATGTTTGACAGTCAGTGGTTTAGAGCAGCTGGAGCAGATAGGTAGTGGTTATTTTATTATTAGGTATTTGTGTGTTAAGGCAGTATGGTCAATTCTTAGACGGTTAATAATAACTTGATTTCTTCTGTTTGAAGCAGTCTTCAGGACAACATTTATTTTTGGGCAAATTAAATTTAATTTTGTACCTAATTTTTCCCAATGATTTTCCCATGTATTAGTACAGGGGATTTTAACCAGGTTCTTTAGATCGTTATACGGATAGGTTTTCAATTTTGCAGTATGGTTTGAGTTCATTCGATTTTTGTTTGCCAGTTGATCTGCTTTTTCATTTCTGTAAATACCTGTATGTGAAGATACCCAAATAAAAGCCGCTTCCTTTACTAATGATCGGAATGTTTCTAGTTCGTTTTTTATATTCTGCTTAATAAGGTTGTTGGTATATATTTGTTTCAATTCCAGTAATGCATTTCATGAGTCTATTACGATAATGCACTTCATCGTTCTACTCTTTTCGAAGAAGATTAGGGCTTCCAAAATAGCTGTAGCCTCGCCTGTTAGTATACCGCAGTTTGTTGGTATCGATATGCTATAAGAATTTTCTTTACAGTAGTAGGCAGCAGCATGACCATTGGGAGTTTTAGAGGCATCGGTAAATATTTGCAAATAATTAGGATAGTGGTCTAGAATTTCCATGAATAGAGATTTAATTATTGTGGAATTTGTAGTTGATTTGGGATACTTTGTAAGTGTTAAGTCAATAGTTAATGGGTGACTTGTCCATGGGGGATAGTTTGCATTTATATAAAGCGATACATTGAGTTGATTCTTATCGAAAGTTGTGAGCTTTATTCTTTCTATGAGGGGTGTAGAGTTTTTAGTCTTATTGTTAGGAAGAAGACAAGGGTTGCAGATGTGGAAGAATACAAAATGCTGTTTCTGAGATGATACCTTTGCAATGTAGTTCAAGGATAGTTGCTGTCGTCTTATATGTAAGGGAGGTTCTCCAGTTAGAACTTGCGTACTCCTAACCGGACTAGTTTTAAAAGTTCCCAGTGCTAATCTCAAAGCTGTAGATTGAATACTGTTTAGTATTTTTAAAGTGGTTTTACATGCAGCATCGTAACATATACAACCATTATCGATTTTAGTTCTAATGAGCAATTTGTAAAGCCTAATTAATATTTTATGATCAGCACCCCAAATTTTCTTGGATAATATTTTGAGTATAATAATCTCTCTTTTCAGGAAAGTTGTAGTTTATTTAGGTGCGAATTCCAATTTAAAGTTCACTCAAAAGTTAGACCTAGAAAGTTTATTTCTTTTGACTGTTCTAAAGGTAAATTATTTAATATTAGACTAGTTGTGAGGTGGGTTTTATTTTTATTAAAAATAATGTATCGTGTTTTTTTAAGAATCGAACCTTGAGGAATTCCATTGTCTAGTATCTTAGATGAGCTTGTAAGACCATTTATTCTAACTTGAATTGAGCGATTTACAAAAAAATTTATAAATGCAAGTATGTGACTTTGAATGCCAGTATCTTTCAATGTTTGTAGAATACAGTGCCTCCATGCTCTATCGTAGGCTTGGGTTATATCGAAAAATATTGCTATTAGTTTTTGGTTATTTGCAAAAGCTTCATTAATTGAAGTCTGTAATGCAACGTGATTTTTTAATGTGGATCTACTTGTTCGAAAACCACTTTGGAAGGGAGTTAGAAAATTATTATTTTCAAAGTACCATATAAGGTGGAGGTTTAAAATTTTTTCTAGGATCTTCCACATGCAACATGTATGAGAGATGGGTCGGTAAGAGGTAGGCTTGTCTTTTGGTTTGTTAGGCTTAATAATGGGAATGATTATTGCTTGAGACCAGAGGTCTGGGAATTCATGCTTTAGGACGCAGGTATTAAATAAATCTAACAGAATTAATTTGGCTCCGAATGGTAAGTTTTTTATGAAGACTGGTAGAATATCATCTGGTCCTGCAGATGTGTTTTTTATATTTAAGAGAGAAAACTCTAACTCTTGAAGAGTTATAGGAGCATTTAAGGGGCTGTCAGAGTTGTTAATGGGGTTGTAGAAGCTTCTATGTTTTTCTTGTGTGTTAGGGATTCGTAAGAAATATTTTCGTCGCTAGAATTTTGTTGATAGACATCAGCTAAAGCTTCTGCGATTGTATTTTTGCAAGTGATTAATTTATTATTGTGTGTTAAGGTGTTTATATGTCTATAAGAATTGGTGCCTTTATATATAATAAGCATGATTGCTAGAAGATAGAGCATGTGTTACTTCATTGTTCCACCAAGGTACTGAAAATCTTTTGCAGAGCTTTGTTTTACCTATATTATTTAAAGCTGCTTCTATAATTATATTGTAGGAGGTAATATTAGGGTTTAGATCATCACTTGGATGATAGTTTTTAATTTTCTTTTAAATGTCGACTTGATAAGACGACCAGTTTGCAGTCTTTAATTTTCAGAATTCATAGATTGGAAAATTAGGAGATTGAATTTCATTTAATGATATGAAAGTATTCCACGTGAGAGACGTTGATAAGGATTGACTACATAATGATAAATCTATGGCGGAAAAAGAGCGGTTATGGAGTTAAATCTGGTATGTTCCCTGTATTAAGTAGTATAGATCAGAAGAGTCAATGGGATGTTTCATTAGATTACCGTACTTGACTGTTTAAGAGCTTCTCCATGCATAATGATGACAGTTCATATCCCCTAAAATTATTTTTGGTTGTGGAATTTAATCAAGAAAGTTATTTAGTTCTTGTAGGTCTAGCTCGCTAGGATGTGGTAAATAAATGTTGCATATATTAATATGTTTTTGGTATGTAATACTCACTGCTACAGCTTCGAGATTAGTACTTAATGCAATTGGCTTAGCTTCTAGGTCAAACATTTCTTTATAAGTTCTTAAGAGTCAGCTCTAATTGATTTCATGATAATTACTTTAGTGATTTCAATTTCAATGTATTGACTTTCTTAGTATTCTTTAATTTTTTCAACTTCAATAGCTTTCGGGATACCACAGATAACTACTTTGTGTGCCTTGTCTTCTTCTAATTTAAAAGCAACCAACCAAACAAAATACAACTTGGGTTAAAATTGATAGAGATAAAGTAAATACGGTTGCAAGTCCTATACGTGTTTCTACCTTATCAGAGAGAACTCTCAGTTGAAAGAGAAAAAGAAAGCGCTATCCATAAAATCTTAAATACGTCATATTAATGGCTACGCCGATTAAACCATTCACGATATCTGAAATCAAAGAAATAATAGATCAGCTTTGGAGAAGATACTGATCATGGACTTCGGATACCAAGATCCGGCAGGGGAGGAAGAACACAAAAATGTAAGGCTTCCCAGGTCGTCAACCCACGAAATCCTTACCAATATTTAAACACTAATAAAGATAAAGTGTGCACGTGGAACGTTCAAAAAATCTGTACTTGGAATGTTCGAAGTATGTTTGAAGGGGGAAAGATACACAACACCATTCAAGAAATGAAAAGACTAAATATCGACGTGATGGGAATCAGCGAGATGAGATGGCCAGGCTCGGGACAGTGCTGTGTGGATGAGCATATGGTATATTATGCGGGAAACGACAAACCACATCACTGGAATGGCGTAGCATTGATTCTGAGCAAAAAGGTCGCTGGGGCTGTGATCAGCGTGATACCTCTCTCTGACAGGGTCATTCTGATGAAGCTGCAAGGCAGACCCGATAATACGAACATCATTCAAATTTACGCTCCAACATCAGAAAAACCAGAAGAGGATATCGAGGAGTTCTACGCAATTGTACAAAAAGCACTAAAATACACCAAGAAGAACGAGCTAACCATCATCATGGGTGATTTCAATGCCAAAGTTGGCAAAAGCAGTGTAGAAGACATCGTCGGACAACACGGCTTAGGCGAGAAAAACGAAAGAGGAGACCGACTCATACAATTTTGCCGTGAAGAAGATTTTACCATTGCTAACACGTGGTTTAAACTTCCCCCGAGACGACTTTATACGTGGAAGTCACCTGCAGATACAGCCAGCAATATCATCAGAAACCAGATAGACTTTATTCTCATTAACAAAAGATTCAAGAACAGCTTGACTTCGGCGAAGACCTACCCAGGAGCAGACGTCTCATCGGACCACAACCCATTAGTGGGCCAGATAGAACTCAAACTAAAGAAACTCATCAAAAATAAACCTAAACAGAACCTGGATTATGACACTCTAAAAGACCCCGTAGTTCGTCAAAACGTGAGAGATACAATGAGACAAAAACTAGAAACGGCTCAACAACAAGAACAGAGTGTAGAACAAAAATGGAGTTATATCAAAGACGTCATGCTGAATGCGGGAAAAGAACATCTGGGAAAGAAAAAAAGAGTAAAAAATAAAGAATGGATGACTGATGACATTCTACAGATGATGGAACAAAGAAGATTAATGAAAAACAGGGACGCGAAGAAATACCAAGAAACCAACCAGACAATTAAAAAAGAAATACGAAGAGCCAAGGAGACATGGATGCAAGAAAAATGTAAAATAATCGAGGAGCTCCAAGAGAAACACGATCATATAAATATCCACCGAAGGATTCGTGAAGCCACTGGTCAATACAAGAGGAAAAACACACACCTCCTCATAAATAAAGACGGTAATCTGGCGACGACAGTGAATGAGAAGTTGGTTACCTGGAAAATATATATCGAAGAACTTTTCTGGGACGACCGCGGCAACCTTCCGGAAATAAATTGCATGACAGGGCCGTCAATTCTAGAAAGCGAGGTAAAGGCTGCTTTACAACAGTCTAAGAATGGTAAGGCTACAGGTCCGGACGAAATACCCGTTGAACTTATTAAGGTGATGAGTGAAGTGAGCACGAAGGAGTTAACTGAACTGTTCAACGTCATATACGATTCAGGTAATATCCCAGAGGAATGGCTATTGTCAACATTTGTAACGCTACCAAAAAAACGATCTGCGAAAACGTGCGAAGATTTCCGAACTATCAGTCTTATGAGTCATGCACTTAAAATTTTTCTTAAAATCATACATGCCAGAATTTACAAGAAATGCGAAGAAAATGTCGGTGAAATGCAATTCGGATTCCGCAATTCTATGGGTACACGTGAAGCACTTTTCACCTTACAAGTCCTACTTCAGAGATGCCGCGATGTCAGTTGTGATGTCTATATTTGTTTTATTGACTACGCCAAGGCATTTGACCGTTGTCAGCACCAGAAGATGGTCACCGCACTACAAAGAGTTGGATTGGATGAGAAGGACATTCGGATCATCATGAATTTATACTGGAACCAGCGTGCTCAAGTCAAGGTCGAAGACCAGCTGACCGACCAAGTGAAGATCATGCGAGGAGTAAGACAAGGATGTGTGCTATCGCCGACTCTTTTCAATATATACTCTGAGGAGATTTTTAATGAAGCCCTCACAAACCTAGACATGGGAATCCGAGTGAACGGTGAATACATCAATAATATCCGCTACGCCGATGACGAGAGAGTCGACAGATTCACTTACCTCGGAACTACCCTCAACGTACAATGGGACTACGCTCAAGAGATTAGATCCAGAATTGAAATGGCACGGTCTACATTTATTAAGTTGAGATCCTTGCTGTGTTGCAGTGATCTTAGTTTGGGAACCAAGATGCGAATAGTGAGGTGCTACGTTCTTCCAGTGTTACTGTATGGAGTTGAAGCCTGGACACTGACGCAAGCCACTGAAAAACGAATCGAAGCCTTCGAGATGTGGATATACAGAAGGATACTAAAAATATCTTATGTGGACCATGTCACCAACGTTGAGGTCCTACAGCGCATGACAAAAGAAAAAGAAGTGCTTAATTTAATTAAACAACGCAAGCTTGAGTACCTCGGCCACGTGATGCGGAACGAAGAAAAATATCGAATTCTTCAACTTGTTATGCAGGGTAAAGTATTTGGCAGAAGAGGACCGGGACGCCGTCGTATCTCGTGGTTGAAAAATCTCCGACAATGGTTTGGGATGACCTCAGCGGAGCTGTTTCGCAGAGCAGTCAACAAAACCATGATAGCCTTGATGATCGCCAACATCCGGACCGGATAAGGCACTGAAGAAGAAGAAGAAGAATAGATCAGCTGGAAATCAAGAAGTGACATAAATGTGACATAATATTTAATTTGGTATTAAAAAATATTTCCAATGAAGGCGTAAATTTAATTATTTATATATTTAATTCAATATAAGTTGGTTACAGCATTTGTAAAAAATTTTTTCGCAATTTACTTAAGAAAACTGAATGTTCTATTTAATTCCCTTCTTTTATGTAACTATTTGTATAAGAGATAATAGTAAATTGTAAGAGTATAACAGGTATGTAACTTTACTGTTCCGCAACATTAAAAAAATTATATAGATATAATCTCTTCCTACGAGTGGATGACCGGAGGGGAATGAAGAAGAAATTAATTCATGAATGAATTCCTCGGACCTCAATCTAAACGAGTTTGCGCATACCAAGAGAATTACTCACAGGTATCTGTATCGACAAACCGAAATAACTCTTACCTTAATTGGATGTGTGTTGGACCAATCTTTTTTTGACTTATGATTATTACATTCCAATAAGTGTGCGAAAATGCGTAAAAATTTAGCTACATAATAATCATTAATATATAACTGGCAAAATATTTTATCAACAATATATACTTATACGGTATTTATATTAAGAACTAAACATGATGTTTAGCATGCTGTTTATCAAATATAAAGGATGAATATGAATTCTCGTTACATACATGGTCACTTAAACAGTTTTTACTAAAAAGAAAGTTCACATATTTTAGAAATTTTTAGAAAAGTTTGTTAGTTTATTTATCGGTAATATATCTCTAATTTTAATATAGGAGAGCATAAAATCTTTAGATGTAGAAGTAAAAAAATATTTTTAATGTATTTATTTCTCAATATCCCCTTTTTATAAAGTTTGTATAATATATATTGTAAAATATTAGTGTCTTACTTTATTAGGAAACCTAGGACAACGTAAACGGCCTAGAAAAAAAATTGAAAGAAAATACTGGGAATCCTCTGTAAAAAACATCATACCGAAAAATCTAAAGTGGGCCATAAACCACGTTCTTCTTCTCTTCTCCTTCAGCCTTAAGTAATCCAACTTTGGACATAGGCCTCCCCCAAATCAATCCAGTATTTTCTATTTTGCGCCAATTGCTTCCAGTTGTATCCTCCGATCTTCTTAATGTCAACAGCCCATCTCATTTGTGGTCTTCCTCTGCTTCTCTTTCCTAACCATGGTCTTCTTCTTCTTCTTCATGTGCCTTCTCCGTTCCGAACGTTGGCAATCAACATGGCTATTCTGACTTTGTTTGCGGCAGATCTGAATAGTTCAGCAGATGACAATCCGAACTATTGCCGCAAGTTTTGGAGCCACGAGTGTCTTCTCCTCCCTGGACCCCTTCTGCTGTCTATTTTCCCTTGAACGATCAGCTGTAGTACTCTATATTTATTATGTCTCATAACGTGACCCAAGTATTCCAACTTTCTTTTCTTTATACTTATTCCTACCTCTCTCTTTACCTATCCGGCGTAGTAACTCTTCGTTGGTCACGTGCTCAGTCCAGGATATACGTAATATACGTCGGTATATATACTCAATTGCATATAACAAAACCGGGAATACATTTCAGAAGTCGAATTTTGAGAGGTAGGGTGAGGCATTTAGAGGTGAAAATTTGCTTCATGCTAGTGAACGATGCTCTTGCCTTTTCTACTCTTATACGTATTTCCTTCGCTTGATCCCAATTTGAGTTAACTGTTGTTCCCAAGTAGATGTACGAATCCACGTGTTTAATTCTTTCATTGTCTAATATCAGTTGCTGTGGTGGTTGTTGGGTTTTGCTTACTAACATCCATTTGGTTTTTGTGATATTTAGTCTGAGTCCATATTGTGCACTTGTTTTTTGTAACTTACTCATTAGGCAACTCAGTTCCTCCATGCTACTTGCTAGAATCACAGTGTCATCAGCATACCTTATGTATTAATTATTTCTCCATTTATCTTTATGCCTTCTCTGCTTTCCTCCAGCGCTGTCTTAAATACTTCTTCTGAGTATATATTAAAGAGAATAGGAGACAAGATACAGCCCTGTCGTACCCCTTTCTTGATCTCAATTTTATTGGTCAATGTAGATCCTACTTTCACTTTAGCTGTTTGACCCCAATAGAGACCTGCTATTGTTCGAATGTCTCTGTAGTCGACTCCGATCTTATGGAGAACTTCAATTATCTTTTCGTGATTTACGTTATCGAATGCTTTTGCGTAGTCTATAAAGCATTTGTACACGTCTTTGTTCATATCTCTGCAGCGCTGGATGAGTACCTGTAGACTAAAAAGTGCTTCTCTTGTCCCAAGAGAATTCCGAAACCCAAACTGCGAATCTCCAATGTTATCCTCGCATATTTTGCTTATTCTGTTGTAAATAACCCTGGTGTATGCCTTCGAAATGTGGTTAATTAGACTTATCATCCGATTTTGATCACAAGACTTTGCTTTTGGTTTTTTTTCGGTATGGCAACAAAAGTTGACTCTAGCCAGTCTTCAGGGAACTCCCCGCTGTTATAAATATTGTTAAAGAGTCTGACGAGTGAGTCTAGAAATTGACTGTTTGTTTCGCACAGAATTTTCAATACTTCCCCGTATACGTTATCGTTGCCTGGTCTTTTGTTATTTTTAAGACCCTTTATAGCATTCTCCACTTCTGATTTTTGAAGGGCCAGTATCATCATTGCTCAGTGTATACCCACTAGGACGGTCATCATTAAACAGTTGTTCCACATAAGTTTCCCAGATTCTAACTATTTTGTCGGGGTCTAGTTGTAGATTTCCATTATCATCGCACAGCCCTTTCGATAAAATATTGTAGCTTTTCTTTGTTGTGAGTTCCTTTATCTTCTTATGCATATTGTGATAGTCGTATACCTTTTCGCACTGTTCGATTTCCTCGCATCTCTCCGAGAACCATTTCTCTTTAGTTTTTCTTATCTCAGCTCTTATTCGTCTATGGGTTTCACGGTATTTGGCAGTATCCTTAGTTTTATATATCCGTCTCTCTTCCATCATGTCAAGGATTTCTGCAGTCATCCAGTCTTTCTTTTTTCTCTTATCAGGTAGTAAAAACTTAGTGCTTGAAGTCCTAATCTCTTCTTTAATTTCACTCCACTTTTCCAGCGGTTCATTGTTATTTTTAAGGATTTTTGATATTTTGGTATTTAAATTCTCCTGCATCTGTTGTTGGTCTCATAGTACCATGGTCTCCATTGTTGTATTTCGTGGTTCCATCTTTTATCCTTTAGGAGGGCGAAGCTCCAGTAGTAGTTTTGTCCTGCGAAGCTCCATTTTAATTTGGCAGCATGTTCTCCTCCGTCTTTTACTTTGGTTTTGCTTCTAATCCATTTAATTGTTTTTGTGTCCATAAGTCTCACCCCGAGCATTGATCTTTCCATCGCTCTTTGTGCTTTTACTATTTTATCTATATTAGACTTGGGGAGTGTCCACGTCTTTGAACCATACGTGAGTATAGGGAGGATACACTGATCGTAAATTCTGGTTTTAAAATATTGTTCTATTTTAGTGCTTCTCAGTTTTCCAAATCCTGCCCATACTAACCTTATTCTTCTGGTAATTTCGGCAGTTTGATTTTCTTTGTTAACTTTTATTATCTGTCTCAGGTAGATGTATTCGCTTACTGTATCTAAATTTATGTCTTTTAACGTTATTTCTCTAATGTTCGGTATATTTATCATTATTTTTGTTTTTTCCAAGTTCATCTTAAGACCTACTTTTTCCGACGCTTGAAATAGTTGCGTCATCATGGTCTGTAGTTCTTCGAAACTTGTAGCGAATATTACAATGTCATCAGCGTATCTCAAATGACTCAGTTTTCTTCCATTAACATTTATTCCTTTATCTACCCAGTTAATGTCTTGGAACACGTCTTCCAGTCCAAGTGTGGAATTTGATATTTTAGGTGCCGGTGTTATGTTGGTGATGAGCCCTTGAAGGAACGTCAACCTCACCATTTTCTCAAGGAGCGCTACTTTTTAAGGGCAAAGAGGTTTCCACAGGCCTAGGCCATATACACCTGTGGTACGGAGAAACCCACTCTGATCTTTTTATAGACAATATCGCGTAAATATCTTTCCAATAGTAAATTCCAACAAAATAGTTTTAAATACTCAAAATATAAACTCAATATAATGATGATTATAATGCAATGGGTTTTAAGTAAACTTATTCATCAGTTTCAGTCCTCTTCAAATACGGTTGTGTCACTATGCCCATGCTTGAGTTGTTTAGACCACTCCTTCTACACTCACAGTTATGGATGCATTCGTCTTTCTGGCTTCAGCTACTGCACTGAGGCAGCTTTGTTGACTAGAAGTTTTCTACGAAGAGCGGCGTTGGCTTGCACTTTCCTAGACGGTGTATTTTTCCCATGCTTGTAGATAGCTGATACCGTGTCATATCCTGTTAAGGCGTATATTGCAAGGAGTACATCCTTCATAGGCTTAATGCCTGACTGAATGTCAGCAATAGTGAAGACTTTTTACAGCTGATTGCCTTTATTTGGTACCACCATTTTTATTTTCTTCTCTGAGGGTGCGTGGACAGTCAACAAAACAAGTAAGTCCGTATAATTATCAATAACACAATATTCAACATCTTTCTTAGCTTCATCAATAGCTGTTAAAACTATTAATAAGTCAGTGTCACCCGATGCTTGATGAACCACATGTGTGCAACCACATATTTGCAAGTGTACTGTAAGAAGTGAAATAAAGCCCATTTTGTTGTTAGGGTTAGCCAAAAATTTACTTTGGTTTATATTTGCATGGATCGAGTCTTCAACTTTTACTTCAATACTAGAACGTGCTCTGCGTAGGTGCTCATTATCTTTTCTATTTCCTTGGTGGTATCCATCAAATACAACAGTCGCTGTACCGCAATGAGTAATTACGTAGTCTGTGTATTGCTTGCAAAACTGTTTGAAGATAGCTGGACTTCGCGTTCGCCGAAGGAGCAACCTCCATCAATGATCTGACCTTTTCCCTAAATCTAGAGTACATGAAAATTCTTTTGTATCTGGTCTACATGATGATACTTAGCAAAACAATAACCATTGAAGATTTGCTTTCTTTACATATACACACACACATAGTTCCTATTGAATTTTTTTAAGTCCCTTATCGCCCCGTACTTTGTACACCATCCGATGTAAGAGAGTGTTTGGGTTTACACATACTGTGGTGGTGTTAATTGTCATGGACCTGGTTATAGAGGCTAGCGATTTAACAGCTAACTTTTTTTTCAAGTGTATCTCATTGAATGTTTTGTTTTCAATGTCTTTCAAAGCTGACTTTAAACGTTTATCACACTTCACGTTTTCATCTCCTATAACCCCTGTTGATATGGAAAAGAGTTCAGGTGTTTTAATATTTTAATATTTCGTACTTATTTAATTTTTTTACGGCTTACGTAAATTTTAACGGCATAGGATACATGTACACCCTCCGTAACTTTGGAACCATTTGTTTAAGAAGGATTATGCATAGGGCCTTTTTTTGTTTCAAATTATGGATGTCGGGGTTAGACCTTTTTTGGACCAATTTTGTACCATACTACGTTGCACAGCAAGTAGATTGTATCCGAAATAAGCTGAATTTTTCTGAGAATGTTAATTTTGGGACCCCAAAAAAGTTTGCTACTCCCATCCCCGGGCTTTCCCCTAAAAGTCCACTTCGTGGGGGGGAAAACAGAAAACATCCATTTCCCAAAAATCTGTACGTTGTAAAAGTCAACTTTTAAAATAAAATTTGTATCAACGTCGGTAAAAATTCGATATCTTTTGATCAGTGGGTCCTTTCAACAAAAATCAAAATGCGTTTTAAAAGTAAAGAGAGTAGATTTCATATTCAGTCTTTGTATTATCAAAGAATATAGACGCTTCTAAGCGTCTATATTCTTTGGTATTATGCTGCAAGTAAAGTCATATTCTATAAAGCTGTCAAATAAATAAACGTTGCGCGATATTTGTCATTTTTTCCGATTCTCATGAGATCAATCAAATCTTTCTTTCATTGACTGGTCACTATGGAATTTTAATTGTAATGCATAAAAACACTGAAATTAAACTTTCACATTACAAAGTTCTAAAACGTTTAAAACTACTTCTTTTCGATTTTACAGGTACATTTTTCAAAATGACACAACTTCAGCTACAAATTCCACCCAATGCTTCGTGAAAGCATTTTCCGTGACGTGCTATTTTTTGTAATTGAAAGATTAAATTCAATGTTTTTTAGGCATATTATAAATACCTCAAATTTGTTGCTGAAACTCAAAATCAAAATTTAATGTTCTAGGTTCTGAAAATTATGCTCTAATAATGGAAATTTTAAAGCTACCGGTTAACTGAAGTGATCAGAAATGAAGACATTTTATTGTTTTGATAAAAATTGTAAAAAATGGCAAAAATCGCGCAATGTTTGTTTATTTAACAGTTTAGTAGAAACTCGATAAAGAAGTTTGATGTTAGAAAACTGAGAGATCGCAATGTTCAACTAAAGGTGAGTGAAAGCCTCAATACCAAGGTGCTAAAATGCAGAAATACAGAAACTATAGAGGAAAGTCTGATTAACATACAAGAAACAGTGAGAGAAATAAAAAAACAACACCTGAAGAAAGGTACAGAGAAACGAAAATCGTGGATGACCAATGAAATACTGGAATTTATGGATCAGAGAGAATAAAACAAAGAAAATTTCCAAAAATATAAGAGAATACATACCATCGTCAGAAAAAAGATAAGAGAAGCCAAAGGGAAACAAAAAACAGAACAATGTCAAGAAATAGAGGAGTATCAGAGTCGATATGATAACTTCAATGTCCGTAGAAAGGTGAAGGAAATAGCTGGAAAGTTACAAAAACGCGACAGTGGAAAAATAACAGATGATAAAGGCAATCTTGCCATAACCAAAAAATATAAAAAGAAAGTATGGGAAGAATACTTGGAGAAACTTTTCCACTACCTTAGAAAATACTAGAACCCACCATTAAAGAACATTAAGATCCCGAAATTCCTGCAGAACTTCTGAAGCTATTAGATGTAGAACAAATAAAAATAATAACTGAAATATTTAATTAAATATACAAGGCAGAAAAAATACCAGTAGAGTAGCTTAAATCAGAGTTCGTACCATTGCCCAAAAAACCAGGAGCAAAAGTTTGTGAAGACTGTAGGACCATAAGCATAATCAGCCATTTGCTGAAGCTGTTTTTAAAAGTCATCCACAAAAGAATTTACCGGAAATGCGAGGAACAAATTGTGCCCATTCAGTTTGGATTTGTTAATGCCGTTGATACGAAGGAAGCTTTATTTAGCGTGCAGGTATTGTTTCAGAAATGTAGAAATGTCAGCTCTAATGTTTTTGCATGTCCGATTGACTACAAGAAGGCTTTCGATAGAGTCAGGCGTGAACAAATGATGAAAGTGTTGAAGAGGACAGGAATTGACGGAAGAGACCTAAAAATAATAGCTAACCTGTATTGAAATCAATCAGCGGTGCTCCAAATAGATGGAGAATATACAGATCAGGTCAAAATCTTAAGGGAAGTGAGACAGGGGTGCATAATTTCACCACTGATATTCAATCTGTACTCGGAGCACATTTTTGAAGAGGCTCTTAAAGATATTGATGAAGGCGTCTCTATAAATGGAGTCAAGCTCAACAACCTGCGGTATGCAGATGATACAATAGTGTTTTCCAATACCATAGAAGGGCTGCAAAACTTGAACAAAATATCGAAAACAAGTAGAATATATGGACTGGATATAAACACCAACAAAACCAAGCTAATAATCATCAGCAAGGAAAATATAACTGGAGCAAATCTGTATGTGAACCAAATGAGAATTGAACATGTCTCACAGTACAACTACAGGGAACTATAATCAATGAGTCGTGGAGCAATATCCAAGAGATTAAATGTCGTATCGGAAAAATGTGTACTCAGTACTTCTGTACGGAGTAGAAACGTGGACATTGAAGGCGGAAACTATATCAAAAGGCTTTTGAGCTATAGTTATACAGAAGGATTCTGAAGATACCATGGGCAGATAAAATCACCAATGAAGAAGTACTACGGGGGATGTGGACAGGCACCCTAAGAAAATATTGTTCTAAATATAATTAAACAGCAAAAGGTCCCATATTTAGGCCATATTTTTAGCGGCGACAAATATAATCTTTTAAAAACCATTTTAATGGGCAAAATTGAAGGTCGGAGAGTACCAGGTCGCAAACTGCACTCATGGTTCAGAGACATTAGAAACTGGTACTTGATATCAGTACAATAAGAAGAAGAAGAATCCCTACGCATGATCCAACCAGCATGAAAGCCTATACGCTGCCTATTGTACTGTATTGCCAGAAGAAGAACTATATATCAGTGAGTTTCCTTCAATGTGTCCGCAAATAATATAAAAGTTTTTCCATTGAGCTATTTTATTAAAATTTTAAATTTTATATATTCACCATCCAACTCCAGCATTAAAAAATACTCATTAATAATTAATTTATTCGTATTTGTTTCTAATATTTGTTTTACTTAATGTTTAAAAAAAGTTTAGTATAAATAGATCAACAATACATTATGGTATCTCATATAAAAATAGTTATATCCGGTTTTCCAAAATCTTTATTATTCGTAATTCTTTAAAGCGGAAATGATTCAACGTCGTTAATATAAATACAGTAGAATATTTCTCGGAAGAAATTATTCACCAAAATAAATTACTTACTGTAACTTTAGTCAACTCTAAACAAAAACGTTTTTTTTTTCTAAAAATAATGTCGCAATTCGTCCGAACTCTCTTCAAATTACAGAGTAACGGATTTTAATTTGGTGAGTAATGTTGGTTCGAATGATTGAATATCTCTCATCCTAAAGCATTTTAATAAACGAGTTAAAAGGGAGTCCCACTGAGTAGGTTAAAAATCAAGGACGGCTGTTATTATAGTAGATTAAATAATGTATCCAAGGTAATTTTCCTGTTGCTATAAATATATTGCTATAAATATATTGTTAAATATCCTTACCTATAAATTCATTACCCCATATTGTTTAATTGTAACTTTTTTTTTGGTAAATACATGTACATCTACCAGCCGGGTTACTAGTGGGACATAAATACAAAAAGTTCTAATATATTAGAACGTATATATACAGGGTGATCAAAATACCACGCTGTTTGATGTTAGGAGAGATACATAGAAACGTGTTTTAGAAAAATGAAGGACATTGGAGTAAAACTCTACACTTTAATTTACAGGATACGCCACCAAGTCAGAACAAATAAAAATTAATTTTTTAAAATAAAATTACCCCCATATAATTTTTATTAATTAAGTATTTAAATTTGAATATCTATCGTTTATTATTAAATTAGGTTGCAATCTTCTTTAAATCATAAATCGCTTATGCCTATTGGTAGAGTGATATGTGACGGGGAATTAAAAATCATTTTAGGACACCTAACTTTATTTCTTGTACTAAAAGCAACTTAATTTTTTGTGTAATTTGTAAGTTATTAAGTATAACAGTTACTAGAAAAATTTACAAATATTTAAGGGCGAGAAACTTTTTTTATAAGTTATTGAAATTGTTAACTAAACTAGCAACCAAAAGTTATTTAAATATAATAAAGAACGTTGAATCTTGTTAGTGTATTTTATCTTGTAATTATCATTATTGATTCTAACTATGTGTCAAGTCAAGTCAAGTTGTAGCCATGTAGGTAAACTCGATTTATGACTTGTATCTGATCTGAGTAAGAGATGATATCATCATCATCATTGGTGCTACAGCCCTATAAAAGAGCCTCGACCTTCCCAAGTCTATTACGCCAGTCAGTTCTATCCATTGCCAACTGTTGCCAGTTTGCTACGCCTATTTGTCTACCATCCTCATCTACACCATCCCTCCATCTGAGTTTTGGTCTACCCCTACTTCTACTTCCCACATGTTGTGACAAAAGGATTCTTCTAGGACGGTTGTTCTGCTGAGATCTTGCCAGATGTCCTGCCCATCTTAGTCTTCCTATTTTTATAAAGGATACTACGTCTTTACCACCAAATATATGTTTATATCTGTGATATATCTCGTAGTTGTACCTCCTTCTCCAAACACCATTTTCACCGATGCCACCAAATATTCTTCTCAGGATCCTTCGTTCAAATATAAGCAGGAGATTTTCATCTGCCTTGGAAATGGTCCATGTCTCCGACCCATATGTCAGCACTGGTTGTATAAGGGTTTTGTATATGGTTATTTTTCTTTTTTGGCTTAAGTTTCTGCTTCTCATATGTCTACTCAGTCCAAAATAGCATTTGTTTGCTAGGATTATTCTTCGCTTGATTTCTTCCGTCATGACGTTCTCCTTGGTGATCAGCGAGCCTAAGTATGTGAATTTGTCCACCACTTCAAAGGTAGAATTATCAACCGTGAATTGGTGGCCGATGTTTCTGGCTCTATTGTTGGGTGTTGACGCCATTATCTTAGTTTTATTTTCATTTACTTGCAGGCCCATATTTTTTGAGGCGTTTGACAAGGTGGTATACATTTCTTCTAGCTTGCGTGTTGTGCGGGCAACTAGATCAACATCATCTGCTTATGCCAAAATTTGGTATGATTTATTAAAAATGTTTCCTCTGCTGTCTATTTGGGCATCCCTGACCGCCTTTTCCAAAGCTATGTTGAAAAGGAGACACGCCAGCGCATCTCCCTGTCGCAGCCCAACATGCGTTTCAAATGCCTGTGATTGTTCGCCCTGTATTTCGACTTTGCAAACAACTTTACGCATTGTAGCCTTAACCAATCTTATCAGTTTATCGGGGATGTGGAATTCATCCATGGCTTCATACAATTTATTTCTTAGGACACTATCATAGGCCGATTTAAAATCTACGAAAAGATGGTATGTGTCGATATTGAATTCATTGGTTTTTTCCAGTATTTTCCTTAGCACAAAGATCTGGTCTGTTGTTGATCGATCAGGCCTAAAACCACTTTGATATTCGCCATGAAGCTCCTCTGAATATTCACTCAGGCGACCATATAAAATACTCGAAAATATTTTGTATGCTGTATTAAGGAGGGTTATTCCGCTATAGTTTCTACATTCTAATTCATCGCCCTTTTTGTGTAGCGGGCAAACGATCCCAATACACCACTCTTCTGGGATTTGTTCCTCATTCCAGGCTCTCAGTATGATTTTATATATATGGTTAGTCAGAGTAGCACCTCCACATTTGATAAATTCCGCGGGTATACCATCACTTCCTGGAGATTTATTATTTTTTAGGTGTTTTATTGCATCCCGTACTTCCTGAATTGATGGAGGCTCCAATGGTGTATTGTTGTTTGCTCCTGGGGGTGGTTGATTTGGATCTTCTACTTCGATAGTAAGCAGTTCTTTATACTGTTCCACCCACCTTTTCAAGAGATAATATAATATATACATATCTAGAAATCGAAATAGAAACAGAAATATGCTTTATTGTGAAAAATATCAATAACAATTTAAAATCTACTGAAATTAGATAAATCGTCAATATCAGAAAATAAAAGATAATAAAATACACAATCCATTGGAAAATTTATATTAAGATTAAATTAAGTTAAGAAACTCTTCTACTGAATAATATGGTCTTTCAGAAAGATAGACTTTTGTCATTTTACGGAACTCAAGGAAAGAAGTTGCAGACTGAAGTTGCAAAGGGAGATGGTTGTATAATTTTTTTGCCGAATATAATATATATTTTTTTACCAACTTAGTGGACGGGATCGGTAAATATACATCAAAGGTTGAATTTCTGGTATAGTAGTCATGGTTGGCCTTGCTGGAAAAACATGTTAAAATCCCGTGATTTTTGAAGTAGCTGCTGCAATGTGTTATTCTACCAGGCCAATTATTGCTCTTTTTTGTAATTTAAAAATAACGTCAGATTGGGCAGCTGTACTAGAACCCCAAAAAGGAAGGCCATATGAAGATGAGACTCGAACAAAGAAAACTATGTTATTTTGGAAGATGCTAAATTCATTTCCTTCGAAACAGATCTTATTGCATAGCAGGCTGAGGCTAGTTTCTTACTTAACAAATCGATATGAAGGGACCATTTAAGGTTGCTCTCTATAAAAATACCAAGAAATTTTACACAATCAACGATACTGATCTGGCTGTTATTAAGAAGCGAGGGTTAAAGAGCTTTTTTATATGATAATGCTATCTTATCCAAGTTAAAACAGAGTAAATTAGAGTCGGACCAGGTTTTTATTTTAAGTAGATTAGAAGTTATAGTTGCATGAAAAGTTGCAATATTAGAGTTGCTCCAGGTGATACTGATACCATCAGTAAAAAGAAACATTTGTCCATAGATTTTTAAGTTAGTTATGCCATTTATAAAAATAAGGAAAAGTAAAGGACCCAATACCGAATGTTGTGGTACCCCACATACAATGCCTTTGTACCTAGAGTCAGTATCATTTGCTTTAACTAGTTGTTTCCTATTCCCCAAGTACGATTGGAACCAATTCAAAGAAATACCACGAATTCTGTAGAAATTTAGTTTTTTTATCAAAATGTCGTGATTTACACAATCAAAAGCTTTGGCATAGTGACAAAGAACAGTGGCAGTGTAAAGATCATTGTTTAGTGCTTGATACACATCATGTAGTACAGAAAACATAGCATCATTGTTACATTTATTAGATAAAAAAGCCGAACTGACTTTGTGATAAAATGTTGTTTTCAACGTAAAAGGAAGTACGTCGGGCTTTTATAAGTCTCTTAAAAATTTAGGATAGGACCGGTAGTAAGGCAATAGGTCTATAGTTGCAGACATTCGATTTTTCACCACCCTTATAAAGAGGAATAATACTGACTGTCTTTAGGTACTCTGGAAATGTACCTTTTTTAAAGGAATCATTAGTGAGATCAGGACTTCGAGCACATTTTTTGGGAGATTTAAGAACATTTTATAAATAGTTTATCAGTACTACTAACTATTCAGAGCAGCAGCATCTAAGATCAGAATAGCCATGATGATTGCCAACCTCCGTCGCGGAGATGGCACGTGAAGAAGAAGATCAGTACTACAGGACGATTTGCTTTTGATACTATTGATTGTTTGGATCAGTTTAGATTTATCAATGGTCTTATAAAGAATGAATTCCAGACCTTTTTTAAATTGGGGAGGTAGGAAATAGAATCTTGTTGCGGCAAAATAGTTGATGGTATATTTTTACTAACATTAACGAAGTATTCCTTTAGATTTTCAGGGTTTGGATGTTTGAGCTGTGTTTTTAGGTTTTATAAACGCGTTGTTTATTGTTACACTTGGGTTTCAATTGATATTATCTTATACTGCGTTTCAAACGTTAGAATCAGTGTGATTGTCTATTGCAAGTGCGTTTGCCATATTTCGCCAATTCTGTGAATTATCATAAATAAAGCCTCCGTTTGTATTCTACAAAGGTTAGCAGCGATAATTCTCTACAAGTACCTGCCTAATACTTTCATTTGCTTCTTTTCCTCAGCAGTCCTCAAACAATTAATAATTTGCTGATAGTACTGTATAATTATTTTTGACGTGACAACGTCTTAAATTAGGTTGTGGCTCGGAGTCACTCATGAAAAAGTGTAACGCCCGCTCACGTCTGTTACGATGAGTCACCGAACGAGAGAGAGGCCCGCCGGACCGGCGAATGCCTTGCGTCTCTCTCCCACTCAAACATGATCGGTCCGCTGCGCGCGCAGCACTAGAGAATTAGGCGCGTTGAATCGGTGCGTGCTTGTGTCTCTGTCTTTCTCGAGCGTTCTTGGCGTTGGAAAACCGAGAAAGCGTCATAATACAAGTTCACACGTGTGGTTAAAGTATCGTCAGCTGTGTCTGTAGTGAAAATGTGGAGTGCTTAGATTCGTCATTTACAACCACTACAACAATAAAGGTAAATAATTGTACACTAATATTTCATTATCGTAAACTATGATTGATTGATTAATTGTTAGATTGACACAAAAGTTGAGAAACTGAGTTTATAGGTTATGTCATACTATTGACAAATAATGTTGATAGTGTTAAGTAAATTATTAGTTTAAATCACTCTGCAATCAATCGTAATTCAGTCGATTGAGAAGAAACAGCGCGTTTCAACTGCAAACAACTATTGTGCAATTTAATAATATTCATATCAATAAATATTCTACCGAGAAAAAGACGTTGTCACGTAAAATCTTCGCCCGTAAAACCGACTTTACAGGCAACCTATTTTTTTCTTTCAATTCACGTGTGAACGGTCAACAAAAAAATATGTTAATAAAAATCATCTATATTGTTGAAGTTTCAGACTATTTTATGCTAGGTTATTTTGAAAACCATAATCCAAGATGTAAAAATCTTAACCATACAAAAATGTTTTATTAAACACCCCTTGCGAGGTTGAATTATTGTTTTGAAAATTGACTAATAAAAAAAAAGCACAAAACACTATAAATGTTGTTTATTTATACGGAGCTAATATAAAAATATGTACGGAAGTTGTTTGTTGCATTTGTTTTAGAATATAATGGGGAAATATTAACTATTTTTAACAAATAAAAGTAAAGGGTAAATAAGATGATATTTTTAATTATAAATTAAACATAATAATTTAGTTATTATTTATACTAAGTATATCGATTGTAATTTGCCCTATAACTGTTGACAACTTCTAACAGTTCTGATTTTAAATAATTCTCTTCAAAAAAAATAGAAGTTATATTTTTATTTCTTCTTTATTAAAAGCAATGTTAGGAACTTTCTCCAATTTCCTGCTCTGATAAGGAGCAATATTCATCACCACAACTGTTTTTTTCTGGCAAATTAAGAATTAGGTTATGTTTGAACCAATTTTCAAAGAGTGAACAATCCATTTCGTTGTGGTAATTTTGGGCGTTTTTCTTTGCCAGAAAAGTTAGTTCTGCTCCATTAACTAAGCTATAGGTAGGAAGACAAAACGAGGACCATGAGGTGCAGGAGCTTTTAAGCCTGTAGTCAGGCCACGAACAAATTCATCTCTATGCTATTTAATGGACGTGTCTACCCATCCTTTTGATACGCTGTGGCCTACGTTTACCCATGACTCATCTAAATAGACGATATTGTAGCCTTCTTCGCAGTATCGACGAATGAATCGTAGGTAACGACGACACCATGAACTTATCTCTGTTTTTCAATTAAAATCGACTTTCTACAGCGTTTTTCAAACTTCATATCGCACAACAAACAATATAGTGTGCTTCTTAAACAATTGAGCAAATGCTCCGCAGCGCAGCGTTTACTGTAGCCAAAACCAAAACAGAATTGATTGTCGGTGGTCTATTTTCTCGAAAGAATGGGTGCACTATTCTACGGATAACGCTCTTTTCTGTCTCATCGTATTTATTTTCACGAAATGATAGAATTTTACCGATTTCGGGCTTTTTCTTCGGTTGTTGGAGACCAGCAGGTGATGCATACTCCTGGCACACTTTGTAAATACTTCCTTCAGAAAAACCACTCATTTTGAACACAAGCGTTATTATATTTGATAATGAATCATTACCACGGCGATCCAAATGAGTTAGTAAGATTAATGATTATCTGCTTTTCTGAAACACTGAAATGTAGCCCGCGTTTCCGTGGAACAACTACGTGCGCGATTACTAAATATATCCAAACTCTTAAAAAATAACACTTTAAAGTTACTACAATTCTATTGATTTTAACACTAATCCGATCATTATGGGAAACGTTATTAAATATGTTTTCTATTCCTAATAACTAATTATGAACCTATTAAACCCTATTATCCATTATGGCAGTCATTAAAAAGAAATTGTTTACTATTAATTAATTACTAAAATTGCATTTCTTCTAATATAAACTAAAAATCTAATTTTGTGACGAAATTGTTGGGAATCTTTGATTGTATGTTGATCGTACGGCAGCTGTCGTGAAGAGCGGCAACGTTGTCAAGAAAATTCTCATTTAGTTTGCATGACCCTATGGTTCATCCACCAATTTTTAATCCACAATATCCAATAATGGTATGAAAAGAAAATTAAAATGATAAAAATCTCTTAATTATTATTTTGTGTTGATGTCAAGTAATGCGACGCTATGGTATACAACAACGATAATGTTATTTAAAGCACTAAATCAATTTTTTAAACTATCACTATATAATTTAAATTATGTTAATAACTACTGACTTTTTTACAGATCCTTTCGAATGGACCACCACCCACATAAAGTCATGGTTAGAATGGTGTACTAGGAAATTTTCTTTACATCCGAAACCAGACCCACAAAGGTTTCCCGGAACTGGTCCCGAAGTCTGTGATTTAAGTAGAAGTGAGTTCGAAGACAGGGCTGCTAGTTCAAGATCAGGTAGGGTACCGGTTTTTTCACCTGTTAAATATATCTTTTAAGTGGCATAAATTTCTTCTTTCATCATAAAGCGGTAACTTATATTATATGTTCCTATTTAAAGGGGTTTAATGGGCCAGCGAAAGGTTAATAAAGTTATTCACAATTTTATGGACTCATTCTTTTCCATAATAGTTGTCTTTTAAGTTTTTACTTGTCTTTTAATATTTTCTGATTTATTTAATAAAATAAATACCCTATAGTCCAGTCGTTGGACGATTTGTATAAGATTTGATCTCTAAAAGGACGAATTAGCTGAATGTTGTTCAGAATATCAACTTTGGAACCCCAAAAATATGCAAAGAAGTTTGCCCCTCCTGTCCCTGTGCTTCCCCCTAAAACCCCCACTCGCAGGGAGAGAAAACGGAAAACATCGATTTACCAAGAATCTCTATACCGTAGAAAAAAATGTTTTCAACAAGAAATGTAGCTGAGATAATTTTGAACAAATATCTGTATTAGCAATTTTTGTGTAGAATGAACTGTTCTCTCAGAAACAACGCTTGCAGCAACCAGCGATTTTAAATGTGTCACGCGCGCAAAATCAAGTTTTTAAATAAAATTTGTATGAACTCCACGGTAAAAATTCGATATCTTTTGATCAGCGTGTCCTATCGGTAAAAATCAAAATGCGTTTTAAAGGTGAAGATGAAGAGTGCAGCTTTTGTTAGTATTTTTTGAATTTTGCGTTAAAAAAAAGTCGATGTCCATAAAGCTGTTAAATAAACAAGAGATCAATACAATTTATCATGTCCATTGACCGAGCACTGTCGAATTTCTATTGTTAGAGCATAATCTTCAAAACCTATAATAAAATTTCAATTTTGAGTTTTGACAACAGATATAAGGTATTTGAAATATGCCTAAGAAACGCTGAATTTAAACTTATACATTACAAGCCATTTCACATCACGGAAAATGCTTCCATGAAAACGAAATTAGGTAGAATTTATAGCTAAAGTTATGTTGTTCTGAAAAGCATACTTGTGCAGTCAGAAAAAAAGCAGTTTTAAATATTTTAGATCGTTTGTAATGTAAATGTTTAAATTTAGCCTTTTTAGACATATTTCAATCGAATTTTCATCGAAATCGAGTTTCTAAAAACAGGGTGTTCACAAATGAAACGCCATTCTTTTTAAACTTCAAACCACTGTAGGTCAATAATTTTAAATCAACTAACTTCCCTGTATTCTATAATGTTAATGAAAAACTTACTCTTTCAAATGGTATTACTGTTCGATATACTAAAGTTAATATTTTTGGAAATAATTGTGGTAAACCTATCAATATATTTTAAATATTAAGATTAAATTTATTTTTTTTGCAGGAAAAATTCTTGCCAAATATATAGCACACCTTCGTCATAGTGTAACGGGTCGAGCTAGCAGTCCATTAAATGTGGAATGTAAAGAATTTGAAGACGATACGGATGAAGACGAACAAGGTAGGAATTTTGGCATTATTAATTTCAAAATCTAAATGATCAATCATGAGAAATGGAACGTGGTCGAATCAATATAATTTTTACAATATGTATTATTGCTATATATATATATATATATATATATATATATATATATATATATATATATATATATATATATATATATATATATATATATATATATATATATATATATATATATATATCTTCTTCTTCAAGTGCCATCTCCGCGGTCGGCAATCATTCGCTATTCGGTGGTCATAGCTATTCGGACTTTTGAGACGGCTGCTCTGAAAAGTTAATTTGACGTACATCCGTACCACTCTCTCAGGTTGCGCAGCCATGACATTCTACGCCTCCCTATGCTTCTCTTTCCTTGGATCTTTCCCTGCATAATCAGTTGGAGCAAGGTGTATTTGTCTCCACATGTAATATGTCCGAAATATTCCAATTTTCTTATTTTAATTGTATTTAAAATTTCTATTTCTTTATTCATTCTTCTCAGAACCTTTTTTTTATCAACTGTTCTGTCCACGATATTTTCAGAATTCTTCTATACACCCACAGCTCGAATGATTCCAGTTTTTTTATTGATATCGCATTCAAGGTCCAAGATTTCATTTCATAAAACAGAGTGGAAAATATATAGCATCTCGCCAACCTAACTCTTAGTTCTAATTTTAAATCCCTTGTACATAGCACTCTTCTCATTTTGTTGAAATTTGCTCTAGCCTTTTCTATTCTGATTTCGATCTCCTAAATATAATCATTTGTGGAGTTAATCATTGTTCCCAGATATGCATATTTGTCCATTTGTTCGACGTTGTTTCCGTTTATTAGAAGATTCTCGTTATTTCTTTGAGTTTTAGATATTCTCATAAATTTCGTCTTGTTGACGTTCATTGTTAGACCGTACTCTTTTCCATACTCCGGCTATTCTGGTCACCAGTCTCTGAAGATCTTCAATATTTTCGGCTAAATCACAGTGTCGTCCGCATATCTAATGTTATTAATAAGAACTCCATTTACCTTTTTGCTTACTACTCTACTACTAGTTTGCTACTTCCACGTACTTTTGCTCGCTGTTTATAGTATAAATTTGATATGATCCTGAGGTCGTTGTAGTCAATCTTCTTTGATTTCAGGACATTCATTAATTGTTCATGTCGTACTTTATCGAATGCTTTATTATAGTCAATAAAACATGCGTATATATCTTGATTGACGTCCAGGCATCTTTGTATCAGTATACAGTATACAGAGGTTATACTTTAGAAAAATTCTAAAATTCTAAAGACTAAAGTTTAACGAAGTTGTGAGATTGATAACGCCAGTAATGCTGTAAAATATGAGAGAATAATTTTTTGAGCACTTAGGAATTTGAGAACTGGTTCAAAAAATCTCGTATTAATGATTTTTAGAGTAAATAATAGTTTTCATTTTAGAATCAGATTTCTATTTAGAATTATTTTTTAGTTTATATATAAACTATTTTTTGTTAGTTTATATATAAACTAGTTTGTTATTTGGTTTAGCCGAATGGCAATTAAAAGTTGGTACAGTTGAAGAAATATTTGGCAAATTAAGGTGATGTAATATTTTACGATTCATGTTTAAATTCTAGTGCATGAGGCATATATATTTTTTAAGCCCTTTTCTCTATTCGGCTTGCCAAATATAGGCCTCTCCTAATTCTCGCCATTCATCTCTGTTATTTGTAAGACGTTTCCAAATTGGCCCTGCAGTTCTTTTAATATCTTCGCTCCATCGCATTTGCGGTCTTCCTCGTGGTCTTTTGGCTTCATATGGCCGTCAATTCCCGATTTCTTTATTCCTTTATTCCATCGGCCATCCGTAAGATCTTGTCCAGCCCATTTCCATTTCAGTTTAGCTGCCAGTTCGACAGCATCTTTTACTTTTGTTCTATTACGAATGTCTTCATCGGTTTTATGGTGTTTGAGTAAGATACCCAGCATCTGTCCTTCCATAGCTCTCTGAGTTTTTCTGATCTTCTCCATGTTTATTTTAGTGAATGTCCAGGTTTGCGCTCCATATGTAAGTACAGGTAGAATACAGGAATTAAATACTTTGGTTCGCAGTCTTTGAGGTATATTTTTATTTTTAAGTATGTATGAGAGTCTTCCGAATGCTGCCCATCACATTTTTACAAGTCTGCTTATTATAAGTAGATGTGGCACATACACTGCACATAATTAAAAATAAATGCGGTTTCATAAATTTTCATTTTCTAACCTTTATAATAGCATAACGGTGACCTTGCCAAAAGAACGAGTGAATGGTGCAATATTGTAAGATGTATATTCATTTCTTGGAATTTTAACCCTGTATATATTGTCTGTCGCTATCTTATTAATTGTGTCTTTATATAAATTGCATCTATTATCATTTTTTGTTCGTCGGGAAGAACTAATTTCTAATATCTGAGTAGTAAGAAAGCATTATTAACACACTAGGCGTGTAAAAGGGAGATTTATGACCGTCTGCATTCTGTACAAATAAAAAACCGAGTTCTCTAACAGTTATTTGGCGCTTAAAAGACTTCAATTCATCGGAAAACCCACAACTTTTTAATTCCAGCGACGAACAAATGCCAAGTCGAACTAAGCCACCTTGACTATTCTCGGAAATGTTTGCACTGGAAGCCCGCACAGTGTTTTGTTGTTTTATTGCCGGGAAAGATAAATTTAATCTTGATATGGTGGTACATTTAAATTTATGGGAAAGTTAAAACGTTTGTTTAATAGTAATGCAAGTATACCTATTAGGTCAAATTAACATTTTTACATTATTTTATGAAGTGTCAAAAATAGTTTTTCTAATCATTGTGTTTCATTCTCTTACTTCGGGTTTCCTTAATTCATAATTTTTTAGGCTTATTTCAAGCAAGACTTGTTTAAAAAGGATCATAATGTACAATAAACGAAGTAAACAAAAATACTTTATTAAGAAACACATTTATACTGTTAATACTGCTATTAGATCTCAGTTGATTCTGATATCTAACGTGTACCTCCTTTGGTAACCTGTCTGTGTCTAAAATCCTTCTAATCTATTTTATCTAGTCTTTACCAAGTTAGCAACTTTAACAGCAATTCTATTATTTAATGTATGCAATCTATTCACTATCACCTTTTTCATCTTGATGGTATTGTAACACTTCTTTTTAATCAGTTTTATTTATAAAAACTCAATTACTAGTCTCCTTGAATTGTTAGCTTCCTGTTTATATACATTTTCTGACGTTCCAACCCTTACTAGATATTTCGGGATATTTCGATGACATCTAGAACATTCTAGACTTTTAATACTTCTTCTTTTTCGCCAAGGGACTTTTTTATATGGAATTAACCTTACGGAACTTTCGTAACACTGTTCCTTCCTTTATAGTTACTTTCCTCGAATAAGTAGTCTATCAGGGACCGACTGAAACTCGGTTTACTTCTAGTCGAAAACTAGATGCGATAGATTAGATCGTATATTTTCTGCAGGACGACGTACGGGCACTCCCAGTTTCGTTGAAGTTTCGGTATAGTCCTTTTCTACGTTTGGGATTGTATTACCATACCAGGTCACCGCGAAAGTTGTCCCGGTAACATGCATGTCGAGCCAGGCCTGGGCTTTATCATTTTGAAGCTTCAAACTTTTAAGAGCAAATTCGTAGACTTTTTTCTATTTTTATTTTAAATTTTAGATTGATATCAGGGATGAACGTTCTTCCTTGCAGGATGATAATCTTGCAAAATAAAATCTTGTGAAAGCTTTATAGCAGGATAGAGGAATTAAGCTATCCTAATCTTTTTGATTATCAGCGACGAACATTGAAAGGTATTGCCAAACAGTTTTATTATGTCTTTCAACCATTCCGTCTGGTTTCAGAAAGTCTGATATAAAGTTCTTGCAACACACTCTTCATGTGTGATTTTGGCAGTACCAATTGTTGAACTGTACGTACTCCATCGAGACTTTCCCACTTCCGATATAATAAACCATTCGAAAGATATAGAGATTCCCATTGAGCCCAGTATGCCATTATAGTTTCACTATATTTGATTATTTCCTACCAAATACGAAATTTTCCTACACAATTTTTGAGCCATTCTAGTATGACTTTTAAGTCATTATCTTTCTTTTGACCCTTTTTAAGGTTCTCCAGAGAAGTCTAATCGTTATCTTCTTCCTGTTTAACTATAGTCATACTTCTTTGGTTACATTTTCTTTGTCTTTAAGCTTACACTAGCTTTGAACTTGTAATTCATCCAAAGGATCTGAAATTCTTGTAATTGTTCATTCAACATAATCTTCTCCTTCACCAATTTCTCGCATTTGTATCCCAGATTGGACCGTGTAGTTGCAATATTTCGAGTTATCTTACACTTCTTTTGCAAAATTGACACTTATTCTTTTAACTTTTATATTTTATTTTTACTAATCGCTTATGGCTTCTTCAAATGAGCAATTTCTGATTCCACGATTCAGAAAAACTGAACGTTATTAACATTTTCGTATTAAAAATTATTCACAAATTAATCGCCATTAAAAATCATTTCTTAAAATGTCAAAACTGATCTAACTGAATTTCAACAGATTCTGACTTCCTACTAAACTTAATGGTCAGAAGAGCTAACAATACATATATATTACAAGTACAAGTAAACTTGTAACAATAACAATGCTATGCCATTAGATTAGAAATAAATGTTAGATTTATAAATTTATCTCTCAGGGTTATTCGTGCATCATATCTTACTTTTGTATTACATTTAGATTTATAGAAGCCAATTAGAAATAAAAACCCAAATATAAAAAAATAATTTATTGACATATGAAAAAAAAAAAAAGAACCACACTTAGGGTCAATATACGAATTAGCCTCAAAAGAAAAGTATTTGACCAATCCTATTACCGGTCATGACCTATGGGGCGGAAACTATGACTCTAACCAAGACTTCTTCTTCTTCTTATAGTGCCGTGCACCTATAGTGCGTTGGCGAATTATCTTAAGGCCAGACGTCTGTCTTTTGCGGCATGCAAAAGATCGCCAGTGTTATTTATGCCTGTCCAGTTCTTTATGTTCCGTATTTACGACATTTGTTTGCGACCTACTCCCCTCTTGCCTTCAGTCTTTCCCTGGATGAATAGTTGAGGAATTGCGTATTTTTTCCTCTCAGAATATGGCCGAGGTATCCAATTTTTCGTACCTTGATCAAATTGAGTAGTTCTCTCTCAGTACTTGCCTTTCTTAAGACTTCCTCGTTTCTGACCGTATCTGTCCATGGAACATTCTTCGCAACGTCCACATTTCGAAGGCCTTCAACTTATTAATGGAAGGTACTCTTAGCGTCCATGTTTCCATGCCGTATAACAATATGGATCATACATAGCATTTAACCATCCTGTAGCGGAGATTGAAGGAAAGATTGCGGTTACATAGTACCGGTTTAAATTTGATAAAAGCTTGTCTTGCTTGTTCGGTGCGGCATTTTATTTCTTGTTGAGGATCCCATTGGTCATTCATCATCATTCCCAAGTATTTAAATGTTTTCACTTGATCGATTGGAGCATTATCTACTTGCAGATGTATTCTTAAAAGTGCGTTTTTTTTTATTGCCATGCATTTAGTTTTTCCAGCATTTATCTTCAAGCCATATATTTTTCCTACGGTGTTTATTTTATTTAACATCAACTGCATATCATGTTCGTTGTCTGTTATTATCGCGGTGTCGTCGGCGTAACGAATGTTATTTATCGGGAACCCGTTTACCTTTATTCCACACTCAGAGCCTTCCAGTGCCTCTGCAAAAATGTTCTCCACATAGAGATTAAAGAGCATAGGAGACAAAATACACTCCTGTCGCACCCCTCTTAAAATTTCAAATTCTTATGTGTTGGTTGATTTGTTTAGTCTCACTCGTGCTTTTTGATTCCAATAGAGATTCTGGATAACTCTTATATCTTTCTCGTCAATGTTAGCGTTGTGTAGCATATTTATCATTGCGTTATGTTTTACGGTGTCAAACGCTTGTTCATAATCGAGGAATATTATGACTATATCCTTTTGTTGATCCATGCAGTTTTGTACAAGCGTATTCAAGCAGAAAGCTGCTTCACGTGTACTCAGTCCGCTCTTGAAACCAAATTGTGTCTCACTGCTTAGATCTTCCAGTTTTCTGAACATTCTTGTGTGAAGAATGCGAAGAAACATCTTAAGCAAATGGCTTATTAAACTTATCAGTCTGTGGTCTTTGCATTTTGTCGCTCTTTGTGATTTAGGGATCATTACAAAGGTTGAATAAAGCCAATCCGTTGGAATGTGGCCGGTGTTATTTATGGCATAGAAAATTGTTACCAGCATGTCGATGTTATCATCTTCCAACAGTTTTATGGCTTCCGTAGTAATTCCATCCGGTCAAGAGGCCTTGCCTAGTTTTGCTACTTTTATAGCGTACTTCGCCTCGGCGCGAATAATGGGAGGGCTGGATAAATTTTCCGTGGGTAAGTTAGTAGTTGGCAGATTCGGTCTATTATCTGCAAAGAGGGACGAAGCATAGTTTGCCCAGATTTTAGCTAGTTCTTCCTGGGTATGAACGTAGTTTCCTTGATCATTCAGGCGAGTCTCATCATGTTTCTTGTATATACTCGAAATTTCTTTGACCGTTTTATGTAGTCCAAAGCTGTCTCCCTTTTCTTGTAGTGATTCCAATTCTTCACAGCGTTCTTTCATCCAGCTTTCCTTTGCGTTTTTAATTATTGCCCTTATCGTAGGTTGGATTTCCTTGTATTCTTGTTGATTCTGATGTATTTTGTACTGTCTTCGTTGCTCTATTAGATCAAGTATCTCTTCCGTCATCCACTCGTTTTTGTGATTTCTTTTTATTTTACTTGCGACTACTTCGTCAGGCTCGACTATAGCTATTTTTATTTTCTCACAGGTTTCCTCTATGCAATTTCCTTGTATGTTTCTCAAGTTCTCGTTGATGTGCTTACTGTATGTAGATCTAAGCTCTTCATCTCTCATTAATTCTCTAGTGTTTATGTATTTTTTATTTGATGGCTTTTTAACCTTTGCCAATCGAAGACTTACATGCGCGATTAGGGGGTTGTGGTCAGACAAAATGTCAGCACCAGGGTAAGCGGCCACTCTTTTTATATAGTTGCGGAATCTTTTGTTTATCAAGATGTAATCAATTTGATTTCGTATCATATGATCTGGACGATCTCCTGGTGCTCGCCATGTATACAATCTTCTTGGTGGGAGTTTATACCACGTATTGGATATGACGAAATTGTGGTCATTACAAAATTCAATTAGTAACTCTCCTCGCTCATTTTTGTTACCCAGACCAAAATCACCGACCGCATTACCATATCTACCCCTACCGACTTTGGCATTAAAATCGCCCAATATGATGTTGATATCGTTTTTCTTTGTGACCTTTAATGCTTCCTTTATGTCTTTATAGAACTCTAAAACTTCAGTTTCCGGTTTATCAGATGTGGGAGCGTAAACTTGGATTAGATTTATATTAATAGGTTGACCGGCTAACTTCACTATGATTACTCTGTTTGAAACGGGAATGTAATCTATAACAGACATCGCAATTCTATTATCAAGCACTATTGCAACTCCATGCCTGTGGTAATAATCTGTGGCGTCGCTACCGGAATAGTACACTGTGAAGTTGTCTTTGTGAGAAATACCTGAGCCAGACCACCTCAATTCACTTACACCCATTGTTTTCACTTCTAGGCGCCGCATTTCTTTGAGCAGGTCATGTAACTTTCCTGGAATGCACAAACTATTGACGTTCCATGTCCCTACTTTATGAATAACATCTTGAAGTCGAACCCGGGGGATTTTTAGCACCCTCGGACCATCTAAGGTCTGCCCAGGACTGATGGTCTTTGCTTCAATTTTGTCCGACATATCAGATAATTATTCCGGGGATATCCGTAGGGATCTTTAATGTAGTGGTTTCCCCTTACCTTCTACATCTTTATACCGTTGGCCAAATAGCGAGACTGCATGACTCACGATGGACGAGCAAAATTACAAATTGGAGGCCAAGAGCCGACAAACGGAGTAGAGGAAGACCACCTACACGTTGGGCTGACGACATCAGGGGTGTCACCAAAAATTGGCAACAAAGAGCACAGAATCTTAAGGAATGGATGAGTTTAAGGGAGGCCTATGTCCAGTAGTGGACGTGATAAATGAAGGCTGAATGATGATGATGATAATAATGATGATGATGAAAAAAAAACAGAAATATTAGGAACGAAGCAAAATTCACATTAAATAAAGTAGTGCTTTTTACAAACAAAATTTATATTCGTAATAATTATTATCTGATCTACCAACTGACATTTCAACCTACTGAGTCAATCATATTTTGTTCTTGAACGATACGTTTAATTAATAATATTAATAATACTATTTATATAGTAATATAATAATAATACGATTAATTTTTTCGCAAAATTGCCAAAAAAATTGGTTGCTGTAATTTTAAGATAAAACTTAATAAGCAAAATAATTTAAAGCTTTGTGTTAGTTTAAATTTAAACTCCAGGTGCCACCTAGGAAAGAAATATGAACTGCCAACTGACATTTCAACCTACTGAGTTAACCATATTTTGTTCTTAAAACAAACGACACGGTTAATTAATAATAATAATAATATTAATTACATGAATAATTATTAATACCATTAATTTTTTCTCAAATATTGGTTGATGTAATTATTTTAAGGTAAGATTGATTAAGCAAAATAATTTAAAGCGTTGTGTTAGTTTGTCTTTACTTGGTTTACATGAAAAATATTATTATTTTAAAAATTTCGTTTTTAAAATAAAAGCGACGAGATACGATTGCAATAAGTCAGAAAAAATGAAGTGGAGTGACTGTAGATAGCAATTGATTGGATCCCCCGTGGCATGGAGACGAGCAAAATCACTGTATTTTAAATAATTATCATAATAATAAATTCTCAAACCCCCATAATAAACTATTAGTAATGCTTTCCTTGTTAAAAAAAAAAAGTAGACGTTTACACAGAAAACTGCCTTTGTTACCAAATCAAAGACTTTAGTCCTTTAATATGAATAGTTCCTTTCAACATAAAATAAAAATCAACTTTCCGATGAAAACAGTTTCTGCCCTTCGATCTTTAAATTAACCTTACCTTTAAGTTCTAAATTTTTTTTCTTAAATTACATACTTCTTCTTGAAAATTTTTTTGATCTTTTCGGATTTCTTTAACGTTTAGTTTTGATATCATTTCTTTCCCTGTTTGATTCTCACACCCTTTCTTAATAGTGGACATAAACAACCTTTTTCATTTTATGATAGGATTATCATTCTGTTCTGCTCCATCATCATTCCGTTTTCCATCTTCAGTGAATGATTTTTCACTTCCAATTTGAGTTAGTTTTTTCTTACGAGACATATTGTTAGATATAATATATAGATCTTCTTCCTTATTCAAATAGGGATTTTGCTCCTTAAAATTAATATTTAAGAATATCACCTTCTCACCTACACGATCTACACGCTTATGTATTGGTTTGATTCATTACCACTTTTATGCACGCGTTTATCGTCGCCTGTTGCGTAGCGACAAAAAACGCGGTTTTTGCAGATGAAACAAAATAAACCTTTTGTTAGTTTTTTTTTGTCGCGTGTCGCTTTCAGATAAAATTTGTTAAATAGATCAGTGACCACCGTACCGTGTAATAAGGAAGTGTGTTTTGATAAAAAATGGATCAGTGTGTTACATACTTGGTAGGTATACACATATATAATCGTTCAACTAATAAATAATGCAAGTATCCTCAGGGGCATTTACACTACATGAAGAATTAAAACAACGTTTTTCTGTAATCATCTGATGATGAATCTCACAAATATAGTTGTTTTTCAATTTCGTATATACATAGTTCACCTTCGAAGTGATCCATAGCAACAATTCAGGTCTTAACACATCGATACCAGTCTGCAGACTAGAAAAATAAGTTACTATCGAAGCATCAGTGACAATAAACACGTTGTATAAAAGCACCAATTTAATTCAAGGCACTTATAAAACATATAAGAAGAACACATATAAGACAATTCCTTTTTAAAGAACGCCGCGATTTTTGTTGCTACGCTACAGGCGGCGATAAACGCTTGTATAAAAATGGCCAAATAGTCCAGTCGTCAGAGATTTGACCCCCAAAAATCATACTAACAAGCTGAATTTTGCCAAGAATATCAATTTTGGAACCCCAAATATAATGTAAAAAAATTTACCAGTTTTACCCCCGAGCCTCCTCCTAAACCCCCCTCGTAGAGGGGTAAAAACTCAAAAAAATCGATTTACAAAGCACCTAAACGCCGTAGAAAAAATGTTTCAAATAAAAAATGTATCTGAGATGATTTTGAACAAAAATGTTATTGAAAAGCAAATCTTCAATACTTACAATATCTTGTTCAACAGAAAATAAATTAGATCTATGATATTGTAATCTTTCGCGGATCATGGACAAACTGGCTCTATGTAGAATGTTTTCCAACCTTCTGCTTGAATATGCTGGACGTAACTTCAAGCCCTTTGGTATTAGGTTGTTGTCTCTACATCTTCGTAAAAATTTGATTGAATTTTGACAATGTGCCAGTTTCTTGTATAGAATTTCCAATCTCCGAAAATTTTGAATAACGCTGGGCCCATAACGGTTTCTTAATCTTGTTCTGAAGCTATTTTCTTGTGGCATTTTAAAGTAATTACTATTTAAATGGGAATAAGCCACAATTAAAGGTTAAAGTACGTTTATTGACGTTTCAATTTCCACTTCGGAAATCGTTCTGGATTTCTTGAAATCGATTTAAATTTCATCATTGTCCGACTGCTTTCCTCAGTATTCTCGTAGTGTTTTGTATCGCATTGTTACCGAGAACTTGAATTACCGGAAATTGTGTTCGCGTTGGGTTCCAAAAATGTTGACGGATTTGCACAAAACCCAACGTTTAGGCAGTGCGTTAACTTTCCTTGAGCGGTACCACAGTGAAGGTGAAGATTTTTTAGACCAAATTGTTACTGGTGACGAAACGTGGGTGGCCTACGTCACACCAGAATCGAAACAACAATCCATGGAATGGCGACATTCATCATCACCCAAAAGAGTGAAGTTTAAGCAAACAATTTCTGCCCGGAAAATCATGTGCACAGTTTTTTGGGACAGAAAAGGAGTATTGCTAGTGGAGTTTCTGCCTCTGTAATGAGACAATCAATGCAGCGTCTTATTGTGAGACATTGAAAAATCTGCGTCGTGCAATCCAGAACAAAAGACGTGGCAAGTTGAGTAAGGGTATCGTTTTGCTGCATGACAATGCCCGTCCTCATGTGGCTAATCAGACCAAAGATCTCATCAAATCATTTAAATGGGAAACTCTAGATCATCCTCCATACAACGCTGATCTGGCGCCCAGCGACTATCATTTGTTCCAGCACTTGAAGAAACACCTGGGCGGTCAGCGTCTTCAAGACGATAACGAAGTTAAAACATTTGTGATGCAGTGGTTAACAAGGCGGCAGAATTTTATCAGGAAGGTGTTCAAAAACTGGTACCACGTTATGACAAGTGCCTCAATATTCACGGAAATTATGTAGAAAAGTAGATTAAGGTACAGGCTTTCATGTAAAAATAAAATTATTGCCATATCTTTGCACGTCTTTTTTTAAATCCAAAACGGTACTTACTTAAAAAACACGCCTCGTACATTACAAACAATTGCACGTCACGGGAAACGCCCTAAAGAAGATGATTTTGAGTGTAATTTGTAGCAGAAATTAGTAGTTTTGAAAAACGTAATAGTTTAATTAAAAAAGACCAGTTTTAAATGTTTTAGGTCGTTTGTACTGTGAAAGTTTAAATTCGGCATTTTTTAAGCATATTTCAAATGCCTCATATTTGTTGCCAAAACACATTTAAAATTTCATGTTATAGGTTTTAAAGATTATGCTCTAATTATGATAACTCCACAGCGGCCGGTTAATAAAAGGGATAAATTGTATTGATCTCATGAGAATCATAAAAATTGCCAAAAATCGGTCCACGTTTATTTATTTAAACCCTTTATAAAATCTCAGTTTATTTGCAGCAAAATACAATAATTGTGTATAGAGTTGCACTCTTTATCTTTAAAACGCGTCTTGATTTTTGTCGATACGCTACCCGGATCAAAATATATCGAGTTTTTACCGCCGAGATGATACAAATTTTATTGAACATTGATTTCGGGCGCGTAACTGACATTAAAAATTGTCGATCACTTCAAGCGTTGTTTCAAGAAAACGGTTCGTTTTATACAAAAAGTGATTATAAACATTTTTATTTAAAATTACCTGACCTAGATTTCCTCTATGAGGGGGTTTTAGGAGAAAGCCGAAGGGTAAAAGGAGTAAACTTTTTTGCATATTTTTTGGCGTAATTAAATTGATATTATCGGCAAAATTCAAATTGTTAGTATGAGTTTTAGAGGTTCAGTGGCATATTCGTCTCTGACCACTGGAGTATAATTATTGTTCTTCCGCTCGGAGCACTTGTTGTTTGTATGGGTTAAACTTAAATGATTTTGAAAATTTTGGACTAAAATTCACAATTTATTATATACGTTAAATTTGCACACTCAATAATTTGTATGTATCTATAATATCCCCACGTAGTTCCTTTTTAAATGCTTTTTATCATATTATTTGAGATATTGAATTGTAGTAAACAATAAGATATTAAAAAAATGATTCTGGCCACAACAGAAAAATTTTGAAAGTTTTGTAAGACATATCAGATCTTATTATACTTATACATACTATAAGTAAACTAATAAAACTTGAAAATGTTTCTGAAGAGTTAAAGTGAACTGATATGA
This sequence comes from Diabrotica undecimpunctata, assembly GCF_040954645.1. Classification (NCBI taxonomy): domain Eukaryota; kingdom Metazoa; phylum Arthropoda; class Insecta; order Coleoptera; family Chrysomelidae; genus Diabrotica; species Diabrotica undecimpunctata. The sequence goes on from NC_092808.1 coordinate 33,444,310, forward strand.
AAATAGTTTGATTTTATCAATTGATTATGTTGCGAGTCAAGATGTTAATTTCTGTAAAAAATAACCTCTTGTGACGTCTAATAAAAACTATCAATTTTGGTCGAAATTTACACAATTTACAGTTTGGATCTGAGTAACACAGGAAACATAATTAATTCCTTTCTATCGAATATTTCGAGAATTATATTTCACCCCGGGGAGTTCCGATTCCCAAAACGTCCGATGTAATCTCAGCGAAGATCTATTAATAATGATCGCCAGATCGCCGGTATCGCCGGTATCGAATCAATTATCGTCGGGAGCGGAAACGGATAAAGTGAAGGGTGGCGATTTAATCAGTTTCTCGTGAAATTGTCTTTATATGGTCGGCACCTAGACAGATATTTGACGCCGACCGAAATAATCTTCTATGAATTAAGGTACATTAGTTAAAAAATAAATTAAAGTTTAAATACCTCATATTACTCCTTGATGATTTAAAGGATTAATAACATCCCTTTTTGTTAGGAAGTAATTTTGGGCAAATTGGTAAAATATTTTGGATAATACATATATTAGCAATAAAAGGAAATACAAGAACACAGGGTAAACCACAAATAAAAGTTACATCATGTTAAAAGGAAAAATAAGAAAGGCATTACCATGCATTACATTTAATTATAAAACAATATGAACAAAGAAAATAGGCAATAATGAGAGAACTATCCAGGTATTATATAATCTTCTTCTTGTGCACTCCAATAGTGGAGGTTTGCCTTTAAATCATTTTTCTATTAGATTTTTGTTCGAATATAGGCCTCTCACATTTCCTTCCGTGGCTTCCCGCAACTTTTTCAAATTTGCTTTGATGAATGTCCATTTCTGAGCTCCATATGTTAGGACAGGGAGGCTACAAGAATGAAATGATTTGTTTCGAAGAATACATGCACCTTCCAAAGGTCATTCTTACTCTTCTACTTATTTCCGTTTCCTGCTTTTCAATCAATCAAAATTCGATATCTTTTCATCAGTGTCATATCGACAAAAATCAAAATTTGTTTTAAAAGTAAAAAGTGCAGCTTTTGTGTGAAATTTTTGTATTTTGACGCAAATAAAGTCAGTTTTTATAAAGGTGTTAAATAAATAAACGTTGCGCGATTTTTGCCATTTTTTACAATTTTCATGAGATCTATATTTATCATAACAATATAAAAAAGTTTAAACTGCTTAATAAGCTTGGTTAAATTTAAAAGTAAAATTTCTATTCTTGATTATTTCCTACAGTAATTAAAAAAGAAACTTATTAAGTCTTCTCTGATTTTTGACAATTAAAATTCATATGACGTACAATGTTTTTATGTAACATCTTTTTCTTCTTCTTTCATGGCTCTACAATCCCAACTCAGTATTAGCCGCATTTACTATTTTCCTTAACTCTTGCTGGTCTTGTGCAGCAAGTAACGTGTAGTTACTTGAAAAGTTATATATTTCTCACTCTTTTTAATAATTAACTGAGAAATATGTAACAATTCATATATTGCCTTCTTTTCCATTGATTGCAGGTTTCCTCTAGCGATATTTTGATCAAAGTGGAGTATGCACTTATTGAGTGAATAATTCATTCTCCTAAATGAGTTGTATATATTGTTCCTCATTTTAATGGCTGATTTGTTATAGTTATTAAGTGTTTTAAATGCTTTGTTAGTTTTTATCTAACTTAGATATCGTCCATTGCTTCCCATATTTTAGAAATATGGGTCCTTTATCTTCTTGAGGTCTTGTTGTTTTGTTGGGAGTGTAAAATCTTCTTAAGACGTGTGTTGGATTTAGAGTAAAAGAATACATCCGAGTGCATTTCCGCTCTTGGAAGTCGTGCCTTCCGGAGCGTCCACGATCTACCTGCCTACCAACTAAAACCTCAGACACACACGCGCAGCTAGTTGTCTTGTTTAGACCGTCCTAACAGGCATGTCTGCTGTAGTTCCCTTTTTAGGATCTCTTTTCATTTTATATTATTCTAGTTATGACCCCCAGGATTTCTTTATATTAATTTTCCCCTCTTCTCGACACTTCTATTATGTTATCCGTCCTAACAACTTCGCTTACCCTTTTGTATAGCTCCGCCTTCTTGTTCGTGAACCTTTTGCAATCGAACACACAATATTCTGCCGTGTCGTTACCCTGCAGGTTTTACCAGATTCCTTGCCAGGTAGGCTCTGAAAGCGCCTTGCCGCGTAAGGACTCTGTGAAGGAGTAGTTAGGACCTATACGGTCGTGTCCTACCCAGTCTCTCACGTCTTGCCCATTTAGCATTTAGCCGTATGTTAGTTTTCTCTCTTCTGCTTTGTCGTTTTCATTTATGCCGTACGTGATTGCTCTTTCTTTTACTAGTACGTAAATTGGTGGCACCCCTTCTATCACTTGTAAGGCAACTGACGAAATCGTCTTGTATGCACAGACGACTCTAAGCAGGGTCTTTTTCTGAGCTTTTTCCAGAATTCTTTTGTATTTTTGTTTACGAATTATCTGCTGCCATATTGGTGCTGCGAATAGTATGTAGTGTGGTGAAGTAGACCACTTCCGTGAAAATTCTCCTTTTATCTGTCCCGGGAGCTCTAATGTTTGGCATGATCTTTGTTAGCGCTGCTGTTCTTTCTCTTTAATTAACGTTTTCGCAGAATATATTACATGTTTACCGAAGTTCTGTTTGGTGTCCAGTATTACACCCAGATATTTGACTTTCTTCTCACTCAAAGTGAAGAAGATATGCTCTCTCGCTCGTGGACCCTTAAAGATTACGTCCTCCGTCTTCTGTGTGGCTAGCGTCGGTTCTTTTTCCTTTAGCTACATCCTAACTAGTTCAGAGGCTGTGTTTGCCCTATCTGTTATTATGGGCCCATTTTCGAAGTGATCCACTAGCATGACCAGGTCGTCTGCGTAAGCAATTACCTGTATTTCCTCTCCTGGGTTTATCTTCAGTATGTCATTATACAGTACATTCCAGAGCAGCGGTTCTAGGACCAAGCCCTGTTATACTTTCACAGATGCCTTCATTGTGTCATCTTTACTTATAATAATGCTCCTGTCTGTGAAATAATCTCTCACTAAGTTCTGCAGGTATTGGAATACTTCAATTTCTTATAATACTCTGGTGATTTTCCCCTAGCTCGCGTTGTTGAATACGTTCTTGATTTACAGGAAGAGTGCCACTATAGGCCTACCGATGCAAGTTCCTTTCTCCTTTACTAACCTATTTATGGCCTACATAACAAATCTACCCTTTCTGGACCTAAACTGGCTGTCCGACTGGCCTCCCTTCTCTTCTATTTCTTTTTCTATTTATTTGAGGTCTTTAATGTTAAATGAACTAGTCCATTTTATTTTTTCTGTTCTTTTTTTCAGTTTTAGTGTATAAATGTCATCTATTCATGGTTTTCCTGAGTTAAACCATACTTGTCATCTCCAATCTTTTCCTTTGTATTTGTTTCTAATACGTTTGCATATATTCTGCACATATTATAGGATGAGGAATATATCGGCTGCATTATAGAGGTGGTACTTTTTATTACAACTGACACATCGAGCATCACATAGCTTCACGCACCAAGGACAACCGCATAGGTCTGCCGGCTAACCTTAGTGAGGATAGCCAGATATGGAAGCACCGAACGACCGTGTGTATAAATAGTTCTCCTAAGATCCACAAACAGTTTCCTTACTAAGATGGAAGAATGAACTGCGGTAAGGGCACTCTTATAGCCTTGAGTAGAGAAATCGTTTCTAAAGGCGAAAAAAATAATAAACTCAACGGCATCAGGATGCAGAAAACAAAACGAAGCTATTGCATTAAGGATCCTTTATGGATCCACTTACAATCGGAATAGTAGCGTTCGAAGCATACCAAAAGCAAGAAATCTTTACAATGTAATTTAAAAAATGAAACGAAACTAAATACAAATATTAGCTTTAGGCAAAATAAGGTAGCCCGGTACTGGAAAACTAAAAATCAAGGACCATTATATACTTCTCTGGAGGAGAAAAGAACTCTTTTAAACAATATGATGTGGCATTTATCATACATAATCATCATCATCATCATTGGTGCTACAGCCCTATAAAAGAGCCTAGACCTTCCCAAGTCTATTACGCCAGTCAGTTCTATCCATTATTTGTCTACCATCCTCATCTACACCATCCCTCCATCTGAGTTTTGGTCTACCCCTACTTCTACTTCCCACAGGTTGTGACATAAGGATTCTTCTAGGAGGGTTGTTCTGCTGTGATCTTGCCAGATGTCCTGCCCATCTTAGTCTTCCTATTTTTATAAAGGATACTACGTCTTTATCACCAAATATATGTTTATATCTGTGATATATCTCGTAGTTGTACCTCCTTCTCCAAACACCATTTTCACAGATGCCACCAAATATTCTTCTCAGGATCCTTCGTTCAAATATAAGCAGGAGATTTTCATCTGCCTTGGAAATGGTCCATGTCTCCGACCCATATGTCAACACTGGTTGTATAAGGGTTTTGTATATGGTTATTTTTGTTTTTTGGCTTAAGTTTCTGCTTCTCATATGTCTACTCAGTCCAAAATAGCATTTGTTTGCTAGGATTATTCTTCGCTTGATTTCTTCCGTCATGACGTTCTCCTTGGTGATCAGGGAGCCTAAGTATGTGAATTGGTCCACCACTTCAAAGGTAGAATTATTAACCGTGAATTGGTGGCCGATGTTTCTGGCTCTATTGTTGGGTGTTGATGCCATTATCTTAGTTTTATTTTCATTTACTTGCAGGCCCATATTTTTTGAGGCGTTTGACAAGGTGGTATACATTTCTTCTAGCTTGCGTGTTGTGCGGGCAACTAGATCAACATCATCTGCATATGCCAAAATTTGGGATGATTTATTAAAAATGTTTCCTTTGCTGTCTATTTGGGCATCCCTGATCGCCTTTTCCAAAGCTATGTTGAAAAGGAGACACGCCAGCACATCTCCCTGTCGCAGCCCAACATGCGTTTCAAATGCCTGTGATTGTTCGCCCTGTATTTCGACTTTGCAAACAACTTTACGCATTGTAGCCTTAACCAATCTTATCAGTTTATCGGGGATGTGGAATTCATCCATGGCTTCATACAATTTATTTCTTAGGACACTATCATAGGCCGATTTAAAATCTACGAAAAGATGGTATGTGTCGATATTGAATTCATTGGTTTTTTCCAGTATTTGCCTTAGCACAAAGATCTGGTCTGTTGTTGATCGACCAGGCCTAAAACCACTTTGATATTCGCCAAGAAGCTCCTCTGAATATTCACTCAAGCGACCATATAAAATACTCGAAAATATTAACATTCAGTCCAAAAAAAATATAGCTTAAAACTAAAATCAATACTCGTCCTTATACAGTTACATGCACTCACAACAGACAAAGAACAAAATGAAATAGAAGAATTTTATGACAAGAATGGCCATGATAAAACTCCTAAAGAAACACTATTTAAACTTTTTATCAAATTGATTTGGTTCTCATTAATCCTAGATTCAGATAAAGTGTTTAAAGTTCAAAAATCTAGCGAGGCCTGGACATAGGGTCATTATCAAACTTAGACATAAACTAAGAACAATAAGCCTAAGAAAATAAAAAAATTAAATATTGAAGGACTTCGTAACAAAAATATTAAAGAAAAAGTAACAACCAAACTTAACGATGAACTATTAAAAAGAAATATAACAACAGATAGAAAAAAAGATGCATGGTAAAGCATACAAATATCATAGTGGGAGTACAAAAAAAACTAAAGGACGAATAAATTAAGAAACTGAAAAATGAATGACGGAAGACATTTTTGAACTTATGGAGGAGAGAAGAAAGCACAAAAATATAATAGTATAACAGTATAAAGTTTAAATGTGCGTCTTAAAAATATTCAAAAATAGTTTTTTTTTATCTTCGAACGGGAATAAACAAAATATAAATCTTAAATGTATAATTGTAAAAATATAAAACACAACCAATTTGTTTTGAGTGCTCCCTTTTCAATTCGTTTCTTCTTTGTTTCGCCCATAGTAATTATAAAATAATAACTGAGTTTTCAAGCGATATAGGCCAGCGGGTGGCAGATACTATTTTACGCGTTAAAAAAATAAAACTCTCAAGACCCACCTCGCGTGGTACCGCAGATGAAGAGTTTTAAGAGGACATTTTTGGTCTAAGCTTCGACAAGACCGGTTGGACCTCTGAAATGGTTCGAAATATCGGCGTTTTACTCCGTCGATAGAGGATGAAAACCATTTGCCAGAAATGTCTGGCAGTAATGTTAAAAAAAGTAATATACAGTACGCTAGCCACACAGAAAAAGGAGGACATAATCTTTAGGGGTCCAAGAGCGAGAGAGCATATCTTCTTTATTGGGCGTAATACTGAACACCAAACAGCGCTTCAGTAAACACGTAATATATTCTGCGAAAAAGCCAATCAAAGAGAAAGAACAGCAGCGCTAACAAAGATCATGCCAAAAATTAGAGGTCCGGGGACAGGTAGAAAAAGAATTCTCATGGAAGTGGTCCACTCTACCATACTACATACTATACGCAGCACCAGTATGTCATCAGATAATGAAGAAACAAAAATACAAACGAATTCTGGAAAAAGCTCAAAGAAAGGACCTCCCGAGAGTCGTCTGTGCGTATAAGACGACTTCCACAGTTGCCTTATAAGTGATAGCAGGGGTGCCACCAATTCACTAGTGAAAGGAAGAGCAATCACGTACGGCATAAGTGAAAACAACAAAGCAGATGAGAGAGGGGTGACCAACGCGAAATGGCAAAAAAAGTGGAAAACCGAACATACGGTTAAATGCTAAATGGACAAGAACACTCATACTGCACGTGAGAAACTGGGTAGGACACGGTTAAGGAAAGACTAACTTCTTCTCATAGTTCCTTACGTGGAACGGAGCCTACCTGGTAAGGAATCTGGTTAAACCTGCGGGGTAACGACACGGCGAAAAATATTGTGTGTTTGATTGCAAAAGGTTCACGAACAAGAGGGTGGAGCTATACTAAAGAATGGGCGAACTTGTTAGGGCGAATAACATTATGAAAGTGGTGAAAAGAGGGGAAAATGAATACAAAGAAATCCTAGGGGCAATAACTAGAATAATAAAAAGGAAAGAGATCCTAGAAAGATAACGTCAGCAGACATAAACGCTAAAGTGAAAAAACCGAAGAGAAGGAAGTTGCGCATGCGTGTTAGGACGGTTAGGTGTGTGGCTGACGGTGATTTTAGTTGGTAGGCAGAGAATCGTGGGCGCACCCAAAGGCACGACTTCCAAGAGAGGGAATGCACTCGGATGTATCCTTTTACTCTGAATCCAACGCACGTCTTAAGAAGATTTTACATTCTCAAGAAAAAAAAAGACCTTAAGAAGATAAAGGACCCATATTTCTAAAATATGAGAAGCAATGGACGATGTCTAAGTTAGATAAAAACTAACAAAACATTTAAAGTACTTTATAATTATAACAAAGTAGCCTTAAAAATGAGGAACAAAATATACAGCTCATTTAGGAGGAAAATATTATTCTCATAAGACTGGCCTGCATACTCGATTTTGATCAAAATATTGCTAGAGGAAACCTGCAATTAATGGAAAAGAGACAATATATGAATTGTTACATACTTTTCAGTTCATTGGTGGAAAGAGTGAGAAATATATAAATTTTCAAGTAACCACATATTACTTGCTGCACAAGACCGGAAAGAGTTAAGGAAAATAGTAAATCTGGCCAATACTCACTTGAGAGCGATCTTCGAAGTGGAAAATAAAACGTCAATAAACTAATTTTAAACTTCAATTGTGGCTCATTCCCATTAAAATAGTAATTACTATAATATAAACATTGTACTTCATATGAATTTTAATTGTCACAAGTCAGAGAAGACTTAATTAGTTTCTTTTTTAATTACTGTAGAGAATAATCAAGGATGGAAATTTTACTGTGGAAACTTTTAAATTTAACCAAGCTTATTAAGCAGCTTAAACTTTTTAATATTTTTATATTTAGTGGTAAGTATAAAACCGGAATTTACTTTTTTTACGTGAACTTTATACTTTTTCATATTTCTTTTATATTATTGTACCTACCAGATACTACTAACCCCGAAAATTTTCCATGTAAACCTTATAAACCCGTCGTTGAACTTCAGTGCCTTCAACAAAAGACGTCTTCGTATCTAATAAACACAAATGCCGCAAGAAGGGCAAAAACTTTGAGCTTCGCAAAGGCAAAGGGTCGAGTGAGAAGTGACACTATTTGACTTTTAGATGGGATTCTTGTGGAGCGGTAATCTCATCAGCTTTTCCAAATATAATATGGCTTAGTATACATCTAGCAACGTTTCCCTGGATGTTTTATCAAACACGAACGTTAAATTCGAAATGTTTTGTTCTACGAGAGAGCGCGTACTGAGAGAAATTGAATTATGTTAATGGCTCAAAATAGTTTGGTATATTATATCTTACAGGGTGAATAATGAGGAGCTGTACATATTCCTTCCTCGTATGGAAGCCCCTACGGGAAATAACAAATGACCATTAAAAAATATCTGCTCTCATTGTTTAATAATATATAGGGTGAGTTGTGAATATTGACTGCAATTTTATTCGTCATAACTTTTGAACGATAAGTTCAATCTGTCTCAAGTTTTGATCAAACGTTACAGTACCATCACTTAATCAAGTGATTTATTCAAACTAAAAAAAAATTAATTAAAAAATGTATCTTACAAAAAAATAACTTTCTTTAAAGAAACATTTAACTTATAAGTAATTATATTACCACAGCTCCTACTATGTATTTTAAATAATACATCCCTTTTAGCCAATTTCCAGAATTTCAGAAGGTACATGTTTGCCTTTGAATATTACTAAAACATCGCCCTGTATAATATTTATTTAGTCAAACAAAAAGAGAAATCAAACGATTTCTACCTAGCGAAACCGAATTCAAATTTTTACCACTGTTTCCTAAAATTTGCGAAACAAACAGCTGGATGAATTACTCGGCAAGGGAATCTAAAATTGCATTCCACAAGCCGTTCATCCTGGTCAAAATTCGTAGTGAATTCCGTTTCTGGTACTTCAAACGAAGTAAATAATAAAACAGAATGACGGTATTAGATTTTTGTTTCGATACAGTGCAGCGACAACCAATACCGTCATTCTGATTTATTTAGTCATTCATCGGTAGTGTCGTTTCATTTTCTCAGAAGTTTGTTTTAAAACAAAAAAATACAGTTTAATCTTCTTTAAATTAACTAAAAGGAAATAGGTAGAACATTTAAAATAAACGAATTTATTTTAAATTTTTAAGATAAATTTAAGAAATAAACTAGTAAATTGGTCCTTAAGAACCTGTTTTAGGTTTTGCTCTAATAAAACACAATGTATAATATTTTCAAAAAGACATATCGAGGATAAACCAAACCTATTGCTTGAAAACCAAAATCTTTTCTATACAAACGAAATATGTAACGAATATTTTGCCTACCACATAGGGTATTATTATGGGGGGTTGAAAATTGGGGACAGAAATTATTGGGGTGGAGATAGGGCAAGCAAAACAAATCGAAACTTATACGAACGGCTCTCAGTGTTTATTTGGAGAACTGGGTCGTGTATATTCATGGCGACTAACACAAACACAAGAGCTGGAAATGTTGACACAAATTTAATCATCAATGACCAAAACTTCGAAGCAGTCAAAGAGTTCATATATCTAGGGACATCGGTTAACCCCAATAATAACACATCGGAGGAAATAGAAAGGCGAATAATAATTGCAAACAGGTGTTATCATGGTCTATCAAAGTACTTAGCTAACAAACGTCTGTCTCTGTCTCAAAAAAACTCGTATAAGGCTGTATAGAACACTGATACTCCCCGTTCTCACATATGGATCAGAGGCATGGACGCTAACGAAAACAGATGAGTCCGCTCTATCCATTTTTGAAAGGTGCTACGCAAGATATTCGGAGCGGTCTGTGAGAACGGAATATGGAGGCGTAGATATAACTTTGAACTGCAGAATATCTACAAGCATACGTTTGGTGGTAAAGATATTACCACTATAATTAAGCGAAACCGCTGCAGTGGGCAGAACATGTAGCCCGGGCCCCTGAGTCAAACATGATAAAAAAGATTCTAACAGCGCAACCAGTGGGAATGAGAAGACGGGGTAGACCAAAGCTAAGGTGGATGGACGGGGTAACACAAGATGCCGAGAAGATCGGAGTCGGCAACTGGAAAATGCAAGCGAGGGACAGAATAGAATGGTGTAGAAAGCTTGAGAAGGTCGAGGCCCTCTAAGGGCTGTAGCACCAAGATGATGATGATGATGATGGGTCGTGTATAAGTGAATGAAACAATGGGATTCGATTGGGGCAACTACAAAAATGAAATAAAGGGGTACTTACATAAGTCTCCTGGACAAAACAAAACACAAGGAGGTCCTCTAGCTATTTAAAATAAGGACGTCGCTTTGAGTAATTTTCCTGCTGGATGAAAGAAAAAGACTCTTCCTTCCTAAAAACACAAAAAAGGGTTTAGAGACTTTTTTAAAGTAAATAAACAAAATGGTTTAGGGAAAAAATTAAACTTTTATTGTTATTTGATCAAATAAAAGGCAGATATCGAGCACAGTTTTTTAATTAAATCTTGCCCAAGTACTTTCGCTTCCTAGAGCATCTTCAGTGGCATTTCGTCAATTTTGGCCTATCCAACAATCAAATAATGTCATAAACATAAAATTGTACATTATACTACACTACACAAGGACAAACAGTTTAAAATTAAAAAAAAATTTTTTTAAAATAGGCGAAGCTACATTATGGTTAGCATCAGGAGAGAGAATTCTCTGTCTTTTATATGATCAAAGTTCATTTATTCGAGCATTCAACCTTATATAAATTTATTGTTATCTCACCACAAACAGTTACAAATATAAATGGTAATAAAAAAAATACCATATAAATAGTTACAAAGATAAATACCAAAATAACAAAGAAAAAACACTTACTATGTCCTATTAGTTTACAAACTCTTGAAGTATAGATACTTCAAAACTTACAATTATTAATGGGCGACAATTTGTAGCAGAAATAAATTATTACAAATAAAGAAATATCTTTTTAAATGAATCTATACATAGAGGTTAACCTTAAAAAAAAACAAAAACAAAGTCTCAAATATGATTAGATATTTACCAGATGTCAAAAATAGTGCTAGCTGTCATATGTCAATACTAAATCTTAAAACTGAGAACAAATAAAATGACAGCTAAGTTACACTCTAAGATTTACAATTTTAATTATTACAATTATTATTAGAAAATGTTTATCTTTAAAATCAATACAAAAGGGTTACCTGGATTTCACTAAAATTTCTTTACTTTAAATTTCTCGCGTTAGGAACTGGACTTAGATTCTCTGCCACACGAACAAATTCATCTCCATACTGCGAAAATTGAGGCTGGAAGTTTGGGGCACTGGACGCAAAATTTGAAGCTCCGCTTCTTAAAAAAACTGGAACCATGTGGGTATTTTTCAAAAGTTGTAAACGGCACAAATCTCTTAGATACAAATCTCCTAGGTGAGAGACGACATAAAACAAAAACAGTGATTACACGATCAAAATTGACACATTACATAGAGTATAATTCATTTTTTTAACCAATTTGCCGATTGACTCAAACTACACACGCAGCCGTGTGCTCTCAATAACCAATCATTCCAACCTCACTTAAACTGTAACAAGTATTAACCGCTCACTACATATTTTCCATGAAAAGGGACGAAAAATGAAATAACATTACAAATGTGACGTAAAATTTGGACCAACACTGAAGCCAACTACCCCTTACAGCGACCTCAGCGAGAGTTATGTAATTCTTAAAAATCATTCGCTTCCCCGCATAACCTTCTCATCGATCTAAGTGGATGTTTATTTGAAACGCAATATTAAGCGGAAACCGATCAAAGAAAATACCAAAGAATATGCTTCTGTAATATAGTAACAAACTGTAAAATGTGATGTGATGTTTATATCAACTCGGCGACGCAAAAAGAGTTAAAATCACTGTTTAGGTGTTTTAACGTGTACGAGGAGATATTATATATTATATATAATATATATAGTATATTATATATAGTATATTGAAAGTAAAGTCGTCCCAGGAGCGCAATTCAACAATATTGACAATATCATTTTAAAGTCGTCTACTTTAAAAGGTATAGTGTATGTATGAATTATCAATATAAATGAGTCAGATAAAATTAAATTATTAGAAGAATTTTTCACCAAGTAACAAAAAATCAAAATTTGTTTAATTTACTAAGAAATGCCATCGCGTCGTACCACTTTAGATGGTACGACGCGATGTTGCCTATTTCTCCCAAAAATATAAACTTTTGTAAGACATCATTATCCTTTTAATAACTTGGCGCCAACATCTCAATTTTGATAAAAATAAAGATAGAACATATTGATCCTTCACCGTCAATATTCGCTCCGTGCGTGACTGATGCGACATCTACCGCCTTCATCTGACAGTTTTGGACCTCCCAATTTGAGGTTAAATATATGTTAAATAGATACGAAATTGACAAGTATTTGACAAATAGTTTTTTAATTATAGAAATTGACAAATAGTTTTTTAATTATATTTTTTCAGTTTATGTACAAAATAAGTTTAGTATTAAAAACTGGGTTTCTAAAAATTCATCAACTTTATCTTTTCAACCCCAAACGGAAAAGAAAGGGAAAAATCCAGTACTGGCAAACCAAGTTTTTGCATGTGGAAGAGCATGTAATTAAAAACAATAATAATAAAAATTATGATATAAAAGCTAAAGTCATCTGGCAGGCTGCAGTTAGCTTGAAGCCTTATGAAATATCATTTAAGGTAAATTATTTAAATTTTTCCTATTTCAATTGCATAAAAATGAAATTATGTGATATTTACTTTTTCATATTAATAGCACGAATCCATATTTTTCTTTCCCCTAATTTACATGTAATCTTTGAAAACCTATAAAAGCTACACTTACTATTTTTGCTGTTATTAGCACAAATAAATACGCAACATGCATTTGCACTCAATTTTGATAAAATTTATGCGTAAAAAGATCGCAAAGGTCCAATTTTGTCATATTTCGCCGCTACGCACGCTGGCATCGTTTCAAGGTACCCCTACCATGGTCACACACGGAGCGAATACAAGGATAATATTGGTGAATCTCAACTTTTTCTAATAGATTTACTTAATAAAATTAAACATCTCAAATTGAAATCTTTATTTCCTGTTGTCGTTAGTGTGTTAAGAATAATTTGCCGGTTAGAGTCACAGAAACGGAAAGATCGTTTATTTGTCTTTCTCGTATAAAGAATGTATGAGATCTACAATGAAGCAGGATCGGTTAACTGGTCTAGTAACTTTGAGCATTGAACACTTTGATTTGGTAAAATTATGCGATTTTTCGAAAATTATAGACATCTTTGCCAATCAGAAATCTCGAAAAACACCTCTATTATAAATTAATATTTTCACTATTATAAATATAATCAACATTTAATAACTTTTATACTTAAAATGATAATTAATATTTAATATTAATAATTTTATTTCTATTAAAATTAAATAATTTTTTTTGCTCTTCACTTTTTGCCGGGGCCCGCTCATCCCTTTAGGCGGCCCTGCTTCTAGTTCTTGAGACATTTTTAATTGAACGTTTACCTGCTGCACCCTGTATACGTTTAAGTTAAATGAAAGAATGAGTTGAAATTAAAAAATCATCAATAAAAGAAAGTTAAAATATTTCGGTTGTTATGAGGAATAACTATGTTATGAGGAATAAAATAGCATGGTTAAAATATTTACATTTATATTATAGAAATAGCCAAACCGTGAAAAATAACAAATACATTAATTTTGTCATTTTAAATATTTTATTTTAGTTTGTCTTTTATTTTTATCTTTTTCTTTTCCTTTGTATTCTCGTACAAACCACGTACAAACTAAGTGTTGTTGAATATTCTATCAATTTTATTTTTTCTAATGACTTATTACTGACATTTGTTGTTGACAGATTATCTACACATTGAAACGTTGACTGACGTATTCGCAACAAAAAGTTTTCTAAAAATGCCTTTTTTAAGTTTGCTTGAAGTTGGTGTCACTCCAATTTATTATTACTACACGTAAGTTGCTGCTCGATTTGGTGGTGGCTTAGATGATTGAAATTGCTAACAGCCTCATTATATGTTATCTATGAAGAGCGAAATTATATTAGTGCTAAGCTTGGATCAAGTACTTGGTGAGTTTTAGCGATCAATAATTTATTTTTTATATTTTTTCAATTGAATTTCAGTGATTCAAATGATTCAAATGATTGAAAGTGAGTGATTCGGTCAGATCTCACATTCTCGTTTATATAGATTAATTTAGGCTGTTCCTATATCCTATATATTTCTGTTTGAAGAAAATTTTTTTCGAAGAAAAGTCTGGTTTTATTTTTTCTTCCGACTCCAACATTCATGAGTTTAGTGTTATTTTTCTATATTTTAATAACTATATCTAAACTCAAAATTCAAGTAAAACTAGGAAACAAATTGTTGCAGATTACATAAATACATAAATTTATTTCACAAAGTAGATACACAGGGTACTACAACGTCTGTACCATTATGTTTTAATGAAATGTAGTGAAATCAATATTTCTCTAAACTGCGTATAGAAGAAAGGCCAGAATGTCTGACAGATAATATAGACGCCATTATAATAATAACAGCGTTTCTAATAAAAATGTACAGAAAATAATTTAAAAGAGTTACTAATTACACAGGCCAACGATGAAAAAACTTTTTTGATAAAATTACCTCTATCTTATGTATTTTAGTGTGGTGAGTCCGAAAATCATATTAAAAATGCTGTATCATCCACCATTCTTTCACAATTTAATATTTAAAATTGCATAATTACATTTTATTTTGTTTAACGAGCAGAGAAATCTAATGTTATTTGGTTGGTAGCACTGTTAATAAATTGTACAACACTCTTTGTTATGCTCGGTTCGCTATCTCCAGTCCGAACTGTCTAGTGAATTTAGTAATTATTTTTTTGCGAAGTTAGTTACTTTTTGACTGACTCGAAGTGGCTGGAAATTACTATACAACCAAGCACACGTACTTATAGCCAATATTAATAGTAAACAAACTAAATAGTATATAAAATAGAACTTTACAAATTACCGACAATCAATATTTATTTGTTTGCACCATATATAATAAATAGTTATGTTAAATTATAACAACTAAAATATATATTTTAAATATATACTACCCAAAATGTTATGGGTTTAGTATACACTTCCACTATTTAGAATAATTCTTCTTTTTTCAAAGAAAGAAGTCTGCAATAGTAGTATACTTGAGCTATTGATACTGAGAAGTAGGAATTGTTGTGTTGTAGGTTTCCGACAATGAATCTGTCAAAATATGCCCGAGCTAAGCGAATGAAGTATATTCTTCCCCTTCATTAACAGCTGTATAATTCCTTTATTCTAATAAACATAATATCCGTTTTCACTGGTTGACTCATACGCTTTTATGTATGACTAGTCGCGATTGTAAAAACTGTCCAAATACATTTTGTTGCATATGTGGTGATTTTGTTATTAAAAAACATCAAAGATACATTACTGACTTTGTAAAAAATGTATATTTTGCATATTTTGGTGTGAAAATTGGTGACCAAGACAAAGGTTGGTCTCCTCACAATGTATCTTATGTTTGTGTTAAGGATTTAATGAAGTGGTCGAAGAAAGAAAAAAAGCTTTCAGATTTGAAGTGCCTATGATATGGAGAGAGCAAAAAAATCATTCAAATGGTTGTTATTTTTGTACTATCGATGTTTCTGAATATAATCCCAAAAATAAGAAAGTGATTGTTAATCCTAATCTACCGTCTGCTATCCCTCCGGTAGAGCATGGACCTGAACTGCCAGTCTCTGAGCCTCCTCTACGTATTGATGACATTTTAAATACTATTGAATCAGAATCTGATGAAAGTGGCCCAGGAAGTGATAGTGAATTTAAGTGTATGTACTTCAGAAAATTTACAACCACAGTTGTTTACACAAGCTGAGTTAAATGACTTAGTAAGAGATTTGAGTTTAACGATGGAAAAATCAAAATTGCTTGGCTCAAGATTCAAAGAAAAGAATTTGTTATCGCCTGGTATATCTACTTAAAAGTACAGGTACAGAGATCAACAGTTTGTTCGGTTTTTTTAGGCAGTTAAGGGATTTGGTCTACTGTCATGATATTGTTGGTCTAATGAATGAGTTTGTAATTGAGTATAATAAGGATGATTAGACCTTTTTATAGACTTTTCAAAGTTTAAAAGCTGGACTCTTACACAAAGGGAACACTTATGCTTCACTTCCTATTGCTCATTCAGTCCATATGAAAGAGACATATGAAAATCTTGACACAATTCTACAGAAAATCAGCTATTCAGCTCACCATTGTATGATCTGTGGAGATTTAAAAGTTGTTTGCATGCTACTTGGTCAAGAAAAGGGATTTACAAAGTTTCCATGTTTTATTTAGTATATTAGAGCAAGAGATAAACTTCTTCTTCAGGTTCCTTCTCCTATCGGAGGTTGGAAATCATCATCGCTATTTTAATTTTATTGGCCGCGCTTCTGAATAATTCTAATGAGCTGCAACTGAACCACTCTCTCAAATTTCTTAGCCAGGATATTTTGCGTCGTCCTGGGTTTCTCTTCCCTTGTCTCTTCCCTTGCATAATTAATCGAAGGCCGTCCGCACATCAAGCTACTTAAAAGAAACTAAACCAGTTGGTAACTAGAATTACCAACTGTTTACTACTACTAAACTGTGACTCGCACACTACGCTACTGAAAATTAATAAAAACGAGTCACTTCTTGCCTGTACGAGTAGCTTTTGTTATAGGGTGTTTAAATTTTAACCTTTATATTATATTATTGAGTGTTATTATCGCTTAAAAATGTCACTCACCCGAAAAAAATATTAAGATAACACAATCTGTTTGTGTTATACATAATTATGTACGAAAACGGGAAGGAATACCATATAATATATCATTACAAGCCTTTTCGGTAATATCTTTACGCGAATATTTATTTAACGTATGGTTGTAAAGGCAGGGATGTTTTTCCACTTCTTGCATTCATTTTATATTAAACGACTGTTCTACCAATTTCACCATTTTGCGTGTAAACTTTAGAAATATCACAGCACACTAGAAACTAATCCCCAAGCGACCTGCACGTCCAGTCTGCTGTCGACTGATCACTGATGCATTAGAGACCGGTTACTAAACTAGTAGCGCTGTGTGCGGATACTCATTAAAATACATGGGCAGTAACTAATAAGCAACTGATTGGTAACTAAAGTTACCAACTGGTTTCTTTTTAGTAGCTTCATGTGCGGACGGCCTAAGTAATACGTACTTCTCGCCCCTCATTATATGACCCAAATATTGAATCTTTCTAATTTTAACAGTTTTTATGACTTCACTTTCTTTCTTCATTCTTTGTAACACCTCTATATTAGTTAATTTTTCAGTCCACGATATTCTGTGGATTCTCCTGTAGCACCACATCTCAAAGAGATAAACACTGGTCCACAAAACAATCGCCCATAAGAAATGTTTTAACACCTGGCGAAAAGAACATGTTGTACAAAACTTTTGTAGATTCAAAAAAGATCCTCCTTCCACCTCTACACATTAAGACTAACTTAAGCAGTTTCTCAAGGCCCTGCCTAAAGATGAAGAATGTTTCAAGTACTTGAGTGGAAAGTTTCCCCATCTATCAGAAACCAAATTAAAAGAATGTGTTTTTGTTGGATATATGAATATACTTAGAGTCACTCAACACGCGATGGAAAGAGCAATGCTTAAGGACAAGAAAACAAACACATGGATAAGACAGAAAACCAAAGTCACCGATGTGGTGCAAAAATCATTAAAGTTGGAATGGGAATACGCTGGACATGTAGCTAGGAGCGATCTAAACAAATGGCATCAGATCAATTTTAACCTGGAAACCATACCAACACAAAAGACCCAGAGGCAGACCTCCTATGAGATGGACAGATGATCTGAAAAGGACTGCCGGGAAAAATTGGCTACAAGTAGCGTACAATAAAAAAAAACGGGTGTGGCAGTCCAGTGGGACTGCCGGTGGAAGTTACACTTCTATACACGCATTCGCCGTTACAAATTTATTTGGGAGTCAATCTGCACAATCATTACATATGTAATTCTATAGGTAAGACATAGCAGAAAGAGAAACAGAATTAATAACAACTTACTAACAATGAAGGATTGAATCAATATTTTGAAAATGTATATTTTTATTTTCATATATGTATGAAAGGAGTTGAATGCAAAATTTTTTTTACACATACTCTGCAGTAAAATTCATTGTTTATTTTGTTATTAATATAATATTGTAGCGTGATTAAATAAAACGAGCGGTTCGAATTTATATACATACATTTATTTATAACTTTACAGTTCGGTAGTATCTTAACAACTAACTTACTTCTAACATTGTTACCTATATATATACTACAGTTACTACGTTCGAGAATATTCTGGCGTTGTCCCACCTCTAGTTCGCCTACGTGACCGGTTATTCTCTCTCGCACTCGATACACGGAGAAGCTTCTGGAAGGGTATTAGAGATGCAATGCAACCGTTACCTGGGCCATGCCGAGAGCATGTTTGTAACACTGCTCCCCTCTTAAATCTGATCGTCCCGATCAGCAACTCTATATGTAGGCACAGGATGGCGGAATCTACAGGACTCTCCAGCTCTGCATGAACCCTTTAGAAAGAAATAACAGTCTACTGACTTTGAAGGATACGATCTCATCGGGTTAATGCAACACACAGTAATTCGTACGCCGGTTTCTCGGAAGATTACTTCAAGCATGCTTCTGACAATCTTCCAATCCAGATTATCTAGTGCATGGCCTATCTTGGGTAAGGCCAAATTCTTGATGTCGTAATTGCACACAATTTTCTTCAAATTAGTTAGAGCACGCCATATATCCTCGTAGCTTGCCCTGTCTGTATACGACCTCCTAGTCACCATATACAACAAAGATCGAGAACCATCTTCTAATCTCAGTACTCTTCCAACTTTAGGATGCTGGTTTTTTGACTCGTCCAAACGACCGAATTTCTTATAAAATACGGATGAGATTCCTTTAGTCATCTCAAGATCTTGGGCAACACAGTGGGCTAGAGAGACGTTATGCGGAACACTAAAAAGATCCTGCTGAACTTCTGTGGTCACGCCGAATCTAGCACTCTTTCTCTCTGCGTAATTTGACATAAATTCATTAAAGCTTGGTCGCCGGTCATCTTTGCTCTCATGTTGAAGGGTTCGTGCTTCTTCTGTTTCATTTGAGCCAGCATATGGTGCAAGACGATTTATGTGAACTACTTTTGGTTTACCTTTCGGCAACTTCTTAATTCGGTATATTACGTCATTTATTTTCTTTTTAATTTCATATGGACCTTCCCATTGTCTTTGCAGTTTGGGAGACAAGCCTCGACGACGTTGTGGATTATAAAGCCAAACAAGATCACCTACTTCATAGCTTTCACTCTTGCATCGAGAATCATATTGATCTTTCATTCTGTCACTGGCTATCTGGATGTGTTGTCGGGCAAGTTCATGAATGTTGTTCATTCTTAACTTCAGGCGGTCGACATAATCTTCGCTTGCAACATGTTCTTCGGAAGGTCTGCAGCCAAACTCTAGGTCGCAGGGTAAACGAACTTCACGACCTTACATCAGACAGGTTGGAGTCTGGCCTGTAGTTTCATTCACGGCCGAGCGGTAGGCCATTAGGAATAAATGAATGTGCTGGTCCCAATCTCTTTGATGTTCTGATACAACTTTGGACAGGTGTTTACCCATTGTTCGGTTCATTCTCTCGACCATTCCATCTGATTGAGGATGCAGGGGTGTCGTTCTGGTCTTATTGACACCAATCAATTTACAAACGTTTTGGAATAGGGTTGACTCAAAGTTTCGCCCTTGGTCGGAGTGGATCTCCAAAGGAACACCAAATCGGCTAAAGAATTCTTTAACAAGTACCTCTGCAACGGTAGCAGCTTCTTGATTTGGTATCGCATAGGCCTCAGTCCATTTCGTAAAATAATCCATGGCTACCAGGATATATTTATTTCCATCATTTGTCTCTGGAAGTGGACCTGCAATGTCGATTGCTACTCTTTCCATAGGACTACCAACATTGTACTGTCTCATGGGTGCCCTCTTTTTACCAGCTGGCCCATTACTGGTTGCACACAGTCCACATTTCCGGCACCATCTTCTTACATCATCTTTACAGTTCACCCAATAGAACCGTTCTCGAACCTTTTGCAGAGTCTTCGTGATACCAAAGTGTCCACCTGATGCACCGTCATGCAACTGACGCAATACTTCTGACACTTTACTTTTAGGTACAATCAACTGAAGCTTAGTTTCTGTACCATCATCGTTCTCAAAGGTTCTATACAGAAGATCATCTTTCAGCACTAGACAATTCCATTGGCTCCAGTAACACTTGACTTCTGGACTACATGCACTAATGTCTTGCCAAGAAGGTCTTTCACTTCGACGCATCCAATCCAATACTCTTTTTATACATGGATCATCTGCTTGAGCGTCTTGTAGCTGTTGAGGCTGCCATTGATCATTAATGACGGTGGTTCGTCTCACGGGGCAAAGTCGTTCTTCTAATTTAAGACAGTGATTACAGTTTGCACTGCACGGCCGTCTCGAAAGGGCATCAGCATTTGAATGAACTCTGCCAGCCCTGTGTTCGATCTCGTAATCATATTCTTGCAATCGTTCTAACCATCTTGCCATCTGGCCCTCTGGATTACGGAATTGTAGAAGCCATTTTAGAGCAGCGTGATCCGTGCGAAGAAGAAACTTTCTGCCATACAAGTATTTATGGAAATGCTCGCAAGCCTTTACTACGCCTAGCAATTCTCTCCTAGTAACGCAATAGTTTCTTTCTGGTTTTGACAAGACTTTGCTAAAGTAAGCGATGACTTTCTCCTGTCCATCTTGGATTTGTGAGAGAACAGCTCCTATTGCACTGTTGCTTGCATCGGTGTCCAACACAAATTTTCCTGCCTGTCTAGGGTAGCTTAAAATCGGTGCGCTGGTTAGAGCCATTTGTAAGTTTTCGAAAGCTCTTTGACACTCTTCGCTCCATGTATATTCTTTGCCTTCTTCTGTCAACTTTGTTAATGGCTTGGAGATGTTGGCAAATCCTTTAACAAAACGTCGGTAATATGTACATAGGCCAAGAAAACTTCTAATTTCGTGTTTATCTCTTGGTACAGGCCAATCCTTAATTGCTGAAAGTTTTTCAGGATCAGCTGTTACACCATTACTTGCTACAATATGTCCCAAGTACTTCACTTCTCGTCGAAACAAGTGACATTTCTTTGGACTTAACTTTAAATTCGCTGCCCTCAATCGTTGAAAGACTTCTGTCAGATTATTGGCATGTTCATCGAAGGATCTTCCAACCACAATTACATCATCCAAATAAACCAGGCATGTTTTCCATGTTAGACCTCTTAAAACTGCCTCCATTAATCTTTCAAATGTGGCCGGGGCATTACATAAACCAAAGGGCATAACTGTAAACTGCCAAAGCCCTGATCCTATCGAGAATGCGGTTTTTTCACGATCAGCTGGCTCCATGTCTACTTGCCAATATCCACTTTTCAGATCGAGTGTGGAGAACCAACGAGAACCAGAAAGTGTATCCAAAGTATCGTCTATTCGGGGCAAAGGATAACTATCTTTTTTAGTTACTGCATTGAGCTGTCGGTAGTCAATACAAAAACGTGTTGAACCATCTTTCTTCTTTACTAGCACTACTGGTGATGTCCATGGACTATTTGATGGTTCAATTACCCCTTGTTTGTTCATATCTTTAATGATGTCTTCGGCTTCATCTCTTTTCGCAAATGGAAGTCGTCTAGGTTGTTGTCTGATTGGCTGAGCGTCTCCGGTATTAATTTTATGCTTTACTATGCTTGTTTTGCCATTATCCTTCTTATCCATGGCAAAAACATCTTGAAATTCTATCAGCATAGACTTCACTTTTTTTGTTCGTTCATCATCAAGGTCTTGGCACGTTTTAATCATCGTCTCAACAAGCTCCTTTGGATACTTAGATTTCGACGGTTTCTCATTAGTATTCATGGAACAAATCGAAGCCACGGGAACACACTGTCCGATCAAAGTTCTTTTACTTAACTTAATAGCATTTCCCTTTAAATTCATAACTCTTACAGGGACGACATCTCGAATTCTCACCAAAGCTTTTGCCGTTAGGAACTCGGCATTATTCACATCTTCGACCATCCTTAAACTTCCCTCTCGGCAGTTACCATCAGGTCTGGTCATCAAAATTTTCTCACTATTACCGGGTATTGTTACGTCACAAGTAGTTATTAAGCTGATAACGTCTTCTTTGTCTTCATGAAACGGCAACTCTTCACCACTGATCTCGAGAACTCCATCTTTGACATTCAATACAGCCCCAACTTTCCTTAGTAAATCCATCCCCAATATGAACTCATCGGAGATCTCTGCAATTAATACTGTATGTTTCACTGTGGTCTGGCCAATGGATACTGACATATTAGCCTCGCCATATGTATTAATTATCTCACCAGTTGCTGTTCTAAGCTTTACTGTTGCAGGCAATAATTTAAGATGGCCTCGTACTACTTCTGGCCGTGCAATAGTTCTCGTTGCACCTGTATCTACCAAAAACGATCTACATTTATTATTGATACGACCCTCTATGTACAAGCTATGAATTCCACCTGAGGACGTAATGTTCACAGTTACTATGGGGGCTGTGTTTCTCGAGGTCGGCAGTTGCCCCTTGTTGTCGACCCGTTCTAGTTTTCCGACTGTTGTATCATTTTCTTGCAATTACGGCGAATATGACCTACGTCACCGCAATTCCAACATCTGGGCTCGCGTCTCTTCGGCATCGTGTTACGAACTACTTTTCGTACCATTTCTTCCAGACGTTCATCGTTTGGTTCGTCGCCTTCTTCAATGGTTCTTACTCGATGACTCCGTGACGTTTGACTGGCTGTTTCATGTTCCAAGGCAATAGCGAGCGCTTCATCTAGAACTTTTGGTCTTGCTAGTCGTAAAGCTTTCTGTAATTCACTTTCTTTTAACCCATTGACGAAGGTATCTACAGCAATTTCTTCTAAAATGTTGTCTGGTACCTCCGGATAAGCCAACCGCACTATACGAGCAACATCTGCTTCAAACTCTTGCAAATTTTCACTTGCTCGTTGAATTCTACTTCTTAGTTGCGCCTTGTAGACTTGTTGTAGATGGGCATCTCCGTAACGTTTGTCTAGTCGAGTGAACAAGGTCTGGTAACATTTTTCTTGACCCTTAGGAATCGATCTTAGGATATCTGCAGCATCACCTCGTAAAGCAGCAGTCAAGGAAACAGCTTTTTCTTGTTCTGTCCAATGATTGGCTGTCGCAATAGCTTCAAATTGTCTAAGGTATATGGACCAAGAAGACTTTCCATCAAATGGTGGCAATTTGAATCTCATATTATGTGTCGTTTCGTCTCTGGGTAATTCTTCTTTCACTACCGGATCTAAGGCTATTGTATTAACTGGTGGTAGTACTTTTGTGTTAGTTATCATGGTCTCTAATTGCTTGATCTTCTCTTCTACGTCTTCTATCTTGTCGTTTACATTTTTCTGTATTTTATCAAATGTTTTAGAAACTTCTTCAAATTTTTCATTGTTCTTTTTAGAAGTTTCTTCCATCATTTGAGAAACATTTTCAAATTTCTCGTCGAATCTTCGAGATACATTTTCGAATTTCTCATCGAATCTTTTGGAAACGTTCTCTAATTTATCATCATTTTTTTTAGAAGTTTCTTCAATTTTTTTAGAAGTTTCTTCTATCATTTGAGACGTTTCATCGAATCTTTTGGAAACAGTCTCGAATTTATCATCAGTTTTTTTAGAAGTTTCTTCTATCATTTGCGACGTTTCATCGAATCTTTTGGAAACATTCTCGAATTTTCCATCAATTATTTTAGTTAAAACGGCTTCGTCTGCTGACTGGAACTGGAATGTCTCTGGGTCTTCTCCATTCTTGTTGAGAACAGTCTTCAGTCGTTCTTGGAGTATCTTCTTGGACCCGCTGCAGTCTTCATCGCGTTCTTCCAGTTGCTCACGCAACTGTTTTACCGAAAGTTCTACTAGCAGCATCTTTGGTCAGGCACACACGTACTTTTTTAAATGTTCTTTCGTACAAAGGTCACTACCGAACTACGCGAATTTTCCCGACGAACAATACTTTTCAAAAGTTCAAAAGTCTTTTTCAAAAATCACTGCTGAATTTATTTGCAAATCTCACACCGGACACCAACTGTAGCGTGATTAAATAAAACGAGCGGTTCGAATTTATATACATACATTTATTTATAACTTTACAGTTCGGTAGTATCTTAACAACTAACTTACTTCTAACATTGTTACCTATATATATACTACAGTTACTACGTTCGAGAATATTCTGGCGTTGTCCCACCTCTAGTTCGCCTACGTGACCGGTTATTCTCTCTCGCACTCGATACACGGAGAAGCTTCTGGAAGGGTATTAGAGATGCAATGCAACCGTTACCTGGGCCATGCCGAGAGCATGTTTGTAACAATATATTAATATAATAATACAATACAAATTAAACTGCAATATTCATAAGTATTTAAAAATAACAATAATATACATAAAAAATACACTACAATACAGTGCAACATAATTCCATATAATAATACAATACAAATTAAAATTCAATATCCATAAGTATTTAAAAATGACAATAATGTAATAATATTAATAAAAAAGTCCTCCCCGACTGGGAATAGAACCCCGGTCTCCCGCGTGACAGGCGGGGATACCGACTACTATACTACCGAGGACATGACACAAAGATATTTCAAAATTGAGAGTTCTGGATCATACAGTGATTTATTGAGATTATTATTTTGAAATACAAAAGACTAATATAATTATGAACATTTAATAAATAATACAAAACATATCACATAAATAATAATATTAATAAATGTTTTATTATATGTATAATATTATAGGTATATATATCTTTGTATAATATATATATATATATATATATATATATATATATATATATATATATATAATATTAAATTATATATACAACAGGAACATTTTTATATTCGAGAGAGGAAGAGAGAGAAACTATATCTTCTGTCTCTCTCTTACTCATTATCTTACATATGTAATGATTTCACAGATTCACTCCCATACAAATTTCCAACGTGGAGCGCGCGTATAGAAGTATAACTTCAAAAAGCTACTTGAGAAGTTTTATAGAAAAAAGAGAAAGAAAATAAAAAAGCATTGAGTCCTGAAATGATTGTACAGACCTATTCTATTACAAGATAAGAATTAGATAGAAGGTATTATTTTAATAACGTATCATTTTAATGAATTTCGGTATTTTGTCTTTTTCAAATTATTATAATGTAGAATAAAACAGTGTCATATTGTGGAAAAATTGTGGGTGAACAGCCCTGAGATAAAACTTGCCAGTTAAATGGTTAAATATTTTAGGTAGACACATTTTTTTAATAAACATCCCATTTAATTTGAAATCTGTAAAATTTTACAATAGGCAAATGTTAATGATAGTAACAAAACAATTAGGAAAACTGTTCAGTGACAGTTTCGTTTAATTTACATAAGGTTGGCTTTCGGAAACTAAACTACTAGATAACACTACACTATAGAACAGTACTAAGGTTCTAAAAATCTGACAGGCATATTACATGGAAGATGCCTTCTTAATCTACGTTTTATTAGGGGTTGAGCTATTGCGATTGCGTTGGGCTGATGCGTTCTATACGTTCGTTACACTTCTGGGAGAAGTAGGATATTTCTTCTTTGAGATATTTCATTTTAAGGTCACGAGTATTATCACTATTAGTTACGTACCAAATGGAGCGTTTAGAATAATCCTAAATACTTTTTACTGGAATCATTGTAGGATTTCGAAATTTGAGTGGGATGCTGTCACCCACAATTGAATTCTGTAGCTCCATATCGGTTTTAGGACGACTTTATAAATTATCAATTTGTTAGTGACAGTCCATTGTGATTTACGACCTAATTTTAGTACAATTTGATAAGTTTTAAGCCCAGCTGCTTTCTCCTAGCAAATATATAATATGTTCTCCAAGTTAATCATCGGTCCAGATGGATTCCCAGATATTTTGCATCTTCTATGTTGCATGACCATTTAATTCAACAGTTTTACAGGCACCTCTTCGTATGGACAAGATACATACTACATAATTGTTTTGTGTTGATAAAGTTAAGTTAAATTCTTTAGAACTGACAATGAGGGTATGTGAATTAATAAACATTAAATAAAATGAACGACCTATGTTGGTATTGAATTTAAGACAAGTGCAACTACGTCATAAAAATTGAATACTGCTTCTGGTTTTAATAGTGCATATGCCGAACACATTCATATGCACAACGAAATGGTATCAAAAAACCGTTACGTCCTCTCAAAAATTACCGATATTTTAAAGTTGCGCGGCACATACGGTTTTGCACTACGTTTCATGAGTCTAAAGAGTAGAATAATAAAGGTCTTCTTCTTCTTCTACTTCGTGCGACTAGGATTACTCCTGTTTGTCTGCCTCTTATTCTGTTTCAGTCGTTGTTGACTGTACATTATCTTTCCACCTTTTTGGCGGCCTTCCAACGGGTCTTCTGCTATGCGGCTTGTTGTTTTTACAGATGTTCGCTAATCTATCTGGTCCCATTCGGTTTACATGTTCGTTCCAGTTTTTTTTTCTTGTTTTTATCCACCTGTTAATATTTTGAATTTTGCATTGTTCGCGTATACTTCTGTTGGCTTTTCTGTCTCTTAATGATATGCCCGCTATTGATCTTAATACTTTCATTTCGATATCGTTGATTTGTTGTTTCGTCTTTCTTGTATCGGTCCTTGTCTCCGCTGCATATGTTAGGATTGGTCTTACTATTGTCTTGTATACTTTCATTTTGCTTTCCGTGGTCAGATATTTGTTTCTCATATGGTTTCTCGGAGGCAACGACTTACTCTTGCTGCTTTTGATGCTTGCCTTGTGGTCTCTGTTCTTATATCCCTGTCACTAGTGATATCTACTCCTAGGTAATTGAATTTCATTACTTGTTCTACAATTTTGCCGTCTATTTCTAGTTTGCATCTACGCGGCTCTTTACTGGTCACTAAACATTTAGTTTTTTCTACTGATATTCTCATATTAAGTTTGTTTGCTGTGATATTGAAGGTGTGGAGCTGCCTTTGTAGGTCATCTTCGTTATCATCAATTAGTACTGCATCATCGGCATAGCATAGTATCGTGATTTTATGCGCTCCCATGTGGTATCCGTGTCGTTTTCTTACTATTTAAGGGCCATTTGCGTAGTGTTGTTCCTCCATATTTTAGCAGTTCATTGTTTATCTTATCAGGACTAAGTGCTTTTCTGTTTTTTAATTTTTTTATTCGTTATTGTAGCTTTTCTTCTGATATTAGCACTCTATCGTGAGTTTCGTTAATGATTCTTTCTCTGTTCTCTTCTTCTCCTTCTCCATATAATTTTGTGAAATGCTCAGTCCATTGCTCCTTCATAATGTTATCTATGCATACAAATTCATTGATTTCTGTTTTTTGTCTCCTTATCATCTTCTACACTTTTTTCTGGGATCCATAGAGGTCGTATTCGGTATCTGCTAAATTTCTCCCAGTGTTTTTTTTTTTGATGTTATCTACTTGGTTTAAATAATAAAGGTGTGTTTTTATAACAAGTTAATCACACTAAAAATATTATAGATACCGCACTGTCTATTTACTTAAGCTAAAATATTGTAAGCTATAAACTGTACCAAAACTATACAAAATGAGATCTTAGATTGTACGCTTTAGATATGTGCTTTAGAGCAAACTTTAAGTGAAATAAAACAGTCTTAATTTCTTGAACTAATGGCAGATGATACAACAGATGTTTCTATAGAAACTCAGACTGTATTAGTACTTCGTTATTTTTTTGGCGGGAAACTACATGAGCAAAACAAATTAATCGTATTTTAAAAGACTCGCTTGAAAAATTAATTGCACAGACTTACGACGTTGCTGCGGTTCTTCTTCTTCTTCCTCAGCTTTTCCCTCTTCGCCTCGGTTTTCCTCTACCCCGCTTTAGCCCAACTGGTCACTTAAAATAAAGGTAATACAACAATATTTTAGGTTAATAAATTATTTTATTTTAACATTATGAATTACCTACTCTAAAAATATTGGCAATCAATCAGCTTTAATATGGTCTGAGACTACTTGTCTTTTCAGCTTTTATCGCATTGCATTGATTCATGTTTTATTAAATAAATGTCCTAATCTTCCAGTTTAACTTTTCCAAAGGATTTTTTAGGTCAAAGTTCACATAAAAATGTTTACATAGAATTGTTTGTAATATTTTGATTTACATTTTTTGTGAAATAGATATTTTCATTACTATGTGAATACCCCTAACTGCTTGTCCTTTACTTCGTAAGTGATAAATTATATACGTAATTGAATTATTATACGGTTCACCCCAAGCGTTTATCAAAATAACAGAGGGCGAGGGGGCCACCTGCCTGCCTATCTTATATCTAATATAAACATGGCAATTGTACTCTTTGATACTTAAAAATCGACATTATGTTCCAAAATAATTATATTATAGTTTATAGGATATCGGTGACCTATAAGTACATACACTTTAAATGATGTTAAATATTATTTCATATGGGTTTATACCACAATTATTGATTTTAATGAGAATTATATTTTACATTTGTTTTGACGTTTCGATTCCAAATCTGGAAATTGTTTCCAAACAAACAAAAATTTAATTAAAAATTATTAGACTTACCCTATAAATGTTTATAAAATTGGCGTTGGTTGATAATACCAATTTGACAATTGACTTACTTGCTCACGATCTAATCTATAAATGTATTTCTAGGATCTTTCCTGGGTGCTGTTGTGTTTGGTTTTGGAAAGAATATGTCTCAGAATCTTCGGTTTTGGAATGAATAGAATAGGTTTGTTGGTTGTTTTAAATGTTGTTGCGATGTTGTAATCATTTCT
This sequence comes from Diabrotica undecimpunctata, assembly GCF_040954645.1. Taxonomy (NCBI): domain Eukaryota; kingdom Metazoa; phylum Arthropoda; class Insecta; order Coleoptera; family Chrysomelidae; genus Diabrotica; species Diabrotica undecimpunctata. The sequence goes on from NC_092808.1 coordinate 33,473,676, forward strand.
TATCCTTTTTAATTTTTCTGATAAGCCTTTTACATCTGGTACTGTAGTTACGTTCAAATCCCTTCCTCTGAGCATTTCCGGATCATCTTTGGTGTTTTATTGTTTCCTTTCTTCAATCTTGTGGAATTTATTGTTTGTAAATGACAAATTATTAACTCTCTCTAACTCTATTAACTCTAGATTAATTAAATGCTACGTTAGGTCAGTTCTTCTGTATGAGTTGAAGCCTGGACGTTAGAATTGAATACCATAAGACGACTAGAAGCTTTTGAAATGTGGCTTTATCGCGGAATGCCCAGAATATCATGGGCACAACACATTACGAATCGATCAGTATTAAACACCATAAATAGAGAGTTAAAACTTCGACAACGATTACGAAAAGAAAATGACAAATATAAACTACTACGAATAATAATTAAAGGGAAAATATAGAAATATACAAAGAATACTGAGCAAAAGACCTTGGAAGGACATGAACGTTCAACAATTACTAAGAGTGGAGCAGAATATAGAACATTTTGTTGTAGTAATCGTAAACCTCCAGTAATGGAGTGCACTAGAAGAAGAAAAATTGACAATGAATAATCTTTTTTGTTAAAATCTGTGTTAGCAGGTTTTCTTTCCTGAAATGGATTTACGTTGAAGCAAGTGTTTTAGGCTGTATCATATAGTATTTCATTTTTCTTTTTTGATATTTATGTTGTGGTTTGAGTAATAATTAAAATATCTGTTGATGTGGGTTTTAACTTAAACGTATCACAAAAAAACAGTTTCAGAACCTCTTTAAAATGACTTAAAAATCAAACTATTTCTCCACTTGGCAATAAAAGAAACATAAATGACAAACATAACAAAAAGTTTCAGAACCTCTTTTAAAATTATTTTAAAATCAAATTACTTGCTCCACTTCGCAATAAAAAAAACATGAAGGAGAAACCAGAATGTCTGTCTTGGAGTTCGTGTTCAGCCTACCACTAACTAATAGCTAATGAGCGATAGTTACCACCTAGTATGACTGAAATACAACTACTTTTTGGCAGAAATGGCAATTTTCTAGCCAATTAGTTCTATTTTGTGAATCAAGGAGTAAACAAGTAACCTGTAATTGTCTTCATTTGCTCCAAAAGTCTTTAGTAGAGATCTTCTACAGACGTTTTGGTGCTATTTCTCTTTATGTAGCTTAAATATTGTAAAATGATTTTGTTGATAGTGATTTTGTCGAGTTTAGATTTGGTGTTGAATTCTGTTATTAGTTAATTTCTTAGCTTCATTTTAATTAGACGGTGACTACAATACCAAGAAGACAGCAACATTGAGGTTCAATACTTACTACGACAACTGGAAAAGAATTGCTGGCAGTAGATGAAGAAAGTAGATGTGAAACGTTATCCATATTTTAGAAACAACTTTATTTGTTACAAGTTGCATTCGGTTAAGATCGCATCAAAAAAATGTAAACATGAAATTTGTCTTACAATTCTATAATGAAAATTAGGCATATAATTATAATAATTTGCATACTATACTTTCAATGTATACTCTATCCATCTACAAGGTTGGATCTATAGTTAACATAAACGTTTTACTGAACTTAAATAATACTAATACCATCTAATACTAATATACTTCAACTTAACTTAAAAATAATAATATATAGTCAGTTCCCAATCTTATACCTACTTATGGGGTAATATCTAACAGGAGGTCATTGCCTTTGCTTTGACTTTTAAAGAGTAATTGATGTTTCTGATTCCTCTTCAGTTTCTTGTTGGACATTTGATTTTCTTCTAAAAGTTGGGCATTGAAATTTGGTCTAATGGAATTTCTACGTGGTGGTGAAGATGGAGGTTAATCCTGAGACTAGGCAATTGCAATTTTCCAGTTTTTGTTAAACTACTACTATTTAAAAGGATAGCTGGGCTTCATATGTGACATCGGTGTCACATTGGGATACGGACGAATCTCTGCACACATTCTTTGGTTTTGACTGATCTTTTTGCATTTTTCGATGTCCATGGGTAGTACGTATGAAATTGAATCATCATCTCGCGCTATATATTTATGTACAGTTAAAAGTATATGATGAAAAACAGTTTGATTATCTAGTATTGGTATTGAATATAATTGACATACTTCGAATCAGTTTCGTGACAGTTTTTGAATCAAGCTGATGAGCTTGAAGTTTTATTATATCAATGTGCTGAGTTATAATTGACATATAAGATGGGTAGGTTATTATAACTCTATTAAAGGTTTCTTCATCTATTTGCAATTTTTGTACAGTAGTGTTAAAAGTTTTTATGACTGAAGTTCTAACAGATACTTGAGTTTTTCAATTTGAGTTTCATCAGTAAATTTCCACTAATAGATTTCCATGTTGTTCCAATACCATTGATTAAACCGCGTTTTAGGCGTTTATTATAAGGTACTGTGTCGGAGATTATTTCATTATATTTTAAGTTAACGGAATTTGTAATTTGTTTTAGTAGACTGACATGTCTCTGTACTTTGGTTTGAAATGCAAGTTTTCACGGTGTATCAGCGTTAATACATTTTTTCAAAAAGTTTTCTAGAATCCTGTTATTGTTGGATATAGTTAGATATCCGAATTTTTCATAAAAACATTCCAGTTGTGTTTTTAATAGGAGTGAAACGAATTTGGGACGGAGCGATTGAAAGGAGTCCATAAATCTGTAAAAGAAAATTATTCAAAATAAGGTTTGTCTGTCAAAATTTACTTACTAGTTCTTGAATTTCGAGGTCCATGAAAAATATTTTCCGATTTTGACCTAATTTGGAATTCTTTTACGTAAACTTTGTGATCGATTTTAAAATCAGGTCTTGTGCTGAAATATTTTCATCAAATCGTATTTTTGCGTTTTCTTTCCGTCTCTCTGTCTTTGCTGTGACTACTTTGTAAAAGTATTTCATATGACTATGTAGGTCTCTTCTTTTATGCTCTTTTACGTAAACTTTGTGATCGATTTTAAAATCAGGTCGTTGTGCTGAAATATTTTCATCAAATCGTATTTTCGTGTTTTCTTTCCGTCTCTCTGTCTTTGCTATGACTACTTTGTAAAAGTATTCCATATGACTATGTAGGTCTCTAATCTATTTAGTCATTACTGTTTCTTGATTTTAAAGAGTTTCTGGTGGTTGTCCTGCAGTATGTCCAAATATAAGTTGGTATGGCTTGACTTGCTCTAATCATTTCCGAGAGTGAAGTATGAAATCTTTCTTCAAATCTATTATGCATGAAAATATTAGTTTTATGTCGTATAGTTCGCATAGATCGTTGAGTACATCATTCTCGAATTTTCCACTGCGGTCATAATGAATTCTTAGTGGTGTTCCATAATGCTGAAAAAATAGTAGGAGCGTATTGCCTACTGTTACTGCCTTTTGTCTTCTAAAGGATAGGTTTGTGTTAATTTGGTTAATTCTTCACGAATAGTTAATGTATATTTTCTAGTGGAGTATCAAAAGAATCAATATGAAAATATCCATATTGATTCTTTCGAATGTTGTTTTTTGAGTTTATATTATGACTAATGGTCGACTTAAGTTTTTTCTGCAAATCTTAACCTTTTGGCAAATTTCAAATATGCTTTTATAAATTTTTCGACCTTTCGATCTTCTGTTCTTTCAATTGTATTTCTTCTTTAATCGTCTAAATGTTTCGTTTATTTCTATGTGTAAATTGTCATTGAGGGATTTCTTCTTCGCTTGCTGTTTTAATTATATTTTGACAGATTCTTAATTTTAATTCTTTGTGAGCAAAAATATAATAAAATATTTCTAGAGTAGGTAGTTCGAGATTATTTTTGACACAATAAGTTTTTGATTCGTCGAATTGGTATTTATTTTAAAAAGTACGAGAAACACAATGTGATATCACTCGTTCGGGATCAAAAGGTAATGAAGTAATAAAATATTCGGTCTTTTACAGTTTTACTACATACAATATTAATTCTTCGGTTATTATATTCTACATTTTTTTCGAATATGTCATTCATTATTTTTTCATAAAGTTTTATACATTGTATAATATATTTATACAATACTTTTGTCAAGTTCTTCGGATATCTTTTCTATAGTTTCTTAAATATCGTCTTCTTCGTTTTCTTTTGTCTCCGCTTCTTCTCTATTTTGATGCATGTAACGAAATTTTTGATTGAAAGTTTGCACAATCCTTAAATGGATTCTTCATTCTTGAGAGAGCATCTGCGTTTTTGATTATTTGTCCTGAGCGATTTTCTATTTTATAATTTTCTTTTTCAAGTTTTAGCCGTTACCGCGCTAAGCGGCTACCCGGATCCTTTATCGAGAAAAGCCATGTAAGTCGGCGATGATCAGTCATAAGAGTGAATTTGCGGCTAAGAAGATATGGTCTAAAATGTTTGACTGCCCATACAATAGCTAATAATTCTTTCTCGATGGTAGAATATTTTGTTTCGACACTGCGTAGTGTTTTGGAGGCATAAGCGATTGGTTAATATTTTCCTATAGGGCCTTGTTTATTTGAGCACTCTGATCAGGCCATCACCAATGTTGAAACGAATTATTTTGATATCTTACAATGGCCAGCTCAGCTAGAGCAAAATGCACATAGATATTCACAAATTGACATTACAAAAAACAACGCCTTGTTTGATCGTAAGTTTTTCACTTTTCCACTTAGGATGCAGAAGATTGTGCTATTAAAAATTGTCAGAGTTTTCATAATATTCACGGGAATAATGATATTAATAATGGGAAATTGTCACTCTTTATGACAGACAAGGATTAAAATTATTTAATTTAAAATAAATTTTAAACATACCTTGGCATTTGTCATAACAAAATGTAACACTGTCAACCAAAGCTAGGAGAAAAACTTCAAATAAAATATAAGTATTAGCGAAATTATAAAAATTATAACAAAAAATTATTTATTATTTTTTATTTCATCAATGGATATTTTATATCTGCTGAGGGGGAAACATATTGTAGTTTGAGTATTTTTAATTCGTTAGACTCTTTTCAGTAGTGACACATTTAATGACTTAATTGAAAAATGCAAAGTAACACTATAATTTTACCGTTTATCTATTTATCTATATGTTTTACCCATACACCTACTCTATCAGAAATTATGCCCGTAATCAACTCATGCCGTAATATAAAATCCACTTACGTTTATCAGTTCGCATTATTCTTTTGGCGCAATTTATATACAGTTGTAAATGTGATAATAGGTCTTTCCGAAGTGGTCAATTTACTCTTTTCTTTTCCCACTTAATCGTTTCCATTTCCAATTCCACTCGTTTTCCTGCAAGAACCGATTTACGCGTTCCGGCTCGGCACTGCTTATCTTTCCTTTTCACTAAATTGCCATGATATTTTTCCATTGAATTAAATCGTAGAGATTCTATCACAAACACATACATTGGAAATGGTAATCTTTATTATATCGTAGAAAAGGATACGATTCTTGTTTAAAACTAGCGAAGTGCATTGTAGTATACCATGAAATACATAAAATGTTTCATAACTTCCTTTATAATATAAACAAGTTTAGTTATTTTTTTTCTTTATATTTTTGACATTCAAACTCATTATCTTGATTTTTTGTATATTTATTATCGCCTTAAACTTCTCTATCTCTTTTATCTATATGTTTATTAATTTTTGCATCTTATTGTGACTATCCGCTATAAGAACTATGTCGTCTGCGTAGTGTTTCAATTTGTGTCGGAGGTAAATCAATTGTATTCAACGGTGGTTTGAGAGTCCTCTTTCTAGATCTCACATTCGTTATAAATATATCCTTTATATTATGATATATCCATTATAAATAGTATAGGTTTCAGGCTATCTCCATGATCCACTCCTGTTTTGAGCAGAAAATCTTCTGATCATTTTCCCCTGCTTTGTATTTTTACTCTAATATATTAATTTTCATCTCTCTCATTTTTAATTTCTCTCCTTCAAACCATCCTGCAAGGAAAATTATTTGAAAAACAATGTCCAGGAAGAAGAAAAACATCTTGGTTAAAGAACCTCAGAATCTGGTTCAATACAACATCTGTGCAGCTTTTCCGCGCTTCTGCAGATAAGATAAAGATTGCCATGATGATCGCCAACATTCGTAACAGATAGGCACACCAAGAAGAAGAATATTAATTTTATTAATAGGAGTTTTCAAGTAAAGACTCCTTGGATCCTTTGTTTGCAGGTATCTGTTTATTGCTTCTTTTTTTTAATACTGATAGCGGTTTTTACTCGGTTTGTCCACCATCTGATTCGCTTTTGGTTTTTTATTATTTTCTTAATTCCACAAAATTCTTTTGCTGATTCGTATATAGGCCACTTCCTTTAATTTTGTCCACTTTTCATCTAGTGTGTCCACTTCTGTAATATTTTGTGTTATTTATTTTATTTTGGTAGGTGTTCCTTATTTTGTTTATATACTCAGTGACATTAGAAGTGTTACACCCAGAAGGAGTAATTTCTTGAACTTAATTTTTTGGCAACAGAATGACTATATTTAAAACATGCTATGATAACAATACCAACGGTTATCTCTTCTACTTTTTGTAAAAATAAAGTTTTATCTTCTAAATTTTTTTGTGAGAGACCGACCTGTGAAAACCGGTTCGTATAGAAATTTTTAGTTATTGTTCCTCAGTCTAATTGTATTCAGTGTAAGCAAATGCCTCGAGTTCGAATAAACCATAATTACCACCATTTTAGCGATTTTGACAGGGGTAGAATTATTGTGTATAATGATATGGGTTTGTCGTGTCGCGAAATTGGCCGTCGTGTTAATTGTACGGCAATGACGGCTATGCGTGTCTGTCGTGTGTGGACAAACTAAGGCAGAGGAATACGAAGAAGACCAACTGCTCAACCAAGGCGTACCACAGAGCGTCAAGATAGGCGCTTTAGATTACTGGCTCTGCGAGACCGTTTTGCTACTGCGCGTCAAATTGCTGACCAATGGTTTGGAGTAGTAGGTAGACCTGTTAGTATGCGTACACTATACCGTCGTATTCGAGCCTTTGGACTGGTTTCATTCCTCCCATGACTAGTGCTTCCTTAGACTGCGGACCACGGTCATCAACGTTTGAATTAATGCAGAGAACGGCAGCATTGGGAAGCAGAATGGCGTAATGTAGGATTCAGCGATGAATCACGATTCTGTTTAGGAATGCATAATGGTCGTAGGATGGTAAGACGCCGTCGTGGAGAACGACGAGATATCGGGTTTGCTGTTGAGAGGCATGTATACAGGACAGTTGGAGTAATGGTTTGGGGGGCTATTGCTCATGGTAACCGATCACCATTTGTGTTTATTCGAGGCAATATCACAGCTGCGCGTTATGTTGAAGACATCTTACAAACCAGTTTACTGCCTAATCTCGACGGCCGTCGAGACGTCCTTTTTCAGCAACACAACATGTGTCCCCATATTGCTCATCAAACTATGAAGTTTTTCTAAGAAGCTGGCGTTAATGTGTTGCCACGGCCATCTCATGTTCCGGATTTAAATCCTATCGAACATGTATGGGATATGATGTGAAGGAGACTGTCCACTTTGCACCATCCTGCACAGAGTCTGGCACAGTTAATACATGAAGTTTAAGTTGCTTGGAACGAGGAGCCACAAGCAGACATTGAACATCTCATTTTTTCCATGCCTAGACGTATACAGGAGTGTATTCAGCTACGGGGTCGCCAAACACATTATTAATTTTTTTTTTGATTACTTGTTAATAATAATTCTTGACAACGTTATCGTTTCATTCTTGATGTAAATCTACCATGTTGCCAAAAAATTAAGTTCAAGAAATTATTCCTTCTGGGTGTAACACTTCTAATGTCACTGAGTATATTTACTTTCTTTATGTTTATCTTGCTATACAAAGGAGAAAAACTAAAGGAGGTCTCAACATTTGAATACCTAGGAAGTATATTTTCAAATGCTGGAAAATTCGATTTGGATATAGCTGATAAATAGAAGAAAGCAAACAAATTCTCTCTGTTCTCTTTGTCAACTATTTTCCATCCACTCCTGAATGTAGGTCTCTCCCAATTGCTTCCATCTTTCTCTGTCTTGCGCCAATCTAATCCACTGTTTGCCTGCCACTGCTCTTATGTCATCTACCCATCTTTTTTGATGTCATCCCATGCTTCTTGTTGTCGCCCTTGGTCTCCATTCTAGAATTCTCTGTGTCCACCTGTTGTCATTATATCGGGCTACGTGACCTGCCCATCGCAATTTTATTTTTGTAATTTCTTCCACAATATCCCTAATCTTCGTTCTACGTCTTATTTCGGTGTTTCTAATCTTGTCTCTCAGTGATATTCCAAGCATAATTCGTTCCATTGCTCTTTGCTTTGTTTCTAATTTTTTAGCAGATTTTTTGGTAAGGGCTACTGTCTCCAAGCCGTAGGTACAAACTTGTAGTATGCATGTGTTATACACCTTTTTCTTTAAGTTTACATGAATGGAGGTATTTTTCAAGATATATGCTAGTTTGCCGAAAGCGCCCTATGCCAGTTGTGTTCTTCTTTTAATTTCAGCATCTTGATTTGGTTTTCCTAGTTTGATGACATGACCTAGATATACATAATGTTCAACATTTTCTATGGTATGATTTTGTATTGTTATATGTGTCAGGTCTCGGCTCAGTATTTCTGTTTTATTGTAGTTCATTTATAAGTCCACCGCTCCTGAAACTGCATTTAATTGTTGTAACATATCATTTAGCTCTTGGTATTATCGGCTATTAAAACTATATCATCTGCGAATCTCAAGTGGTTTAAGTATGATCCGTCGACGTTGATACCCTTGTTGTTCCATTCTAGTTTCTTAAAAATGTCTTCTAGAGCAAGGGTAAATAGTTTGGGAGAGATGGTGTCTCCTTGTCTTACTCCCCGTTGTAGTCTCATGGTATTAGTTTTTGTGCTTTCGTCCAGCTTTATCTGCATGGCGGAATTTTCATATATGTTTTTAATTATGTTAGTGTATCTTGAATCTATACGTGCATTTTCTAGAGATTCAAGCACTGCCCATAATTCGATGGAATCTAATGCTTTATGAAAATCGACGAACGCCATATGAATTGGAACGTTAAACTCGGTGCATTTTTCTATCAGTGTTCTTACGGTGTGCAAGTGGTCTATGGTACTAAAATTCTACTGTACGCTAAATACAAAATATACGGAAAGAAGGATATAAACAATAAAACTAAATTACTAGTATATAATACGATTAACTTACCAATAGTGACATATGCAAAGAAAAGCTGGATATTACAAAAGAATCATGAAAGTAAAATAAATACTACTGAAATAAAAGTATTGAGGAAAATAACACACAAAACGGAAAAAGACAGAATCAGAAATGATCAAATAAGTAACCAACCAGAGCAAAAATCGATAATACGTAAAGTAAAAAGAAAACAGTTAAAATGGGTTGGACTCGTACAGAGGATAAGAGACGAAAGATGGCCAAAGAGAATATTACCTACTAAAAGAGTAAAGAAACGAAAGAGAGGGAGTCTCAGAAAAAGTTGGATAAATGAAATTATACAACCAGGAAAAGCCAGAGTGGTGAAATACACACAAAACAAATAGTTTGACACCCTAAGGAGTAAACAGAGTTAAGAGAAAAAGAAGTTATTTATTTTGGGTATATCATTGAAATATAGTAAACGATTATACTATTTTGGTATCATCATTTAGTAAACACATCAAAAATGTCTAAGGAACACACAGTTTTTTTCTCATAAATACAACAATTTTAACTGGATGTTAAAAAGTGAAACACCGTTATAACATCTGATTAGTTAGCAAGGAATTCATCTTAATTACAGTATAATATGATTTCTTTATGGTGAAATAATCAAATAAAAGTTCAAAAGTGCACTAATTGAATAAAAATTGTTAACATTAAAGTCAATATAAAACAAAAATGTAACAAAAAATATATTTAATAATATGTGTTTCTTTCAGCAGCATTAGTTACAGCTGTTGTATACTGCCTTGGCATGCTTAAAATTAAGTCATCAATTTCGTTTTAACGCAATAGAATCCATTTCTGTATAAAAATATGTTGAAGACCTTGTATAGTATGGACATTCTACACATAAGCAGTCCGTCTATGAAGCATAACCCATACATACTCGATGGTATTAAGATCTGGTGACTGTGCTGGCCACGGTAAAAGTGTAATATCCTCATTATGAAATCAATCTCTTATGTGGCCTTGCATTATGCTGCATGAAAAACAAATCAGGATCTGCAGCAGTGGCAAATAGAAGGACAAAAGGTTTTAAGACACTATCAATAAATTGATATTGATTCAAAGTGCCTTCCACAAAAACGGGAACAGTTTGATGATGAAAAATGCCCAATGATTTTAGCCCACATCATCACTTGTAGACAACTATATGGATGAACACCCTGTACATGCGTAAGTCTCTCTTGTCGATCAAGTCCTCTTCAATCTCTTATTCTTCTTAAATCGGGGTAGAAACAAAATCTAGCTTTATTTCTAAAAAACACAGAAAGTTGTTGTGCCCACCTTAATTTGATTCCACGTATGTCATGTTGTAACATGGGGATCCTCAATGGACGTCTGGCGTGAAGGCCAGCTTTCTAAGGCCCCACAGAGTTCACGTTCAGTTATATGCACTTTTCAACGAGCTAATGCTACACATCGATCCTGTCGAGGAGTAGCTGCACGTTGACGACCCCCAGATCTTTCAGCGAGATCACCAAATTGTTTATATCGACGCCAAAATCGTAAAATCACGCTCCAAGGTGCATCAAAATGACGTGCAACATCAGCTTGTGAAAAACCAGCCTCAATCATATACACAGTACTTACCATTTGAATACGTGTTAAATGCCGTCGCTCCATGGTTGTTGTTGCTTTTAATAACCTTATTTTATAAAATTTTAAAGTAAATACAGATTTTCTTTAAAATTTGAAGCATTTTTTTCTTTACAATTTAAAGCAGTTAATCGTACGAATGGCATTTAATAAACCAGTGCAATATACTCGTTTATTTTTATGGCATACCTTGATTTGTATAGAACAAGTTTTCAAATCGAAGGGATATATTAATAAAAAAATATTTATATATTTTTCCGTCGACCGTCCATTTATGATCAATTTTAACACCCTCAAAATCATTGATTAATGACCCCTATTAATGAATGATTTTCTATTAATGAACGATTTTATTATAGGCAACACAACATACTCGTACATTGCTTGCATAAATTAATTAAACGCTCTGTGATTGGCAGTGACCTGTGGTGTAAGCAACCAAACATATACCTATTTATATTCCCACTAAAAAATTAATTTAAAATGAAGTAGCCGCTGTTAGTACTATCTGTCATTAGTGTCATTGTATGTCATTATTTACTTTATTGTTTAAAATTCTGTGTATTTGAAAAATCAAAGGATGGATATTGACGAAGAGTTTAATTTAACTCTACCAGAATTTCTTCTTCTATCACAAAATTTACAGAGGTCCAAGAAGACTTAAATATAAATTTGTCAAAATGCTATACAGCAGATAATCATTTATCAATATCTTCCTTTAATTTCAGTAATTGCACCATTTCGAATATTAATGTTTACTATAATAAAACTACCACTAAGGAAACTTTGAATAAAGTCAATGAAAGCTGAAAAAATTGTTGTTTATCGTTAAGTAAATAAATATTTAAACTAAGATATTTTTATTTCTGACAAGTATGGTCGACGGAAAAGTTTTGTAACGAACTTGTGAATTAAAATGGCGATTAACAATCTCGAACATTAACGCGCTCGCTTTGCTCACGCGTTAAAATATCTCAATTGTTAATCGCCCTTATTAATACACTTGTTGGTTAAATAACTATTTATCAGTTTTATCTAAATAATCAATTTTTCTTTTCAAGTATAATAATATTGGTTTTGTTGAGACATTTTTGAAATATTTGCATATATATATTTGCATATTTGCACATTTGCATATATTTCGTATGAGAACTCTTTTCATATGGTATGTTTTCCTAGTAAAAAGTTATGTTGCTCGTGGATCCAGGGTTTTATCCGGCCGCAGACGATGCTTTTTGGTAGTTCCGTCCGGTTCTAGATCGAAGCATTTTATAGATGATCCTCTTCAGGTTTCAGTACATCAACTCTTTCATTGGCGTCTATTCACCAGTATCATACCAGTGTGGCGTTCTTATGTTCCTCTAGTCTATCGTGTGTTCCTCCACTAGTAGTCTACAATCTACATTAGGTTGACTATATATATATATATATATATATATATATATATATATATATATATATATATATATATATATATAGGTATGGAAAAAAAATATCGGACTACAGGGCATCGGTTTCGCTATTTATAAGTTATACAGCATCATCAGGCCCTTAATAAACTAAAGATTGAAATAGATGATATATGTAAGCCAACATGTATACATCCAAAAAAACCAAAAAATTTAATTTTTTAAAAAGTAACTTCTTCAATTTCCCAAATATGTTCAATAGGATTAAATTCATAATGGTAAGGGGACAGTCTTAACACATTATGTCCTAAACTATGTATAATCTCGTTTACTATAAATATTTTTGATTTTTCATTCCTTTTTTCTAACTGTGGTAATTCTGGCTTAAAAGAATCCTGGGGAAATGAAATAGTTTCAATTTATTTTAAATTTTCGAATGGTATAGGGCATTATAATGGTAAACTTGAAAGCAGTTTTTCTTTCAACCATTTCACAAACATCTCCGTATTCATGTTATCGTTTAATCAACCTATTTTGATTTAGACTGCAACGCATGATCGCTTCATAATAAAACCGTGTTTTTTAGCCGTATGCAATATAATATGTCTTTTTCCCTCAGTATCCGTGTGTTTTATGGATTTTATACTCTCGTCCTACGAAATCCGTTTTATTCCATCTTTAGCAAAATTTAATGTTTCGTCTAAATAAACAAATGAAGCGTGTTCTTTTTTAAAATGATTAAGGTTTGTTAACACGTTCACGCCGCTACCAGATACATGGGTCTGGTATAAACTTTACGTTCAACCGGCACTGAAATTTGGAGATCTTGCGCTAACACCGACAACGATAAAATCGCTAATTATGAACTAAATATTATGATATAGGTACCTACGGAATCGTCATGATGTGCTTTATATTTTAGTTCTGTTTTAAGTTACCAGATGCCAGCACCTGGTAACGTCCCACAAAGAAATTTTTTACGCTATGGGATTTACCAGAACTCCGTATCTGGTTATTAGTGTTATAGTAAACATTGTACAAGTCTGTTGTTTTTTTATTAAAATCCATAAAAATGTCGTTTAGAGGCGAAAAAATGGTTAAAATGGTGCTAAACAAGCACCAAAATGCTTGGATACAAACTGAAAGTGAATCTGATAGTGATCCATTTGAAAACTTGTCTGATGAAGATCCTGAATACATTGCTAGTGAAGATAGCGACAATTCTGATGGGGACGAATCCATTTGAACGAAGAAGTATCCAGTGATATAGAAACTGATAAAATATGAATCGGAAAAAGAAATTGGTAAGAAGAAAAATGAATCTTATAATTTGATTCTCATTATCTTTATTTTTAGGTGATGCTGAGGAAGATGTATGGACTGACATTCAGGAAACAGATAAATTAGATTTTGATGAATATCCTACAGATTCTAAAATAAATATTCAATGTGAAAATATGAGCCCGTTGGATATTTTTTGTCTATTTGTCACAGATGAAATTTTGGAATTAATTGTTCAAGAAACCAATAGATATGCAGAACAAGAAATTGGTGTATATAGTATCAAACAAAAATCTAACAGTAAGTGGGTTCCGACTAATAAAGAAGAAATAAAAAAATTATGACTAGGGACAGATTTTTGTTAATTCTATGGTATCTACATTTTCAAAATAACGACGGTATACTAGAAATCAACGATAAATTATACAAAATCAGACATGTTTTAGACTTACTTAATGACAGATTTATGAAAATCATGACTCCAGGACGGAATGTAGTCATAGACGAAAGTATGGTACCATGGCGTGGTCGTTTGAGTATGTGGCAATATATAAAAAACAAACGCCATAAATATGGCGTTAAATTATATATACTATGTACCGTCAGACTGTGGAAAAGAAAACAATATGATAAACAAAAGCCATTCTCAGAAAGTTGTGCTGACCTTAATGAATAGCTTGTTAGATGCCCGACGAACTTTATATGCTGATAACTTTTATTAGGGTATTCCTCTTGCAAAAGATCTATTAGATCGCCAAACTTTTTATTGTGGAACTCTTAGAAGCAATCGGAAAGGTATTCCAAAAAGAATAGTTCAAAAGAAACTAAAGAAAAATGAAATAATTGGCATCAAAAATAAGGACAATATAAAGGTAATCCGTTGGCAAGACAAGAGATCGGTATTAATGTTATCCAGTAAACCTGATCATACCCTAAATTTCTGCACTACGGGCAAGAAAAAGAGATCAAAACCAAGGGAGGAACCAGTGGAATATATTTTTAAACCGCAAGTTATCCAAGACTACAACAAAGCTAAAAAAGGTGTAGATTACAGTGACCAAATGGCAGCTTATTATTCTTCCTTACGAAAAGGTCTTATCTTTGGTGCTACAATAATCAACAGCTGGATTATCTATAATAAAACAAACATCGAAAAAAAGATACATTTCGTGAACAGTTAACATTACAACTTTCAAATCAAAATGAGTGTATTTCTGAAACCAACTTATCAAAACGAAAACATTGTCTGCAATGAGAAGAAGGTCCTGGTAGAAAACGTAGACGAAATTGCGTTGATTGTTACAAGAAGTTGAGACAGACTATGAAAAGTAAGGAAGCTGACAAAAGGTGACCAAAATAAACACTTTTTGTGAAAATTGCGAAAAGAAACCGGCTTTGTGCTTAACTTGTTTTAATGATATACATATCTAATTATTAATTACTATTTTAATTATTATATATTTTTGTATACTTTAATATTACTTCAAATAAAAATTGATCATTTTATTTATTTTTTAAAAGTAAAATATTTCAAATTGCCACACAAGTATCAGTATATTTTTTATATACCGTAAATACTTTACCGGACATCGGAATCTGGTGCTATGCCTGCCAGAAATGGATTAGAGTGTTTACTATGAGATGGCAGTGTTAGATTCAAGGTAATTTCAAATACAAAGTCACAGAAACCATTTAATTATAAATATGTTTACCAGACCCATAGGTCTGGTATCGTCCGAACAGTGGACAGTGTTACCAGATACAGGGATCTGGTAACGTCAATAAATGTTACTGACAAATTTAATGCCGTCGTGAACGTGTTAAAGACTCGATTCATTTGCAAACGACACTAGCTCTTGTAAACAAGGATTTTCTATTGTCTTCCATTTTGAACCCAAAACTTAATCTATTTGAAAACTCTTCAGATATTTACCCTTGAAATTTCAAATGTATTTCTGTTTTTTAATTTTTTCAACATCGTCTCTTCTACAGAAACATATTCTTTCTTTTCACGCATTTTATATATAATGTCTCCAATTTTAAACTTACAACCCTCGGGAAGATCTTTAGTCTTAGGATGTGGTCTAGGTTTATATTGTCCGATCTTTATTTCACTATTTGCATTGTTTTTTGTCTTTCAAAACTGACTTGATTTTTGTCTCACTAATACACAATGCATCCCACACACGTTTATGTACGGATTGAACTGGTCGCAAAGGGCCTCCATTGGCTTTTTCAAGCGTGCAATTAAATATTACTTGATTTAAATCTAAAACACGTTTCGCCATTTTCGCTGTCAATACACAAACAAACTCTTCAATCACAAGTACTACTATGACAAAGTTATTAGGGTACCTTTAATTTGCAACCGGTAGGGGAGTATCACTAAAGTATGGAACAGTTTTTTAAGAATGGTCACAAATCCAAATACAGACTATGAGTGATTCAATAAATATCTACGCTTATGTTAATCTCTCAGAGCTCACTAATTAGAATCACATTAAATTCTAGGTAATAACTCATCAGCAGGTTGTAACAAATATTTTGCAGGTAAATATAAAATAAAAATATGTTTCAAAAATCTAAACCTTCTCATACATGGAACCTTGTTTACATGAAACTGTCTTTAATGTTGAGCATAAAAGGTAAAACTACTAGCCAAACAAACATTTTCGCATAAAATGTGCAGTGCACAATTATATCAAAAGGATTTACTGTACATAACTACTTATTAATACTATAAAAAATATTCTACAAGGATCTTTTTAATTCAATTTACAAATTACTTGTTTCATATTTTCATTACTAGAGCAATTTACTTTCGTACTTCTTTTGCTGTATAGTAGGGACCTCTGGCTGTCAAGTGTCTAGCAATAATCTAAAACAGTCGCAAATTTGTGAAATATACTATAATTACGAAATATAAAACAATGGACAAGAATAAGCAACATCCGCTAGATCTCTCATGAACTATTCATCAGCAATAAATATAATATTTCAATTAACATAACCGCCGGCCCACTAGATCTAAGTATGAGAAGAAGTAATACCTATTATACCTATATATAATACCATCTGAAAAAATAGGACTGTGGTATTATTGGACCATCCATGTTCTTGTATATAACAAAGGGTGGTTGTGTCCAGTTTATCAAAGTATATTTATAGCTTTACTTATAATATTTAATACCCGTTTTTAAAGTTGCATTAAACTGTGACGCAACTCTACGCGAATTTAATTAAAGACTAAGGTTTTCATCAAGCAGGTTAATTTGAAAGCAATATGCAAATGAAACGACACTTACCAACTTAATTATGAGGCAATAAATAACTTAGCGGGCTAATATGGTAGTTGAGGCCTGTGCGTCCTGAATCCTTGCCGTAGATAATCCCATATCCCGGCTGCCGGTTTATCCTTAATCCCGCCCTCCGGTCTCATTATGCAGCGCAGCGGGATTCGTGAAATTGTTTTCTTGATTACCTGTGTCTTGCGCCTCCGTCAAGTCGTCTCTCATTTCATTTATTTTTGAATAAAGGAGAAAAACTTGTTATTTAAATTATGTTATTGTAAAAATACGAAGTGTAATAAGCTAATAAGGCATTTTAAACCAGAATGGACGCAAATAAATTGTCAAAGAATTAAAACAATTTAAGATTAACTGTAGGAACAAACGCAACGCGCACAGCCGTTTATATATCCCATCATAATGATGTTTAACCATACGAAGGGTTAATATAATATTAAAATCTGGTTAAAAATCCTCACTTTGCTATAATACCTATATCCTAAAAATCCTAATACGTAGCGAGTCGTATAAACTAAACTAATTATTAATTAAACTGAATTATCGTGTAAATTTACTCTGTTTTGTATATAATCGTATCCGTAACTTCAACGACTTGATTTTTTTTAAGTCTTTATATAAATTTTGGGTATTGAGATGTTGGATAGCTCAGATGTTGTAACTTCTTCGTTGGTAATTGCTTGAAAATTTATTAATGGGTTTGTGGTTAATGGGTTCAGTTTAATTGTTTACTTGTTTCACAGTTTTTAATTTTTATTTATCTTCTTATGCTGGTCCATGCTCACTGCTGGAAAATATACATTTGCGAAAGTAGACATTAACTTACTTTTGTGTCTAAGATGTCATTAGTATAAGTACAATATCGGTACTAGTATAACACCCTATGTGGCGAATTAAACAAACAATTATCTATTACGAGATAATTAATAATAATTAAATTAATATCAACTATATTTTCTTCAATAGCCCTGTTAAGATAAATGAACTTTAACTTATAGATGCAAAAAACATCAAATTTTAAATAGTTGCAATAAACAATCAAAACAATGTGTAGGTTAAGGTTAAACTAGGTGTGGACTTACCGGTAATTTCAATGGTAATTTTTTATACTATTTTATGAAATCACGAACAAAACGAAGTTTAAGATGTTTGTATTGATCCACTTTCGAGTTGCGTCTTCTGCATCTTATCGACGCCCATGATGTCGATCGCGAGATCCATTCCCTGTCCGATGCTATAGGAGTCGTATGGTTACAGGAAGGTGAAATGTATCGATGAATTTACACAACCATATTTGAATTTAAACACCCTATAAGACTAATAGATTAAATTAAAATAGACATATTCTTATTTTGAAATATTATATGAGGTATCTTAAACTAGCTAGCAATTATAGGGAGACAAAATTTCATAAACAGAGTGAGAAAAACCAAAACCTATATAAAGCCTCAATAGGGAGACGAAGATCCATAAAAAACCCATAGATGACAGACAAGATCTTGAAATTGATGGAAGAAAGACGCCAAGAAAAAAAACAAAAATCGCCAAACATATTTAAGCCTCAATAAGCAAATTAAAGAACACATACAGGTGGTAAAGGAACAATGGCTGAACGAGAGGAGCAAAGAGGTAGAAAATCTTCAGTAGGAACACAAAAACCGAGAACTACATAAAAAAATAAAAGAGGTTCTCTGGAGGCAGATATCTGGAAGTCCAAAAATGTCTCTTTAATGGAATATGAAAATAACGAAATGGTAATAGAACCTAAGAAGAAAAATCCAATTTGGGGAAGATACCTCCTAGAATTATAGGCAGACAACAGACCAGATGACAAGCTCCTGGAGAAAACCCTGTAGTAGAGGAACACTTTAATCACTTTAACGAAACAGCAGTTAACAAATGCACGTACTTCTTCAATGACGTATATGAAACAGAAACGCTCGCACAGGACTGGCTAACTTCCACATACATAAGAAAATGTAAGGACCATAGAACAATTAGCCTAATGAGTCACGCTGAAACAAATCTTTATGAGAATCATTCACAACAGAATGCATATAAATGCGATGCATATTTCAGTTGATCCCAGTATGGTTTTCGAAAGGTAACAGATATCAGACATTGTTGGCGGAAAGATATTTGGAAGTGGAAAGAAAACTATGTTTGCTTTGTTGATTACCGGAAGGCATTTGACCGTATAAAGCATTACAAAATGAGTTAAATCCTACAAGAGATTTTGCTCGATGGACGGGGTAATTATTATCACTAATATATACTGGAATCATAATGGGTGTGTTCGTACTACAAATGGCAACACCAACTATGTCAGCATAAAACGCGAAGGACGTCAAGGATGCTTTCTGTCTTCGCTTCTCTTTAACGTTCATGCGGAGCATATTTATAAGGAATCTTTGGAGAAACGCCTAGCGAGTGGCAAAATCAACGGAATTGTGATCAATAACCTAAGATACCTAGCCATTTAGGCATAATGAGCCACCTTTACATTTAGGACGTCTATTT